>NW_012122154.1:2962271-2971681 GCF_000951035.1 Colobus angolensis palliatus | reverse complement strand
AGGCTTGAGCCACTAGGCCTGGCCTCTTCCCCTGATTTTTATCCCATTGAAAGTTCTGACACTTGAACTTTATCCCCAGACCAATTCTGATCCTTAAGCCATCCTTTATTCCAAGTTTAATTCTCACACTGAAATATACATTTGTGCCCCCTGAACCTCCTACTGTCTAGTTTTGACCCAAACTTTCTCTTAACTTTAATTATTCTGATGTTGACCTCTGTCTTTATCCCGATTGTGTTTCTAACCTGGGCTTTAACCCTCACCCAACTCATCCAACTCAAATTTTAGTCATATTTCCTAATTCAACTGCAACTCTTCTCCTGGTCCTACCTTAATCCCAACTTGAATCCTACTCATAACTATAATCCCTTTCTTAACATCCCAACCCAATCAGAATATGTACCCAAAACATCTCCAACCTGAACCCAGCCTTTCAAATCCAGCTGTGCCTTTAAACCCGAGGGCCTCCTTAAAGTCCTGCCTTCTAGAACTCTCTGGACCTTTCCTTCTTGACCGTGTTTTCCCTGCTTCAGTGAGCTCAGAAGACCCATGCTCAAAAAAGAGTCACTGCTCTCAGAGGCCATCTTGAAGCAGCAACCGTCTGACTTGGGGGCTGGGCTGGGATTGGGGTGGGTCACTTGGGGTCTCTTTTCCTGCCTTGGAACTAACTCCTCATGCCCTTCTCTTGGCAGTGTCACCCAGCTCTGGATGGGCAGCGTGGCAAATGCTGGTGTGTGGACCGGAAGACGGGGGTGAAGCTTCCGGGGGGCCTGGAGCCGAAGGGGGAGCTGGACTGCCACCAGCTGGCTGACAGCTTTCGAGAGTGAGGCCTGCCAGCAGGCCAGGGGCTCAGCATCCCCTGCTACTCCTGTGCTCTGGAGGCTGCAGAGCTGACCCAGAGTGGAGTCTGAGTCTGAGTCCTGTCTCTGCCTGCAGCCCAGAAGTTTCCCTCAAGTGCACGTGTGCATGTGTGCGTGTGCGTATGTGTGTGTGTGTGTTTGTGAGCATGGGTGTGCCTTTGGGGTAAGCCAGAGCCTGGGGTGTTCTCTTTGGTATTACACAGCCCAAGAGGACTGAGAGTGGCACTTAGCCCAAGAGGTCTAAGCCCTGGTGTGTTTCCAGATCGATCCTGGATTCACTGACTCACTCATTCCTTCATTCATCCAGCCACCTAAAAACATTTACTGACCACGTACTACATGCCAGCTCCAGTTTTCAGCCTTGGGAGGTTTTATTCTGACTTCCTCTGATTTTGGCATGTGGAGACACTCCTATAAGGAGAGCTCAAGCCTGTGGGAGAAGAAAAATCTCATTCCCAGGGTCAGAGGAGAAGAGACATGTACCTTGACCATCGTCTCTCCTCTCAAGCTAGTCAGAGGGTGGGAGCCTAAGGAAGCGTGGGGTAGCAGATGGTGTAATGGTCACGAGGTCCAGACCCACTCCCAAAGCTCAGACTTGCCAGGCTGCCTTTCTCTTCTTCCCCAGGTCCTTCCTTTAGGTCTGGTTGTTGCACCATCTGCTTGGTTGGCTGGCAGCTGAGAGCCCTGCTGTGGGGGAGGGAAGGGGGTCAAAGGAAGACTTGTAGCACAGAGGGCTAGGGAGGTGGGGTGCATTTCTTTGAGCAGTCAGGGTGGGAAGAAAGAATGCAAGAGTGGACTGAATGTGCCTAATGGAGAAGACCCACGTGCTAGGGGATGAGGGGCTTCCTGGGTCCTGTTCCCTACCCCATTTGTGGTCACAGCCATGAAGTCACCGGGATGACCCTGTCCTTCCAGTGGCTCACTCCCTGTGGCTCTGCCTCCCTCTCCATGTCTCCTTCCCCTACACCTCCCTCCCCACACCTCTCTAGTCCCCTGGGCATCTTCTGGCTTGACTGGACAGAAGGAGACTTAGGAACCTACCAGTTGGCCATGATGTCTTTTCTTCTTTTTCTTTTTCTTTTTTTTAACAAAACAGAACAAAACCAAAAAGTGTCCAGAGGATTGTGTTTGGTTGATTTATTCTCAGTTAGACACAGGGATGCACCAGGGGTGGAGAGAGGGGGACAGATTTTGGGAGGTGAGCACTGTGTGGTTCCTAGACCTGCCTGTATGGTAAGGGACTGCAGAAGGACGGCCAATCCACCTTCCTTTTCCCTGCAAGGGAAGTTTCCTAGGGAACTCCTTGGCTTCAAAGTCTGTGCTGTCTGTACTTAGACTCCGGGCAAACAATGGCTCCTGAAAGGGGGGCGTGACCAAGAACAGCCCTGTGGGGGCAGAGCTGTGTCTGGGGTCAGCTGGCATGTGGGGCTGGGGCATTTCCTAGGGCATCGGGTGGACTGGGCTTGCGTCTGGATTTGATTTAATAATTTGCTGGGGAGGGGCAGGGACACTGCCCTGCATCTGGGGAAAGGGGGTAGATGCTTCAGCACATTCCACAGCTCTGACTGCTGAGATCTCTGACTCGGGCATTGTGCTGAGATTGGATTCTGAGGCTGGGAGGGGTTGACTTTGTTGTAGACTCGGTACCAGCCACAGCTTCAGAGTTTGTGCTCACATGGTATGCCTGGATTCTTGGCCATCCTCCAAATGCCCCTCCCCTCCCACACCTCTGTGCTGCCTGTGTGTGTGTGTGTGTGGTAGGGGGTAGGGGGTCTGGGAGCAGAAGCTGATCTCTCGGTGGGGGCCTTTTTCCAGGAGGTTGCAGGCAGTCTGGAGATGCTGCATTGAGCCTGCCGCCCGCTGCGGGGGCTCCCTCCTGTCTAGCTGTGTCCTGGATTCTCAGCCCCCTCCCCAGCTCCAGAGGCGCTCCCAGGCTTCTGATTTCACTGGGTCCCAACTTTGTTGGCACCTGTCCGGTCTGCATCTTGAGGCTGGGTCTGCAGTTCTGTCTCTATCTTTGCTCCAGCAGCAAAGTCCTGCAGCCATCTGGTCTCCCTGAGGCACCACGGCAGCTGCCAGCAGCAGGAGATAAAGAACAAAGCGGGGTTGAGGGTTGCTCCCTCAGCCTCAGTCAGTCTTCACAGAGCCCCCTCCTTCTGGAGCCCAGGCCAAGGGAAAGTAACTCTTTCCCTAAGGCATCTTTTTCAGCCCCCCTTGTCTCTAGGCCCCTTCCCGATGCTCTAGCCTTGCACCCTTGGCAGTGGTGGTAGGAGGTCCTTTTTCTTTCATGAGCCTCCCCAAAAGCCCAGTCGGCTTGGAAGTAGCTGTGTGCATGGCCTGGGTGTACCTTCATGACATACGTGCATTTGTGGAGTATGTGTGTGTGCGTGCATGTGAGTGAGTACGACGCAGCGATACCTGAAACGTGAGAGCGTATGGGCTTTTTGGGGGTGTGCATGCCTGTTTGATGTGTGAAGGCAAGGTGTGCATTTGTGTGGTGTGTATATGTGGTATGTGCATTTGTGTGGTGTGTATATGTGGTGTGCATTTGTGTGGTGTGTATATGTGGTGTGCATTTGTGTGATGTGCATTTGTGTGGTGTGTATATGTGGCGTGTCTGAGTGTGAACACGTGTGCGATGTGAGGAGCGAGGGAGTGAGACATTCACGGAGCACACATGTCCCTCCTGGTTGTGGATGAGTGGACTCTCGCTCATTAGATGATCCCGCCTCAGGGTTTGTGGGGAAATGTCTGCCACTAGAGAATAAACATGTACTTTTGGGAGAGGACTTTCACATCACAGAGAAACACTGCCGTATCCAGCCTTCGTGCCCGCAGGATCCTGGATCCAGGTCCTAAGTACCAAAAAGCAAATAAAAGCAGCTTCGTGTTTGCACCTAGGCCCTCCCACCTTTGAAATGGTGGGAATACCCGAATGGTCTCTCTAATTGCCACAGGAGTGTCAGCACCTCTGGGAAATGTGGGAGGGAGGTCCTGGTGGCACCACCAAACCTGGATGGACTTGAGAAGTGAAGTCCTTGAGTGCTCTGCCCTGCCTCCTGGAGACATGTCATTCCCTCCTACTGGCTTGGAGCAGGGGATGGGACATCCCTCCTGCCAGCAACCCCTAGCTGATCTACATAAAGCATTTGGTTTCCATTTCCCAGCTCACTAGTGGAGATCAAGCCCTGATGTCGGTTGGGGGTTGGGGGCTGGGTTTTCCACTGGCAAGAAGGTGGGGTGGGAGTAGGGAGGAAAAAATGGAGACCTGAACTGATTCCAGCCTTGGATTCAGGTTGAGGAATCTCTGGAGAGCTGGCCAAGCCTCCGGGCCCTGCTTGCTCTTCAGGCCCTGAGGTTCCAGCCACTGCAGTCCCCCACCTCTTTCCAGGAAAAGGCTGGTTGTCCTAACCCCGCTGTCCCCTGAGCCCCATTCTGCCACCAAGCTGCTCCAGGAATGTTATGAGGCATGCAGGATTTGGGGCGCCTGCTCAGTCCTCCTTCCCAGTGTGGGGGGCTGTTATATGGCTGTGTGGTAAATGGCCTGAAACATTCCCTGACAGAGACTCCCCCTGTATTCCAGGCCTCTCTGACCTCGAAAGAGAAGGTCAAGGTGATTTGGTGGAACGGAGCTGGGAGGCAGGCTGGCCGCTGGGGTGTTGGGTCGGGCCCGTGGGGCAGACTTTTGGGCACACCCATGGAGAAGCAGACACTGCTGCAGCCAACCAAGGGTCTGATTAGATCCTCACTCCCAGAGTGACCTGTCCCCTCTTATGTCTGAAGCCCCAGGGTTGGGGAGGGTGGGGTCAGGGAGTAGAAGTTGGGGGAGTAGCTGCAGATAATTAGAAACATGCTCTACTGAATGAGCAGGCGCCACCAGGACCACCCCTCCCCTCACCCCCACTCCCCAACTTCTTTTCCTTAGGTCCCCAACCCCCTTCCCTTCTACCTGGACAATTCCAGCCAAACTGGGGGAGGCGCTGGTGGAGCCTGAGAGCAGCAACTCGGTGGGGTTGGCTTCCTAGGCCCTTACACAGTCTCTAAAGTGCAAACAACATATTTTCGCCATGCAATAGGATTTAATTACACATAAAAACAGAGCCATTAAACTGAAATTAAACCCTTGTTGGAATCACTTAATTCAGGGCATGACAAATTGCTTTCAGTGGAGGCGGCAGTGCAGTCCCTCAGGGAAAGATGGAGATTAGTGGCTTCCATGGCTGACTGGGTCCCCTCCTTCTCTTGGTCCCCTTGCCAGCTCTAAAGTCTGAAATTGGGGTCAGAACCCTTTTTCTGAAGACCACCCAAGCCAAGGGGAAGCCTCTAGGTTTGTTCAGGAGGATAGGAATGGAGGGTTGGGGAATTACAGAATCACTGTCCAACCCAGTTTTAGACAACCCAGTACATTTTATTGATAGGGAAGTCAAGGCCCAGACACCAAGGTCATCCAGAGCCAGGATTAAAACTCTGGCACTAAGCCGTAACTAGAGGCTGTTTTTTTTCCCCCCCCCAGGCTTATGTCCTTTGACCTTGGGCTTGAAGACAGAGGTTGAGGTTGGGGCCACATGGATAAGGGGTGGGAACCAAGGCAGACCCTGGATGGGGATGGTGGACTTCTCCAGAACTAGATTCCCACCTGGTCAAAGTCTGGAGACAGTGGGAAAGGGAAAATGGCCCTGGGGTTTGGGCGGTCGAGGCGGCCTTCACTTCTGGTGGGCAGCCTGGAGCCCAGACTCGATTCAGGCAGACCTGGCTGCTGACCACCTGAGTGAGGTTGGGCAGGTAAGACCTTTTGCTCCTGTGAACCTACGTTTTCCCATCTGTCAAATGGGAATGGTAATTCCTATCTAGAGTTGTGGAGACCATTATATGGGCGTGATGCATGAACAGGCTTGGGGCTGAGCTCACTAAGTTCTGTTAGACTTCCTTCTCTGGACTTCAGTTTCCCCATTTATAACAAGATCCAGCTGGAATCTGATGGCTTTTAGAAGCTTTGCTTGCTCTTTTTATGTTGGCAGCCCTTCCTCCTCCCTCTAGCCCCTTCCTTTCCTTCCCTTTCCTTCTTTCTTCTGTGGATTGAATGTCTAACTATGGACACAAGTCTGGGGCTGTGGTCAGATGATTAGGTAGGAAAGAGAGGTCCACGCCCCCTAAGGTTTCCCTGCCCCACGTGGCCCTCCGGTGGCTGTGTGTGAGGCCCATCTGGAGGGTGAAAGGAGACCAAATGGGACAGGGGCTGCACTCGGGAGGGGCTTGGGGGTCCTGCAGCAAGGGCGGGCTGCTTGTTGTCTGTGGCCTCCCTCCCCATGTATCCTCTATGGTCTGGGAACCTGTTCTCCTGATTGGAAACAGATGGGTCTGCTGCAGCTGGAGGCCTAATCTGTCTACTCACTCCGTGTCCTCCCCCAGGAGAGGAGGTGGGGGTAGACCAAGGGCAAGTGGTGGAGGTGTGTGTGGGGTCCCTCTTCGCAGGGGCTGGGAGGGAGACTCCTTCTTCCCTTCTCCATCTCTCTAGGCTTGTGGCCTGGAAATCTTCCTATTAGCCCACAGAGGGTGGTCAGCTGTGGACAGCCTCTCACCGAGGCTTGGGTGGGCAGTTTGCTACCTTACCTGATGCCATCCTCTAGGAACTGTACCCACTGCCCTCACCTCCCTACCCTGCCCCCCATTCTCAGAGCTCAGCTCAGCTGCAGATTGTCAAGTGAGGGCTGACCATGCCTGACCCCTGGTCTCCTGGAGTAGCCTCAAGGCCATTTCCTTCATCTCGGCCTCCTTGGTCTTGGCAGACAGAGAGGTCCCTGCACTGGGGCTCGAGTGAAAGGGATGGAGCTGGGCTGGGGCCCAGGGTTCCCATCATTTCAGGCCTGGCAGCTACCCAGCTGCAAATAGCTCCCCAGCACAAATGTTTTGCAGCTGTCCCTCGGTTGGCTTGCTCTGGAGAGCTTTGAGACAGAGGTGGGGAGTCCAGGAGACAGAGGGCACAAGTAGAGAGCAAGGGTGGGTGGGGGACAAGCCCAGACAGCCGCCCGGCAGACCCAGGCTGCTGGGAGAGTAAGAGTGATGACTCCAAGTTCTTGAAACAGCCTCCCCAGCTTGCAAGGGTTGGGATTGGGGGTTCCCGAGGCAGGATGACGGGGAGCAGGGGCTGCCTGGCAGGGCCAAAGCTCAGGGTCTCTGCTTCCCTCCTGGGTCCTGGTCTCTGAGCAGAACCAGAAACTTCTAAGTTGGAGCACAGGGAGGGGAGCTCAGCCTCCACCCCACCCAGGGGAAATTAGACCAGACTGCCCAGGAAATAAATTCAATTTTCCAGCATCATGGAAGGCTAGTCGGACAATAGAGGATTTTTTCCCCCCAAAAAAATTAAAAAGAAAAAACAAAACTCCAACTGCCTTTGGCTGAGCTGTTTTCCAACTTCATTTCTCAGCCACAGTTCAAAACTTCTCATTCAGAGTGACATGTGACTGCTCTATGACCCTGGTCCGGTCGGCCGCCGGCCCTGTGAGGGGTCAGGCCAGGCCAGCAGAGAGCTCGAGCTCCCAGGATCTGTGACCACCCCCACTCCCAAAAGCCCTCTGAGGTCTGTTCTGGAGACAAGGCCCGCAGGACCCTCTCTGGGCAGCCCCAGCGCCTCACAACGAGGGGAGGGGCTGCGGTGGAAACAAACCTGCCTCTAAAAGACAGGAGAGTGTAGGGGCGGGTGATTCCTACAGCCCAGGCCCAGGCGCACAGGGGTTTATGTTACAATATAAACTGGAGCCTTAACAACTTTGAGAAAGTCTCTTATTTTTAGGGTTGGGGCGGGGAGTGGAGGTTGTCTTAAGAATGCAAATGGGGTCGGGCGAGGTGGCTCACACCTGTAATCCCAGCACTTTGGGAGGCCAAGGTGGGTGGATCACGAGGTCAGGAGATCAAGACCATGCTGGCCAACATGGTGAAACCCCCTCTCTACTAAAAATACAAAAATTAGCTGGGTGTGGTGGTGCATGCTCGTATTCCTAGCTACTCAGGAGGCTGAGGCAGGAGAATCCCTTGAACCTGGAAGGTGGAGGCTACAGTGAGCCAACATCGTGCCACTGCACTCCAGCCTGGGCGACAGAATGAGACTCGTCTCAAAAAAAAAAAAAAAAAGAATGCAAATGGGCCTTGTAAACCCCTCCATAGGGATGTTCTTAGGGCTCTAATGAGTAGGGAAGGCTGTGCAGGCCAGGGAAGGGCCAGCCTCCAGGTGTACTGTCTGCAGTCAGCAGCCCTGGGGCACTGGCAGAGGATGGGAGGGTCAGTGCAATCCTAAGTAGTGGGTGGGCAGGGAGGGAATGAAAGGGGAAAGAGCAGAGGCTGCCAGAGGTAGATCTCAAGGTTCTGGGGTGGGAGGGAGGAGAGGGGGCAGACCACACAGGAGGCTTTGGGGAGAGCAGGGCAGGGTCACGGCTGGAGAGGAGAGAGCAGGGTGTGTGTGTGCGTGTGTGTATGTGTGTGTGCATGTGTGCATGTGGTCGGGGGAAGGGAAGGGATGGCTCTATCCTGTGGCTGAAAAAGGTCATCCCCAAGACCAGGGTTGGGACCAGCACATTCCTCTCTGGCAGGTCCATTATGAAGATGGGAAACCAAGGCCTCGAGGGGCCTGAACTGGCTTGTTGGAAGGTGTAAATAAACTGGTGGCGGAAGCAGATTAGAACTCAGGGCCGTATTCTTTCCCCCAGTGTCTCCTGGTGGGATTAAAAGGGGAACCTAAATAGGAAGGGGCACTTCAGCCACCAGAGAGATGAAGCTAAGCCAGGGGCTTTCATTTGGGAGGAAGGAAGGGGGTGCAGCTTCTGGGCAGAAGAGCCATGATCCTACGCGAGGGGGACAGATGTGTGTGAGGTCCTGCTGGGGACCAAACACCTATGTGGTGGCCTTATATGTACCTGAGCTCAGGGGCAGAGGAAGGCGGTGGAGAGGCATCTGGTTGGGACCCTGTGTAACATCCTCCAGAGGCCTCCTGTTGAATACCTTCCTTGGCCTGTAGGGCTCTCTCCGAGTTTCTCCAGCCCCTTTAGCATGATGCTGCCAGCCTCAGGGCCTTTGCACATTCTGTTCCCTCTGCCAAATCACTCTCACCCCTGCTCTTCACCAGGCTGGCTCCCCGACCGCCAGCCTTCAGCCAAATGTCACCTCCTATGAGAGTCCTTCTCTGACCATCCTAGGTAAAGAATCTCCCTCAACCTTACTTTTCTACCAGCTTGTTTATTTCCTGCATGATGTTTTTCACAATTGTTCCCTGGGTTCCCCTGTTTTTCTAAAACACATGCTGGTCTTATTTAATTACACTTGAATCTCCAGAGCCGGGTGCACAGTAGGTGCTCGACGAATGCTTATTGAATGAATAAGTGAATAAAAAAGGAAACAGGAAGCAGTCCTGGGTGGCTGCAGGGCTGAAGGCTTCTTATAAGGGGACCAGGGTCCTCTGCTCAGTTCTGCCTTTCTCTTCACTCTTCCTGCTCTAACACTGTGGGGTCCCTAAGGACAGCCCAGGTGGCAGAAGCCTTCCTGAGACAGGAGAGCTCAGTG
>NW_012122154.1:2953099-2953686 GCF_000951035.1 Colobus angolensis palliatus | reverse complement strand
ACCCGGCCTCCCCCTACCTCTTAAATCTGCCCCATCACTGAGTTTTCCTGCGTCCCACTCCCCGACACTACTCCGTGGTCTGCCCGGAACTGAGGCATGCCCTCTCTTGCCACCACAAAAGACCCTCAGCAGTGCGAGATAGGCTCTGTCATAATGCCAAGGCTGCTCGGCTTTTGGGAGGGGAGGTGGATGGAGGAACTGAGGGTGAGGCACCAGGGATCTCCCCACACACCTGCTCCCAAACGTGTCTGAGGGCTCAGGCGGCCCCCACCCTTCAGAGAGGGCAAAGTGGGTGGTTTTCTGTTCATCTTCCTCCTCTCCTCCACCATGCATTGGTTTCCATCTTGGCAATTTAGTAGAATGATTGGCTGCCCTGTCTGGGAGGATGGTCCTCATGAGGGTATCTCAGAAAGTCCTGCCCAGCTGATGGGAGGGGTGGGGCGGGGATCTGACTCAGAACTCAGGTTTTCATCCCTATCCTAAGCTGGATCCTCCCGGCTCTCCCCATTTCAGGAGAGGGTTCCACCGTCATTCCCGTAGGCTGGAACCCTGGAAGTCCTTTTTTTTTTTTTTTTTTTTTGAGACGG
>NW_012122154.1:2951810-2953009 GCF_000951035.1 Colobus angolensis palliatus | reverse complement strand
TGTTAGCCAGGATGGTCTTGATCTCCTGATCTCGTGATCCGCCCGTCTCGGCCTCCCAAAGTGCTGGGATTACAGGCTTGAGCCACCGCTCCCTGACCGGAACTCCTTCTAGATAACCCCCTCCCCCACTTCTCACTCCTGTTCCATCTCAAAGTCCTGTGGATTTTAACTCTCAGTATCTCTCTGCTCTATCCCTGCTGTCCTGCCTCCATCCAGGTCCTAGACGTAGCCTCCACCATTGCTTCCCTTGTTTACTCCACAGCCATTGTCAGCTTATTAATCCTCAGTTTTTTGTTTGTTTGTTTTTTGACAGTCTTGCTCTGTTGCCCAGGCTGGAGTGCAGTGGTGCAATCTTGGCTCACTGCAACCTCCACTTCCTGGGTTCAGGCAATTCTCCTGCCTCAGCCTCCCAAGTAGCTGGGATTACAGGTGCATACCACCACGCCTCGCTAATTTTTATATTTTTACTAGAGATGGGGTTTCACCATATTGGCCAGGCTGGTCTTGAACACCTGACCTCATGTGATCCACCCATCTTGGCCTCCCAAAGTGCTGAAATTTTAGGCGTGAGCCGCCACACCTGGCCACCAATCAGTTCTTCCTACAATACCAGGAAATTGAGTCCTGTCAGCCTCTTGCTTCCCTGGCCTCTCAGGGAAGGGTCAAGACCAAAGCCCCAAACATGGGCTGAAGGTCCTGCTTGGCCTAGCCCCGGCCGACTTTACCAGGCCCCCTGCCTTTCACACCCCCTTGCTCTCTGGGCCGCTAGCCAGACTGGCTGTATTGCATTCCCTTCCACCACAGGGTCTTTGCACATGCTGGTCCCTCTACTTTCAAGGCTCCCAATGCCCCCTTCCCCACACCTGACAATGGATTTTCTTTCAGTTCTCATCTCAGCCATCATCACCTCCTTAGGGAAGCCCTCCCTGACTTCCCTGAGCAGGTCAATTCTCCCGATTATTCATTTCAGAGCACCTTGCGCATCTTCTCAGCAGAAGAGTGTTTAGTTAGGCATTCACAGTGCAATTACTCTGTATCTTTGTCCCTCTTTTCTTTTCTTTTATTTATTTATTTTTTTGAGACGGAGTCTCGCTCTGTCGCCCGGGCTGGAGTGCAGTGGCTGGATCTCAGCTCACTGCAAGCTCCGCCTCCCAGGTTCACGCCATTCTCCTGCCTCAGCCTCCAGAGTAGCTGGGACT
>NW_012122154.1:2950215-2950659 GCF_000951035.1 Colobus angolensis palliatus | reverse complement strand
GTCTTTTTTTTTTTGAGATGGAGTCTCCCTCACTTTGTCACAGGAAGTGCAGTGGTGTGACTTTGGCTCGCTGCAACCTTCACCTCCTGGGTTCAAGGGATTCTCCTGCCTCAGTCTCCCGAGTAGCTGGGATTACAGACGTGTGCTACCATGCCTGGCTAATTTTTGTATTTTTTTGTGGAGATGGGGGTTTCACCATGTTGGCCAGGCTGGTCTCGAACTCCTGACCTAAAGTGATCCGCCTGCCTTGGCCTTCCAAAGAGCTAGGATTATAGGTGTGAGCCACTGCGCCTGACTTATTTCTCCATTTTGTAAGACGGAATGTGTCTCTGTAGATTGCCTTGATTTGGGTCTCCTGTCTTCTGGCCCTGTTCTTCCTCTGGGTTTTCTTCTTCTCGGATGCCCCTCCTCCTGGTTTCTCCATGCCCTCCCCCCCCACCCCCC
>NW_012122154.1:2926828-2949980 GCF_000951035.1 Colobus angolensis palliatus | reverse complement strand
CTCAGCCTCCCAAAGTTCTGGGATTACAGGTGTGAGCCAGCACACCCGGCCGGCTTCCAGTTCTTGATCCAAAAGAAGTAAGTGTGTGTGTATGTGTGTGTGTGCACACACGTGTGTGTGTGTGTGCATAGATGGGAGTGGAGTGAACTAAGGATATGTCCCATGTCAGTGTGCACAGGGTGTCAAGTCTGAATTCTTGGAGGAGAGAACATCGCTTCCTGGGGCACATGTAAGCCCCTCCCCCAGCTCCTGGCCAACCCCGTTCGCCTGGCTCTGCGTGGTTCACATGGGAGCACAGCGCTTATTTGTTGAATGCATGAATGAATGAGTGTGTGTTGCTCACCCTCCTAACCCCCTCCTCATTCTTTCTCTCTGGTTCCCTCCTCCCCAGCTTGTCTCCCTGACCCCCAGGCCTGCTCCCAGCCAAGCTCTACTTGCCTTTCTTGGCTAGTCCAGATAGGGAGAGGAGAACACTGAAAAGCCTTCCAGGAAAGAGTTACAAAATAAGCCCCTGACTGGCCCTGGGAGCCCGGGAAGTTGAGGATCTCCTTTCCTGGGGCTGAGGGCTCCAGCCTGGTCCAGACTGGGGCTTGGTGGGGATGGGGAACATGACCGGGCAGGACTCTGCCTGGATGGGTGCTGTGGATTGAGCTGTGTCCCATCAAATTGGCACGCTGAAGCTCTCATTCCCCACGTGACTGTATTTGGAGATAAGGCTTTTCTGAGGTAATTAATTAAGGTTCAGTGAGGCCACAAGGGTGAGATTCTAATCAGATAGGATGGTGGCTTTAAAAGTAAAGGAAGAGAGGGAGAGAGATCTCTTTCTCCATGTGATGCGCACACACTGAGGAAAGACCACGTGGCACACAGGGAGAAGGTGGCTGTCTGCAAGCCAGGAAGAGAGTCCTTACCCAAACCTGGCCATCATGGCATCCTGATCCTGGACTTCAAGCCTCTAGAACTGTGAGAAAATAAATTTCTGTTGTGTAAGCTGCCCAGTCTATGGTATTTTGTTATGGCAGCCCGAGAAGATGAATAATACAAGGGGGAATGCAGGCCCCTGGTCCTGCTCTGTCTCACATAGTCCTCCCAAGCTCAGAGAGAACCAGAGACCCGGGCCTGGATCAAGCAGGCTCCTGCCCCAGCGTGTCTCAGGGTGAGAGCTCCTCTTCTTGGGCTCTCATCCCTTCCCTGGTCCGAACTCCAGGTTCTCATCCCAGCATCCTTCTCCCCAGCTTGAGCCTCAGATGACATCTCCGGCTTCCATGTTTCTAAAGCATAAATCTGGTCAATTACTCCTCAGCTGAAATGTCTCCCTGATGCAGGGCAGGCGAGCCCCAAATTGGGGCTTAGCCTGGGAGGGTTCTTGGCTTCATTCAGGGAATAATTCAAGGGCAAGTGGTGGTAGAAGAAAGCAGCTTTCTAGAGGTGGTAGTGTCACAGTCCTGTGACTGCTCCTGCAGAGCCGGGCTACCCCAGTGTGCTGAGAGCTGCAGCTCAGTAGCTTCCACACTCTTATTTGCACCCACTTTTAAACACATGCAAGTTAAGGGGCAGATTATGCAGAGATTTGTAGAAAAAGGGTGGTGACTTCTGGGTCATCAGGTTGTTGCTGCCATGGAAAGGGGTGGTAACTTCTGGGTGTTGCCACGGCAATGGTAAACTGACATGTCACACTGGTGGGTGTGTCTTATGGAAAGCTCCTCCCACCTCATCCCTGTTTTATCTAGTCCTCAGTTTGGACCTGTGTCCAAGCCCTGCCTCTGGAGTCCAGTCCTGCTTCCTACCTCATCCTCATTACCTATGGGATAAAGCTGAAGCAGGGTGCCATGTATGACCATGCACTGCACAGCCTACAAAATCATACACAGCAGGCCTGAGTCCCACCTCATTAATTCAGCAAATCTTCAATATCCAGACATTCTCAGCTGGCACCCAAGGGTCCTGAGGATCCTGTTGCTGCCTTTTTCTTCTGCTTTCTCTCTCACCTACTCCCTTAGGTACCATGTACTTGAGCCACATCAAACATGGTACATCTTTTCATACCTGTGTGCTTCACATACGAATGTCTCCATCTGCTTTCTCTGAACGCTGGGGCAATAGGATGGGCATGGACTTGAAATCCTGTTTCTCTGCCATTTACAGTTAGGAGAAGTTAACCCTCTGAGCCCCAGTTTTCTAACTTGTAAAATGGGATTAGGCATATATAATGTGCCTCTGATTGTATGTAGCACATGAGAGCCCCTCCCCCTCCTAAAAGTTGGTTTCTACCTCTCTTTGCATGCTGAACTCCTATTCATCCTTGAAGACCCAACTCAAATGTTACCTTCTTGGTAACATTGCCCTCTTTCCCTTCAAGTGGGTAAAGTTTATCTTTTCCAGTTTCTACTCTTTCTACCAGCCCTGCATAGCACTTGTAAACCTCTGTTAGAAACACTGTCATATTTTTCTGTTTTCCTGGTTCACATGAATAAAGCACACAGCCAGAAAACATTTGTTGCATGAATTAAGGCATTGGCCCTGGGTTGAAAGCCTTTAACCCTGCCCCTGCCCTGGGTCTAAGACCTTGCCCTGGGTCTAAGCCCTGGCACAAGAGTGAAGGACCAGAGGCCAAAGATAAAACAGAGCAGTGAGCAGCCTCAGCCCTTGGGGCATGGGCATGGGAAGGTGGCTGGTCAGATGGTCGGGGTAAGGGCACTTCAGCCTCCTGAAGAGGTCTCTGTAGCCTGAGAGGAGGCAGGGTTTAGTGGGTGTGGGAAACTGAGTTTTTTGTTTGTTTGTTTTTTGTTTTTAGAGACAGCCTCTTGCTCTGTCAACCAGGCTGGAGTGCAGTGGCACGATCACAGCTCACTACAACTTCCATCTCCCAGGTTCAAGGGATTCTCATGCCTCAGTCTCCCGAGTAGCTGGGACTACAGGTGCGTTACCATGCCTGGCTAATTTTTGTATTTTTTGTAGAGACGGGGTTTCACCATGTTGGCCAGGCTGGTCTCAAACTGGAACCTCAGTTTTGAGAAACGATTGGCAGTGCGAGAGGCTTCCCGGTTCCCTTCTCATGAACTCCAGCAGCAGCTGGACTCTGCTGCATGTCCAGCCACCTGGGACAAAGGGGTGAGGAAATTCAACTGGAAAAGAGCAAGAAGCTGGAAAGGTTTCTCTGCAAAGGGGTGATCGAGTAGAGAAGACATAATAAGGAGAGATGGTGAGAAAGGAGAGAGAGGAAGTGGGAGAAGAGAGGGAGGGAGGATGGGTGGTATGCGTGTGTATTGAGATCAAGAAAGGGATGGGGAGGGATGAAAAGACTGGGGGGAGAGAGACACTGGAGCGGGGGCTGCGGCAGGGGTTAAGACCGAGGGCTATAAGGCCTGGAGCCTCCTGGAGAGAACTCTCCTCTGGTGTTCCTGGGTGGATAGGAGGGCGGCTCCTCCCCTCCTGGCTCCTGGCTCAGTGGTTGTCCTGCCTCCCCTCTGCCGTCCAGCCCTCCCAGCCTGTCCAGCCGTCCAGCCCCTGCCGGGCTGGCTGCTTTGCCCTCAGCAAAAGTCTTAAGTTCTCTGCTAAATCTTCTTAGGGGAAACATGAGCCGTGGCAAATGCAGCAGAAATGATCGCCTTCCACAAACTCTGTTCCATGCTGGGCTAAGCAGGGCCAGAGCAGGAGACTGAGAGGAGTCTCCATCTGGAACTGCACTGGGGCGGTGGAAAGGGAGGCAGGGTCTACCCGGCGGTGGTTCAAGGCCCCTGCCACTGGGTCACATAGCTCAGCCCAGACAGAAGGAGGGGCTCTCCCGTTCCCAAAGCTCTTTAGGAGAACAGAAGTGCCACAGCCTCTCTTGCATCGCTTGCTGAGGCCTTCTCAGGGCAAGCCAGCCTTGGCTTCCTAGTTGTAGTGAAGTCTGGAGCAGGTCTGGGAGGGGGGCATTCCTCTGGGACTGGTTTAGGGGAGGACTGTCACCGGAAGGAGCTGGGGGTAGAACTCCCCAGGCCCAGGGTGGGATCAAGAGGCCATAGTCTAGTTCTTTTTCTTTTCTTTTGAGACAGAGTCTCACTCTCACTCAGGCTGGAGTACAGTGGCACAACCACAGCTCACTGCAGCCTTGAACCCCCAGGCTCAAGTGATCCTCCCGCCTCAGCCTCCCAAGTAGCTGGGACTACAGGTATGTGCCACCACACCTGGCTAACTTGTTGTATTTTTTTGTAGAGATAGGGTCTCCCTGTGTTGCCCAGGCTGGTCTCAAACTCCTGGGCTCAATCCATCCTCCAGCTTCGGCCTCCCAAAGTGCTGGGATTACAGGCGTGAGACACCACACCCAACCACAGTCCAGTTCTTCAGGGTGGAGCTGGCAGCTCTGGGGCCATCTGGTTTCGGGGACTCTTCTGGACTCTTCTTGAGGAGTTCCTGTTTTGCCCGCCTCTCCATTAGCTCTCAGTGGGGACTGAGTGAGGCCTTGGAATCCATCAGGGGCACCATACACACTCACTCTGGGCCCCGGGAAATCACAGTCCTCCTGTTTCCCCCCAGCAGAGCGGCAGGAAAGGGGTGATGAAGAAAGAAGAACAAGCGTGTTGGACGTGTGGGGGACACAGAGTGGTTTAAGCAATGGTTTACGAAGTGGAAGCCTGCTGAGCCTGTAGTGCCGCGGCCAGGAGCGTGGGAGGGAGTGTGGCACACCTGGTCTCCCCTAAGACACAGCCACATCCTCCCAAGTCAGGCCCCCTTCTCTGTTCAGGTCTCCATCTCCGAGGGCACAGCCCTGACTGCCTCAGAACTTACTGTTTTGCAAAGACAAACACTTTATTTTTTATGATAGGAGCTGTAGCGGAGTATATGGGAGCCTCTGTCAGCCCTCAGGCTGGGACTGGGCCCTGAGACCTTGAGAACCTCATCTCACATTCTGCAGACTTTGGCGGCAGGGCAGTGCTCGACCACCGGCTGGGTGGGCTGGTCTCAGCCTCTCCCGCAGGCCCAGGGCTGAAATCATAACCATCAGGCCCAACCTTGGCCAAAGATAATGCAGCTTTGGCAGGGCTGGCCGCTGGGAGGGGGCAGGCACTTGCTCCTCATAGAGGAAGAGTGGGCTTCTTCCCTGACCCTCCCTTCCACCCCGGTAGTGTGGTTTCCTTAGGAACTCAGGCCTGCGGGAGAAATGGTTCCAGCTTCTGGAGGCTGGGTGGGGGCGGGGTGGGGGGGGGAAAGAGCCCAGCTCCTCCAAGCCTCTTAGGGAAGCGGCCTCCTTGCATTCTTGACTCTCTGCTGCCCCCGTGTGGCTGTGAGGTTGCTTGAAGCCACATAGCAGTAGAGGGGCGTGTGTGTGTGTGTGTGTGTGTGTGCGCGCGCGCGCGCATGTGTTGGAGCGTGGGTTGGGGGAGGGCTCAGCAAGACAGGAGCTGAGGCAGAATCACAGAGAGATGGCCCTTATCTCTAGTCTCACCGCCTAATATTCAACATTAGGGCAGCTACGATACCAGCTTTGGAATACTCGCCTATCAAGAAATGGAGAGAAGCTGGGCGCGGTGGCTCGTGCCTGTAATCCCAGCACTTTGGGAGGCCAAAGCAGGTGGGTTACCTGAGGTCAGGAGTTCAAGACCAGCCTGACCAACATGGTGACACCCCGTCTCTACTAAAAATACAAAATTAGCCGGGTGAGTGGCACATGCCTGTAATCCCAGCTACTCGGGAGCCTGAGGCAGGAGAATTGCTTGAACCTGGGAGGTGGAGGCTGCAGTGAGCCTAGATCGCACCACTGCAGTCCAGCCTGGGTGACAATGAGACGCCGTCTCAAAAAAAAAAAGAAGTGGAAAGAAAAGATGGGGTGATACTCATTTGCAAGGGGGTGCAGGACAGCTGGGTCTCCTCTGACCAAGGGGGCAAGTTCCCTCTGCTGAGCTGCCCAAAATACCATACCCAGCTTGGCCTGCAGCATCCTGGCTGGGTGGACCCAAAAAGCCACCCAGAAAGTGGGAAAAGGAACAGAGGAACAGATATGGAAGGAAATAGAGTCTATCCATTCCCATTTTGTAGTCAATTCTTGACCATCACTGGCTGTAAGCCAGATACCCCGTGGGTCACCGCCAGGCACCTGCTGTCTGCCATGAAACAGGGGCTGCAGGTCTCTCGCTCAGCCTATTGTGTTGGCAGAGCCCAGGTCGATGGGGTCAGAGCGTCCTTGGAGGTTATTTTCATGCAGGGGTCTTCAGATGTGGGCATGCTTCAGAATCATGGAGGAGGGTGTTCAAATGCCCACCAGCATCTGAGAACAGCTGATCTTATCTATTGGTCTCCTTCTGTGGTTGAGGAAACTGAGGCCTGGGGGGTCTGGATGATGGTGACTGCTGAAGGCCATAGCAGGTTCAAGGGTGTCAACTTTATGCCAATCCCCCTAGTCCCACAGATTGGTCTGTCGATATGGCCACAAGCCACACCCATTCAGGGAGTGGAGGGGGGCTCCTTGGTGAGTCCCTGGAGGTGTTGGGAAGGTGCACAGGCAGTCTCTCACCTACATCCTTTCGGCATCTTGCAGCAGAGCAGTCACCAGGCTGATGACCTGCGAGGCTGGCTGGACCGTGTCATACTCCGCAAATAGGTGGCACACGTTCTCCTGAGGCTCTGTCTGGCTCTTGGCCACAAACCCAAAGATCCTGGTGGGGGAGGGCAATCTGAGTGAGGGGTGGGACCCAGGGAGGCATCAGGCTGGTGGGAATGGGGTGGTGGGGGGCCCTCAGCCTGCACCTCATTCTTCCCTGCCCCTCCCTTAGCCAATTGGCTCCAACACCTCCTTAAGATGGGGCTCCCTGAGGAAGAAGGTGCCTCTCCTGTCAGACTGGGAGATTTCCAAGTTCAAGCTCTGGGTTTCGTTTGTTTTGAGTGGGGGCTTCTTGAGGACAGGACCTGTGCATTCCCCATTAGAGTGGAAGCTCCCTGAGGGCAAAGATGCATCCTGATCATCAGACTGGGACATTCCAATAGCTTGAGGCTCCCTGAAGTTAGAGCCTGTACCTCTTGCAGAAGATTGAGGGCTCCCAGGCTCATGTCGCCCCTATCAGCCCAGAGGCTCTGAGGGCAGTGAAAGTCTTTCCCATCAGATGTGAGCTCCCTGAGGACCAGGGCCTGTGCCCTCATCAACACCTTGGACTATTAAAGTCAGAATGGGGCCTCTTTCCTTCTCTAGTTCCCTCCCCATGTTGGGTTTGGGGCCCTGAGACAGGGACCCCTCTTTGGTAACAGAGTAGACAGGAAGGCCTTACCAGGAGGGCTTGCAGTACTTCTGCCACCTGTAGGAAAAGAATACGATACCGAGTAATGAGGCTTTGCTCCATGCTGCAGGACCCTGAAGGAGCGGCAGGACTGGCCAGCTGTGTCCCCGCCCCACCACACCCCACCCTACCCTCATTCTGTCACCCTGACCCCTTGAGGTTCACAGGCTCCCTCTGGGATCCCAGTCCCAGAGTTGGCAGGACACCTTGGTGGGCAGCTGGGCCCTGGACAGCCTTCTTAGTTTGGCCCAGCCTTGAACTTACTTCCGTTGCTCAGGGTCCATACCACAGAAGCGGAGGGTAGTGAGGGGGTAATGGCGCCGGAAAAACACCCTAGCAGGAGGTGAGGAGAGAAGGGAAGCGATGAGAACCTGTCCCAGTGTCACCCTGCCTCCAGCATCTCTTGCTTCCCCCCAAGCTCAGGTGCCCTGTCCTCCAAGAAGTCTCTGGGTTAGACCTCGACGACCGCTACGGCTTTTCCCACTGGGGGGTCCTGGTGACCTGCTCCTGCCTGTCTCCTTTCATGGGACTTGTCTGCCTGTGTCTTACACTTTGGGGTTTTCTTTCATACCCCTACCATGCCATTTAACTTTTTTTTTGGCCCCTAACTTTTTGAGGACATGAATTACATCTTGGTCATCTCTTGTTTCTCCCTGTGAAGTGCTCAGCCCTGGATCAGGCTCCTGTTAGACTGTGAGATCCCGAGCCTGGGGAACAAACAATCTCATTCCTCTCTGGGTCCCAGTGGTCAGCTAGAGTCTGGCCTAGGGAAGATATTCCATCAATGGGTGCAGACATAATCAGCACCCATGAATACTAGTTAACTCCATTTTCCTTCTTCTTTTTTTTTTTTTTGAGGTGGTGTTTCACTCTGTCACCCAGGCTGGAGTGCAGTGGGGCGATCTCAGCTCACTGCACCCTCCACCTCCTGGGTTCAAGCGATTCTCCTGCCTCAGCCTCCCAAGTAGCTGGGATTACAAGTGTGTATCACCACACCCAGCTAATTTTGTATATTTAGTAGAGACGAGGTTTCACCATGTTGACCAGGCTGGTCTCGAAATCCTGACCTCAGGTGATCCGCCCACCTCGGCCTCGCAAAGTGCTGGGATTACAGGCATGAACCACCACGCCCGGCCCCCCCGTTAACTCCATTTTCATCAGTCACGATGAACTGGGACTTTGGCAGTGGATTTAAGCCTGGAGGAGGCAGAGAAGTTGCCTGGAGTCACTCAGCACATCACTGGCCCCGCTGGGTCATCCAGGACCCTGAACTCGACCTTTATCCCTGATCCGCGACTGTCTCAGCTATCCCCTCCAGCTCTACGCCACCAGCCCCGCAGCCCTAGGGCAAGGGAAGGCCCTTACTTCCTCTGGACATCCGTCAGGGTGATGCCCTGCTCTGTGACTTTGAAGTGGACCACGGTGGGCGTGGGGAGGACGTCCCTCTCAAAGGTGGTGGAGATGGCCTTCTGCACGGCCAGGGCTCCGGTCAGGGTCTCCACGCTCACTGAGCTCAGGTACAGGGTGTGGCAGCCTGTGGGAGGCAGACACTGTGCTGGGGCCACTGACCCAGGCCGAGGGGAGGGGGTGAGTTTCCTGTTCAGGAATCCAGTGGAGCTCCTCTTACAGCCACCCAACAGGAAGTGGGTGTGTGGGTGATCACAGTCTGAGGCCAACCCCAGAGGGCTTTGGCATCTTCTGTGGCTTTGCATCGCCCTGGCCCCTGGCCCTCCAGCATGGGGCAGGGGAGGGGAAGTTGCCATGTGCGTAGGGGTGCCCAGGAAAACATCCTTCTGTCCACACTTAACAACTGCCCTCCTCCCCACACCTCTACCCTCAAGGTCTTAGTTCATTGGCGACGGTAGGGACAGAAGACAAGAATGGGGAGGGAAGCCGTTCGTGCTCAGGGCATAGAGCAGAAGCTGTCACTGAGACAAGTGCCAACGTGTGCTGGCCTCTGGGAGTGTGGGTCAGGGACCTTTCCCCTGGTGAAGGCTCGAGGACTCGGACCTGACACCCCATGGAGGATCTCAAACCTGCAAACACCTCCAGGGCAGGTTCCTCAGACCCAGAGAGACTCTAGCACGTGTGTATGTGCCCGTGTGTGTGCAGGAGAGACTGTAAGTTCTGCCACCCCACCCCCCCCAACCCCACCCCACTTCCCTGCTGGCCTCTCATCTTGTTTTACAGGGGTGACGGGGTGGTGGGGGTGGCACGTTGTTAAAGACGCACAAACGAAGCTGAGGTGGGAAACACGTGTGGGCCTGTGCGTGTGTGCGTGCGTGTGTGCGTGCGGGCAGGGTTGGGAGGTGCCCTCTTGGGGCACAGCCAAGCTTGGCGTCTCCCGTCCTGTACCACTCACCTGCAGATTTCCTCTGGCAGGAGGCTGGGCTGTCTGTCGAGTCCGCGGCACCGTCTGCGCCTCCCAGCTCTGAGCCAAGGCAAAGAAACAGGCCCCCCAAAGGGGCGGGGGTGGAGTGAACGGACCCCTCTCACAGGAACAGGCCTCATGAATCCTTTTGAAGATCTCCCACCTCCACCCCCATCTCCAGGAAGTGACTCAAACCAGGTGTGATTACCGTAATTAGGCAAACAGGCCACTTTGGGCTCCCTAAATGCTTAGTTTGCAACTCTTTTGATCTCTTCTTCCCCTCCTCGCCCCCCTGCCTCTTAGATGGCTGCCATGATCTTGTCCTCACAGGCCCCTGACCTCCTCACTTCTTTTGGACCCTGTCCCAACCCCTGACCTGTCTTTGCAGAAAGCCAGGAGGCTCTCACCAACGCTCCTCTAGGACTCCCCTGTGCCGATGCCCTTCTCGAGCTTCTCCTGCATACCCCTGAGATGATCTGTTCCATCTGAGCTGTCCCCCTGCCTAGCTGTACGCTCTGGATAGGGCATGCTGATCTGAGTTCAAGGTCTGACTCTGAGGGCCTTTGGGCAGATTACTTAACATCTAGAACCGAATCCTTCCCTTCCCTTCCCTTCCTTTCTCTTTCTTTCTTTCTTTCTTTTTTTTTTTTTTTGATGAAGTCTCGCTCTGTTGCCCATGCTAGAGTGCAGTCGCACGATCTTGGCTCACTGCAACCTCTGCCTCCCGGGCTCAAGTGATTCTCCTGCCTCAGCCTCCCAAGTAGCTGGGATTACAGATGCCTACCACCATGTCCGGCTAATTTTTTGTATTTTTAGTAGAGATGGAGTTTCACCATGTTGGTCAGGCTGGTCTTGAACTCCTGACATCAAGTGATCCACCTGCCTCGGCCTCCCAAAGTGCTGGGATTACAGGCGTGAGTCACCGCGCCCAGCCCTTATTTTCTTATCTGTGAAATGGGGATGATAACAGCAAAGTCTGCTTCACAAGCTTGTAGTGAAGCATGAATGGGTGAGTGAGTGCTCAAATACTGGACCCAGAAAGAGAAAACTCTCCAAACTATTTGATTTAGGCTCTTTCATCCTCTCAAAGCAGGCTGCTATTTATCCAACATCCATTCTATGCCAGGCATTGCGCTAAGAGCCTTGCCCGAGCTATCTCATTTAGTCTGCACAGCAATCCTATAAGTAGGTACCATGATGATTGTCCCCATTTTATAGATGAGGAAACTGAGGCTCAGAGAGGTCAACATTTTCAAATTTTCACAGCTAGGAGGTGGAGATGTTGAGCGACTCCAGTACATGCAGTTTTAACTGTGACACTAAAATAATCCACCAACAAGGTAGAAATGAACCCCATTTCTAGTGAGAACAAACAGGTCCCCCACCTTGGCATTCCCTCTTTGGGGCCCAGACCCACCTTTCTGCGGGATGGTGAGTTTGCAGGGCAGGGCCAGGGCCATGATGGAATGCTGGCACACGAAGGCAGAGAGGCTCCCTGAAAGGACACAGGCAGCCCTGCATGAGTAGAGCTTCCCTAGCCCACCCCACAGTTCAGAATAGAGACTTCGCTGGTCCCCCATCCCTGGGGAGCCTGGAGGCTGGGGAATCTCACCAAAGTAGGGCTCCTCATCGGCTCCTTTGAGATGCACTCCTTTGGCAGAAGACTCGATGAGGAAGTGTCGAATAAGGTCATTGCTGTCCTCGCCTGGATAGAGAAAGACGAAAGTGCATTCCGATAGAATTCCACCTTGTGGCTGGGCGCAGTGGCTCATGCCTATAATCCCAGCACTCTGGGGGGCTGAGGCGGGTGGATCACTTGAGGTCAGGAGTTCGAGATCAGCCTAACTGACGTGGTAAAACCCCATCTCTATTAAAGATTAAAAAAAAAAAAAAAAAAGCCGGGCGTGGTTCACATGCCTGTAGTCCCAGCTACTCGGGAGGCTGAGGCAGGAGAATCACTTGAACCTGGGAGGCAGAGGTTGCAGTGAGCCGAGATTGTGTCACTGCACTCCAGCCGGGGTGACAGAGTGAGACTCCGTCTCACCGGAAAAAAAAAAAATGCCACCTTGTCCATCCCCCTGCCTCTCACTCCCACAGAGGAGGTGCCAACACATCTGCTCAATGACTCCAGCCACACCCTCTTCAGGAAACCTTTCTCTTCTTCTTCTTTTTTTGGGGGTGGGGTGGGGAAACCTTTCTGTTGCTCAAGAGTTACCAGGGATTTTTTGTTGTTGTTGTTAGACATTGTCCTGCTCTGTCTCTCAGGCTGGAAGTGCAGTGGCGTGATCTTAGCTTATGTGCCTCAACCTCCTGGGCTTAAGGAATCCTCCCACCTCAGCTTCCTGAGTAGCTGGGACTACAGGCGTGCCTCACCACGTCTGGCTAATTCTTCTGTAGAGACAAGATCTCACTGTTTTGCTCAGGCTGGTCTCAAACTCCTGAGCTCAAGCGATTCTCCTGCCTGGGCCTCTCAAAATGTTGGGATTACAGATGTGAGACACAGAGAGGCTTAGAGAATTTTTCTTTTCTTTTTCTTTTTTTTTTAGACAGGGTCTCATTCTTTGGTCCAGGCAGGAGTGCAGTGATGTGATCATGGCTCACTGCAGCCTCCAAGACCTCCTGGGTTCGAGCGATTCTCCTGCTTCAGCCTCACAAGTACCTGGGACTACAGGTGTGCTCCACCACACCTGGGTAATTTTTGTAGAGACAGGGTTTTGCTATGTTGCTCAAGCTGGTTTCAGACTCCTGGGTTCAAGCAATCATCCTGCCTCCGTCTCCCAAAGTGCTGGGATTACTGGCGTGAGCCACTGTGCCTGGCAAGGACACTTCTTAATTATTGTTTAGATAAATGTTGACTCTTTGCTCTGGTTTCTGTCTCCCCCTGCCCACCAGGTCATCTTTGCTGGAACCACGCTGGCCCCGGGCGTGGCAGGGGGGCGGGGGGCTGGAGGAGGTGAACAATGACCTTCTGACTCCTTTCCACCAATCCACAGCGTCCTCCTCAGTCTGGGTTCATTGCCTCTTGCAAGGCGTCCTTTATAAGCAACACCCTCCTCAGAGGTGACTTTCTTCTTGTGACAGTGAGGCACACTGTCAAGAACACGAGGCTGGGCGTTCCATCCTCCCGTTATCACTTAATTGCTCTGGGGTCATTAAGTAACTCTGGGAGCCTCCGTTACCTCATCCATTAAATAAGAAGGTGCAATCCTGGGGTCTGAGTGAGCCCTATGACCCAGGTACCTTGTATTGTAATCATGTTTTCGTCTGTCTCCCTGGTGAGGTGGCGTCTCTGTCTGATTCCTCTGTATCCCTGCTGCCCCACACAGTGCCTGGTGTGTGGTGGATGCCCCATGGATGTTTGCCATCAAATGAGCGTGGGAGACCACAGGAAAGCATGTGGTAAGAGCTATCACACACACGTGTGCTGAGCTAAGACACACACGTGGTAAGCTATCACCCGTGAGATAAGCTAGCTACGCGTGTAATCACACATTAGGTTCCCTGGGAATGAATCCAGTTTGACTCCAAAGAGAGCAGCCTAGAGGGGGCTGGGACCCTCCTTCTCTCCCACCAGGAGGAAAAAGCAGGGAACTGGGGGTGGGGCTCGGGAAGGCAGAAGCACTCAGGCTTGCTGTGAAAGGCATTTTTCAGGGTGCCTTGGGGCTGGAGGGCGTTGGAGAGAATACTGGAGTGGACACTTCTCCTAGGTGCTGTTTTAAGACTGGTGCCATGTCACCCTGAAAGCCAGTGCCAGAGCCAGGACTGGAAGCTACCACACCCCACTGCCTCAGTGAGATCTTGAGTGAGCAGAGACAGATGCATACCTGGTCGGTTCTGGGCAGATGGGGGAACCTCCTGGACCTTCAGGGCCAGGCCGAAGGAGCCTCGGTATGAAGAGCTGTCCCTTATGACAAAAGCCCCTGGCTCCTCCTTCCTCAGCAGCTCGATTGCTGGAACAATCCTTGAGTCAGAGATGGACACCGCCCCACCTGGGCACCCTCTGTCCCCCGCCCCATAGGGTCTTCACAGAGCGGATGTTACAGAGTCACCTTTTGTCCCCAGGAAGTTCTTTCTACTGTCAAATCTCCACCATTCTTGCTGTGGTTCCTACTTCCTTGGGAGGTCATGAGGTCAGCAGGACATCCCCCTCCCCTGCTTCCCTGGACCCACTATTTGCCACTCCTTAACTGTAACCCAGGGCCCTGCCTGATGCAAAGTGCAAGACCCAGATCCGATTCTGGGGTCGCTCATGCTTCCTTTTACCTTGCTCTCGGGTGATGTTTGGCTTAAACCAGTATTTAGATGTGTCCATCACGAACTTCATGGTGGGCTGCATGTCCCTGGTGGGACCTGGAGACAGACAGAGAAGGGGGACCCTGTAGGCTGGACAGATGGGAGCTGAGGGATGTTCACCAGAGAAGGCTGGAGACCCTTCCCTATTCTATTGCTCCAAGGTCTCATTCGACCACCATCCCAGACCCTAACTCCATTGTATCTCCAGGGAAAATCAAACAGAAGGATGCCAGGGTTTGGTGCATCTAGAACTCAGAAGTGCCCTTGTATCCTTGGTAATGAATAAAAAAATGAATAGATACAACCTTAGTTTAAGGAGAAATGGTTTCTCAAATCTAGTGTTGAGTTCCCTGGTGAGGACTGAAGTAAGAGATAAACAAGGAATTCTCAGATGCTTCATGTTTGATATCACATTCTCCTCCGTCTTCATAATCCTAAGAATTCCTTAGGGGAATATTCAGCTTGGAAAAGAAAATAGCAGAAAACGCGAAGGAGAGGAAAATAGCAGATCTGGGCAGAAAAACATGCCCCTGGGAGGTGGGAGGCTGGGTCTTGGCTCTGATATGGGATAACCGAAGCTCAGAGGGAACCAAGTGGACTAAACAACTTCTGAGGGTCTTTAATGTTCCAGTAGCCTATGAAATTAAAATGAATTTTGTTTTGAGGATATTTTGCAGAATTTGAGAAGATCTGGGGGTACAGTTAGTGATATTATGGGACCAAAGCAGGATGGGAATATCACTAGGCTAAGTAAATGTACTCTTTGAGATGCCAAAATGGCCATTTCTCTGGGTCCCTAAGGCAGAGAGCAGTAGCTGTCAACCTTGGCGGCTTGAAAAGGAGTGTTGTGACCAGTTACTCTCAAGTAACTCATTAAAAAAAAGTACTGAAATCTGCAAATGATTTGTGCTAGGAAAGCGATCAGGGCAGAGGCAAAGGCATGCCGGAAGTGTCATTTTCTCCTGCTTGCCTCCACATGGCTTTGTGAGTGGGAGTGAGCGGTGGGCTATAGTAAACATTTCTCCCCCACTCTCCCAGAGTTGCCTTGATGCCTGTGAATGTCATGGCCAAGTGGGGGCTGAGAAGCCCCCCGATGGCCGAGGGAGGGGGAACAGGGGGTTGGCAGGGGACTCTGCTCATGGGAGAGGCATCCAGAGGGTGTTAGAGCTTAGCTTCTGTGTTTACTGCTGTAGGTTCTGGTTGATTTTGTTCTCCTTGGACGCCTGTGGTCTCAGACTCCGGGAAGGAGAGTGTTTGCTGTTTTGCGGTTTTCAGCTGTCTGAACTGGAATGCATTGTCTCTATTGCCCCATCCACCCCTTCTGTGTTCTCGTCATCCATGAACGTCAGAGTCAGAACTGACTCGCCCTCTTGCTCTCCTTGAGTTAGTCATCAAGCACATCCTGAGGGTCGCCTGGCTCTGTCCTCTCTCCTCCACCCCCACTGCCCCATCCCGGTTCAGGCCCCTGCTCTTCGTTGAGCTGCCAGGGTGATCCATTGAGTGTGCACCTCTGACCCCATCACTTTCCTGTGTGAGGCTCACTGATGGTACCCTATTGCTTAAAAGGCAAATTCTATTTTTCTCTCTCTCTTTTTTTTTTTTTTTAGTTTGGCATTTAAGGCCTTTCACAATCTGGCTTCAAATTACTCTCAATGACTTGAACCTGCACCCAACATTCCGGCATTTCCTGAACATGCCATGTGCTTCCACACCTTCCCGACTGTGGACCCCCTGCTCTCTCTGCTGGGAAAGCCTTTCCTCTCCTTCTCTGACCACAAACTTCTGATCCACTTCACAGATCCAGCTCGGATGTCACTTCCTCTGTTCTCCAGACTGAAAGAATCATTCCTTCTACTTTGGCCCATATGATTGAGAATATCTCTTTACCTCCACATTTATCCTACCCTACCGTGAGGATTTGTGTTTGTCTCTTTCTAAACTGTGTCCCTTTGTGTGTCCTCGCTACCTGGCATAGTACCAGACACACAATAGTTGCTCAATAAATGTGTTGACTGGCTGTTGCAGAAACCCACTGGCACTTTGTCTATTCCCCCAAGCCAAACCTTACATTGCTTGAAATATTGGTTTACAACGTACCCTCTGGGCATGTGGTGAAGGGGGCATCTGACAGGGTCTGGCTGTGGCTCCTGGTGGCTGGACAGGGGTTGCTGGGAGAAGCAGCTCCAGGTCGAACAGAGCTCTGGTGTCCTGGGCTCCGCTGGGGTGGAGAAGACCCTGGTTCTGGGGAGCCGTTGATCAGCACAATGGGTATGTCCACCATGGAGTTGGTGATGGATGGGGGGCAGCTGCTGGCATGTTCTTTGGCCAGTGGTGGACAGTGGGGTGCTCTGGGTTGGCCCATGGTTAGGGTAGGGTTTCTCGGAGCCTGAAAGTCACTGGGTCTCATACACAGGGACACTGAGCCAAGGCTGTGGAGGCTGGAGGAAGAGCTGGCTGGACTTTCCAAGGATCTGGAAGATGACTGATGACTGGAGTTGCTGGAGTGCAGGAGAGACTGACTGCTGCAGCAGGAGAGTCAGACAGGTTGTTAGGGCAGTAGGTGGCTCAGGGGCTAGAGCCAGGCTCTGGATCTGGTGATCTGGGTTCCTGTGGCTTTGGCTAAATAGAACACTGCATACCCCACCCCGTACAGCCCACAGCAAAGTGCACCCCCACCTAATCCTTAAGGGATGGTAAGGATACAGAAATATCCCTGGATGGTAGGGTCTTTGGTCATTTAAAGTAGCTGATGAGCTGACCCCTGCAGGCTTTGGGCATAGGCTGGCCCCCATTCCATCTGCCTTCCCAGCCAGGTCGTTCTGACTGAGCTGTCAGATCAGGATCTCCCCAGGCCCCCATGACTCCCAGGAGCCCTGCAGATGGGCTGGACCTACGCTGGACCACAACGTGGCTGATGCAGAGGGAACTCCCCAGCTGCAGGAGGAGGCCAGTTTCACATCCAGCCAGACTTCTCCCTGAGCTCAGAGGCCTGTGCCAGTGGGCATGGCTGTGGAATCCCCAGCCTCTGTGCCAGGGACTGCCTTGGCCAGTGGCTTTGGAGGTGGAGTGGGAAGCAGAGTCCTGTGGTTCGGTCTTCCTGGGGCAGAATGGGTGTGCATGTGCCTGCAGTTCTACTGTGAGGTCTATAGAGAATTGAACTGGGATGATTGTAAGCGATGCCCAGGCAGGGCATTCCCTTTTGGTTTTGGTGCCTGCCCAGATTTTGCTCAGAGTAGGGTGCCTTTCAATGATTTTAGGGGATGTGTGCGTGTGTGTGCCTGTGTGTGTATGTGTGTGCAATGTTAGAAGCTACAGAACCTACCTTCCAAACATGTAGCTGAGATCAGACGCTGGGCTGGCTGACAGCACGGAGATCCTGCTGCCCCGCTGTGGAGCCAGGCCTCCCAGTCGCTTCTCTAGTCTTGGAGAAGCCACCAGTGGGGAGCCCAAGCCATGGGGGCTCGAGGCTTTGCTCCCCATGCAAGGGATTGAGATACTGGGGGAATTTGGGGGTTGAGGGGACAGACCCTCTGAGGGGGACAGAGGGCGCTGGTGCCCCCTGCCCTGGTTCCCAGAGAAGATGAGGCTCTCACTGCTGCTTCGTGTCTCTCGGGGGACGTCTCTGGAAAGGAAGAGGCCACCACTGCGAGGGGAGCCGAAGGGTGGCGTGACAGAGGGGCTGGAGCAGCGTTGGGGGCCATCATGGCACCTTGATCTGGCGGAGGTCACCTCGATGTACTTTATGTCTTTGGGGGAGAAAAGCAGAGCATTGGTGAAACACAGGAGCCTGGACTCATAGAACAGAAAGGCTGGAAGTGTCCTCAAGGCCATTCTGTCCCCTCTTTTATAGAGATGAGGAAACTAAGGCCCAGAGAGGAGAGCCCAACTCCACCTTCAGGGCCCAGTTCCAAAGTCACCCTTCCTGTGACAACTTCCCTTGGGTGAGGAGATGCAGTAGAGGACTGAGGCCTCGGAATGAGACAGACCCAGGCTTCAGATCTGGCTCTGCTACTTATTCTCTGAGAGACTTTGGCCAAAAGACTTCACCACCCAGGGCCTCAGTTTCCACACCTGTAAAGTGGGGCAACTGCATCCAGCCTCTTGTTGTTACAAAAAGGATGAAGTGACACTTGTGTAGGCAGCACAACACTGTTCTTGACACAGAGCAGGTGCTTAAAAATTGGGCAACCCTCTCCTTTGTCTGTGCCCTTTTCCTAGCTTGAAATGGCCACTTGATGGGTTGTGCCAGTGACACTTTCTGATGCCTCTGCTACTCAGGGTGTGTGAAAGTGGTTTCTCTGAGGCTGGGCGCGGTGGCTCACATCTGGAATCCCAGCACTTTGGGAGGCCGAGGCCGGTGGATCACCTGAGGTCAGCAGTTCAAGACCAGCCTGGCCAACATGGCGAACCCCATCTCTACCAAAACTACAAAAATTAGCCAGGCGCCTGTAATCCCAGCTACTTGGGAGGCTGAGCACGAGAATCGCTTGAACCGGGGAGGCAGAGGTTGCAGTGAGCCAAGATTGCGCCACTGCACTCCAGCCTGGGTGACAAGAGTGAAACTCCACGTCCAAAAAAAAAAAAAAAAAAAAAAAAACAAAGTGATTTTTCTGTACCTGCAATGAAAGCAGGGATTCTCAAGCTTGGTTACACACTAGACTCACCCCAGGCTGCTCCTCGTGCCAATTAGATTAAACTCTCAAGGGTGTTAACCCAGGCCTCAGTTTTGTTTGTTTTCCAGGTTTTCAGGTGAGTGCAGTAGACCATGAATGGCCCAGCAGGACCGTATCACCTGGGCTCCACCCCTATGGAAACATAATCTGCATTTTAGCGAGGCCACCCAGGGCATGTGAATATGCAGTGGAGTTTGAGAACCCTGCTTTCGAGCAGGCACTCCCTGAGCGCAGGGCTTGCTGCATTCTTGAGCTATGGATCTCCCAGGGGATCGTAACTGGTACACAGGGATCACCCAACACACCCCAGGCTGCCGACTCGCTCCAGTGCTCTTTCCACTTCCGGGTCGGGGCACCCGGGACTCTTGGGATTCTGAGGCCTTGTTCCTCTCCTGAGGTCAGCCTTGGAGTGGGCTGCTCTGCGGTTCTCCCTATGGTGAGGATGAACACCCTTCCTCCTGACCTGGGGGAGGGGAATTGTCCTTGGTGTTGTTCCAGCAAAGCTGGAGGAAGGTGGAGGTTAATGAGCTGCTCTTTTCTGAAGAGTGTGAGTCTTGCCTCTGGCTTCCTGGCATGGAGGCTGGGGAAATTGGGGAGAACGTGCACCCTCAGCTCCCACCTGCCTGGGGCCCTGGCACATGTACTGTTCCTCCCCATTATGACTGTGGAGCCCCAGCCTGCCCCAGCCCGCTCCAGGGTAGGGCCATCTGGCCCTGCTCACGGTTACTGCCTCTGTCTGAGCCTGCTTGGGCCACACGGAGGGGGTGGGGAGTTACATCAGATGAGCAAGGGCTGGCAGCTGACCGGGGCTTGCTGCTCAGCGGGTGGAGGAAGAGCCTGGCTTTGTAGCAAAACAAACCTGGGGTGAGTCCTGGCTTTGCTGCTTTTCAGCCAAGGGCATTGTGTAACTTTCCGACCCTCTCTGAGCCTCTGTTTCCTTATCTGCAAAGTGAGGATCTGAAACCAGTCTTCCAAGGCTGTGATGAGGATGAAATACAATAGCCTGGAGCCTGGCCCATGGTGAGGCTCAAGAGAGGAGCATTTCCTACCTGCCTGCTTTTTGGGGGCAGTACTGGCCAAATGGAGCCCTCTTTCTGGCTAAGGTTGGGGTTCTCTCTGCTTAGAAAGATGACTGCAAGGTGAGACTCTTTGGGGGACTTTATTGTGGGCTCCGGAAGAAAAGAGATCTTGGAATGGGCTGGATTCTTCTGGAAGGCTGGAAAGCACAACTTCAATTTTTACAGGACTTTATAGTGTTTATACCCATAATCTCCTCTGAACCTCGTAACAGCCCTTGAGCAGGGCAGGCATTATTTTTTACAGAGGAGGAAACTGAGGCTTGGAGAAGAGTGGGGATGGAGCTAACACTTAGTGTACAACGATGTTTCATAGAGACTGGTCTTTATTGAGTGCAATGTGCCAGGAGTACTACGAACACATTGCTTGTATTAGCTCTTTTAACCCTCGTGACAACTCTATTGAAGTAGGGAATGTTATTAACACCCACATAACAGATGGGAAATCTGGAAGGCTCAGAAAGGTGAAGTGAGTTATCCGATGCTGCACAGCCAGGGAGTGTTGCTAAGCTCTGTTTAGGGACTGCTTCTTCCAGGATGAGCCCTGCTCCAAGTCCTTGCACCATGAGAAGGTGCTTGGCTGCTATGCAGAGGGTCTCTTGGCCTGGTGAAGCTCTCGGCTCCCTACTCACTGGGTCATCTAAACATCCACCAGGGACCTTGCTGGGGGTGCTGAGTAAGGAGAGTGGGAGGGGAGGGAGGAGCCCGGTGCTCACCTCCCATGCCTGTCCCAAGGTGGGTGTAGCTGGGGGGGTGGGGCTGGGGGCCTCCACCCATCACAGGGGTGCAGTCGCTGTTTACTGGCCTGTGGGGCAAGTCTGAGCAGTGCTGGGTGGGTGCCGGCACCAGCCCCAGGCAGGCGGGTGAGTGGAGGGGAGGGCATGTAGGTGAGGGGTGGAGAGACAGTTATTAAACCCCCTTCACTTGGGCTGGTAAACAGCCTTGTCTGGCAGAAATTGCTGGAATTTGAAAGTGGGGGCCTGTTCCAAAGATGGGGTGTGGGACATTGGAGAGGATAAAGGAAGGGATATGGTGTTTGCTTCTAGGAAGCGCATTCCCTGGGGGCCCCCAGGACAAGTTTAAAGGAAGGCAGGAGCAGGGAACCTGGGGAAGGTTTGTGAAGCGCCCAGGAGGTTGGGTCTCAGAAGAGGAGCCTGCAGGCTGCCTCCAACCTGATGGATTCTGTGATGCCCCAGAGGCAGAAGACTAGACTTTAGAAAGAGAGAAAGGACAGTGGCCTATGGAGCCCAGAAGGCTGGGATTTGAGGCCTGACCTGTCTCTCCTCGGCTGTGTGACTGTGAGCCATCACATACCCACCCTGAGCCTCAGTTTCCTCATCTGTAAAAGGAGGTTTCCACTATTTCCTTCAAAAGCCAGACACAAAAGCCAGTCTGGCCAGACTCTTTTTTTTTTTTTTTTTTGAGACAGGGGTGGATCACTTGAGGTAGGCTGGGCAACATGGCGAGACTCTGTCTCTACAAAAAGTTTAAAGATTACTGGGTTGGCAGGGTGTGGTGGCTCACACCTGTAATCCCAGCACTTTGGGAGGCCAAGGTGGGCGAATCACTGAGGTGGGCGAGGTCAAGAGTTCAAGACCAGCCTGGCCAACATGGTGAAACCCCGTCTCTACTAAAAATACAAAAAAATTAGCTGGGCATGGTGGTGGGCACCTGTAATCCCTGCTATTCAGGAGTCTGAGGTATGAGAATTGCTTGAACCCTGGGAGGCAGAGACTCCATCACCCACCAAAAAAAAAAAAAAAAGAAAAAAGAAATTAGCCGGGCGTGGTGACATGTGCCTGTAGTCCCAGCTACTGGGGATGCTGAGGTGGGAGGATTGCTTGAGCCCAGGCACTGAACGCTGCAGTGAGCTACGATCACACCACTTGCACTCCAGCCTGGGCAACACAACGAGACCCTGTTTCAAAAAAATATATGTATATATATTAGGGGAAATGTCAATATAGAATTGCCAATGTTTAATTTTAAAATTTTCCACGTTAGGACAAAGAGGAACAGTAAACATCTCCTAGCACGGGAATGTCAGAGTGTCTTTCCTTGAACAGCCCAAAGGTAGGAAGGAGGAGATTGTAAAATGGCAGGGGATCCTCCACTCTGAATACATTTAGAGGTAAGAGAACTCACCACAACGCTCAGAGCTGTAGGCTGCCATGGGCCAGTGAGAGCTTTGTCACCAGCAGTAGGGTCTGCGGGGAGGATTTTGGGCACAGGTGCCTGCTATTCTTAGTGATGGTGGAGAACTTCTCAATGGGGAGCTGACCTGGCTGGGCTGTCTTAGGCAGTGAACGCCCAGGCATTGCAGGTGTCCAGGCAGAGGTTAGAGGAAGGGATTTTTTTTTCTTCTCCATCAGAAGGGGCCAGGGCAGTGAGGCAGCTTCCTCAGGACCTTCTGGCCACTGCCTGCCTTACATTCCCTGTTCCCCAGAGTGGGGTGGACACACGTTCACAATGGCATGTGGTGCCCAGGGTATCTGTGGATGTGGACCCATGCCATCAGCCCTAAGCTGATCATGAGCCCCTTCCATGGAGGAAGGGTCCAGTTGTCACCAACCCTCACCCAACGTGTGTGGACGTTCCACAGGGACTGGTTTTGCCCCACCTGGCCTTGGATATGTGGAACTCCTGTCCTGGGGCATGAATGGTAAAACCCTGGGCTTACTCCTGCCAGCAGTAATTAGGCCCAAGACGCCTTTCCTGCAGTGACATGCCCATGACTGGCCTTAAGAAACAGGAAGACCCTTGAGGGACAGTTTCTTTAACAGGCCTGGCAGGCAATGCTTGGCGAAAGGGGGCAGAGCAGGCAGGAGCCCAGGAGCCCAGGAACCCGGGGTGCCAGAGGGTGTGGGTGCTGGGCTGGCCTCCACCTCAGAGCCCAAACCTACCCTGGGGCTAGCCTGACGTACAACCCCAATGTTTAATAAAAACAGCTACGATTTAGAATAGCGTATAGTGTGCCAGGATTTGTGATAAGCAGCCAACAAATGTAATTTCTTTCAATCCCCATAACACCCTTTGAGGTAAGAACTCTCATTATCTCCATTTCTCAGATGAGGAATCCGTGACACAAAGCTGTGAAGCAAGCAGCTTGTGAAAGCTCTGCCTGACGCCAGCCATTAGGCTAGACTGGCTCCTTACTCAACCCCAGCAACCCCAGCTTTCTCATTTGCGAAACGGAGATAAAATATTCGGCCGAGCTCACGCCTGTAATCCCAGCACTTTGGGAGGGCGAGGTGGGTGGATCACTTGAGCTCAGGAGTTCAAGGCCAGTCTGGCCAACATGGTGAAACCCTGTCTCTACTGAAAATACAAAAATTAGCTGGGCCTGGTGGCAGGTGCCTGTAATCCCAGCTACTGGGGAGGCTGAGGCAGGAGAATTGCTTGAACCCAGGAGGCGGAGGTTGCAGTGAGCTGAGATCGTGCCATTGCACTCCAGCCTGGGCAACACAACGAGACCCTGTTTCAAAAAAA
>NW_012122154.1:2916202-2926778 GCF_000951035.1 Colobus angolensis palliatus | reverse complement strand
CTGGGCCTGGTGGCAGGTGCCTGTAATCCCAGCTACTGGGGAGGCTGAGGCAGGAGAATTGCTTGAACCCAGGAGGCGGAGGTTGGAGTGAGCTGAGATCGTGCTGTTGCACTCCAGCCTGGGTGACAGCGAGACTCTACTGAAAAAAAAAAAAAATCAGCTCAGGGAGTGGATTGAGAGGATTGAAGATTCCACATAAAGTGCTCAACATAGTGCCTGATATATAATATGTGTCCAGTAAGTGGAATATCTTATGGCTCCTATCTCTAATCCTAATCATGCACCCCCTCATCCTTGCTGGTAGCTTAAAGCCTTGGAGGCCTCAGTCTTCCAACCTGTCTAATGCGCCTGCTCCTTGACCCTCATCAAGAGCTTACTTGAAACTCTTTGTTCAGGAAACTGAAGCCAGATGTAGGAATTTCCATGTTCCTTTGGACTCGGTGGTGCCCTGGAATTGGCTTGTATCGGCTGGTTAAGAGCTGATTGTTAAATTTTCAGGATTTTATCCAGCTGGTTACTAAGCCCCAGCCATTGAGTAATTACATTATGTACACTTACAATGAAATAAGTTCCATTAAAAACAAAGGTAATAAATACTCAAAATTCGTCACATCCCAATTATTTTACAATGTCTCCCCACCCTCCTTATTATTGTCTGTGCTCTCAGGGTTATTGACCATCTGTTGTGTCGGTGTGGTGGCAAGGCTGTGTAACAGCCTGCTACTCCACGTGTCTCCAGCTCCTCATTCAGTGACATCATGTTGGTAGCTTGAAATTGGCCAGAGTGGGAGAATTTACACTGTGGAAATGGGCAGAAGCTTCAAATGAGCTCCCTCTGCCCCTGCTCCCCAACCAGGGAGCCAGGGAAACATTCACCAGCATACCACTGCTTGAACACTACTGGGTCCTTATCCTACCATTTCCAGTGTGGGCCTCTCCGGAAAGATACCCCCCTAAACAAGGACAGAGGTCCAGATAGCAATCCTACCAACATTTCGCGGGGGGGGCCCAGGTGAGGCTCTGAAGTGAGACACCCTAGGACAGTGGGGGTCAGGGATCCACATTTACTGAGCTCTTCCTTATGGGCACGGTACTGCACAAAACACTTTCTATAGAAGCTTATTTGAGTCCTCATAAAATCATAGAAAATTGGTATCTATCACTTTCCAAACTCAGGAAGCAAATAGAATTGGCTAGTGAGGGAAACTTGTATTTATCCCTTTTGTGTAGCATAGAAAACAGAGGGGTTAGTAACTTGGTTAGGTTTGCACAGCATCTCCCATCAGGACAGGGTCCCCTTCTCTACATAGGAAAGTCCTTCTTCCTCATAAGGTCTGGCGCCAAACCCTGCTCCTAGTACTGTGCCCCAAATCCTTACCCAAGGCTTCAGGTTCCTCCTTCTTTCTCACTGATATGGTGCTCTGGGCCGGCTCAGCCCGGGGGCCCCCAGTCCCTTGGGGAAGCAGCTGGAAGGTGGGGTCCAGTTCCAGGATCATCTGATTGAGGCTCTCCAGTGAGAAGTCAATGTACGAGTCAAGGTCTTCCGGGGTTCCCAAGGCCTGCTCGCCAGGGGACGGCAGGAAGCAGGTGGCTTTGGCCTCCGCCTGTGGGGCTTGCTGGAGTCGGTCAGGGAGCCCCATGCAGGGCACGGGGGCCATCAGGGCCTGGGGTCCCCAGCCTTCCGTGGTGTAGTAAGAACACTGGGGCGGCAGGCTGGGGCTGGGTGCTGGGTGCAGGGTCCTCCTGGGCTCATCACAAGGTGCCAAGCTGACAGCATGGCCTCCTGCCAGCAGTGGGCTGGACATCACCTGGGACATGGTGGGGATGGTGACCTCTGCAGTTTACCTCTGGTTTCCAACCAGCCTCACTGACATCCCAGAGATCTCACTTGCCAACCAGAAGCTCCCAGGACCTGAAAGAGTCCAAGAGTGGGAATGGAGTAACTTCTGTAGGTGAAGCCCCTGCCTCCCCACCCTCCATACAAGGGCTAATTTATTCATTCATTTAAAAGCATGGATGCTGGAGCCAGACTACCTGGGTTTGCAGCCTGGCTCCACCACCTACTAGCTGTATAACCTTGGGCAAGTTAATTGACTTCTCTGTGCCTCAGTTCCCTTGTCTATAAAACAAGTTAATATTTGTAATGTGCTTAGAACAGTGCCTGGCACAAAACAAGCCCATTATGTAAGTGATCATTAAATAAAGTAGCTGTTTACTGAATATCTACTACATCCCAGGTGTGTTTATTAAGTAAATACTACCTAATGTTTACTGAGTAATTATCCACATAAGCTCTGGTATTTTTACATAAAGCCTTTAAAAATCCTCATAACAACTGTATAAGGTAGGTACTATTATCCCATTTTACGGGGGAGAGAACTGAGGCACAGAGAGGAAGGTAACTTGCCTAAGGGTCACACTGCTAACAAGTGTCAGAGAAGGACTGGGCCCCCGGCTGCCTGATGTCCGAGTGCCTGCACTTAGGCCAGTTGGTGAAACAGACAAGTAAGCGAGCGAACAACTGTAAGCAGTGTCACGAGGAGGAGAGGAGGGACAGTGGACTTTCCTAGTTTAGTGGGGAGGTTAGGGAGGCCTTCCTGGAGGAAGGGACATGCAAAGGGAGATAAGCAGGAAAAGCAAGAGGTAGCTGTGCAAGATGGGTAGGGATGAGGAGGTAGAGAGGAAGGTTTAAAGTAGAGGGGATGGGCTGGGCGTGATGGCTCACACCTGTAATCCCAGCACTTTGGGAGTCTGAGGTGGGCTGATCCCTTGAGGTCAGGAGTTCGAGACCAGTCTGGCGAACATGGTGAAACCCCATCTCTACTAAAAATATAAAAATTAGCTGGCATGATGGCACGTGCCTGTAATTCCAGCTACTCAGGAGGCTGGGGCAGGAGGATTGCTTGAAGCTGGGAGGCAGAGGTTGCAGTGAGCCGAGATAGAGCCAATGCACTGCAGCCTGGGCGACAGAGCGAGACTCTGTCTCTAAATAAACAAATAACAAATAACTACATAAATAAAAAAAAAAATAAATAAATAAAGTAGAGGGGACCATTTGTGCAAAAGTCTGGCCAGCAGGGAAACTCACAAGACACTATTGAGCACCTGAGTAACAGGGCACCTGGGGTGGGTAGAGGAGATGGGGCGGGGGAGGCAGGCTGGCCAGATCCCACAGGGCCTTGCAGGCTGGGCTCAGGACTGCCAGCTCAACCCTGAGGGGCAATGGGAAGCCTCTGAAAAGTTTTGAGCTGGGGAGTGACATCATCAGATGATATTCATTTCCTTGGGGCTCATTTGGGAAAGAGATGTCCCAACCTCCTCATTTGCCTGACTGTGAAAAGTCTTTTCCATCGTCTAACCTTAATGCCACATGCTAGTTTCTTGTAGGTGGGGCTTGGTAAGGAGGTAAGAGGTTCTGGGACTGAGGCTGCCAAGAAAACTGTACAGAGCTGCAATGTGCTGGTTGCACTCCCATTGTGTGCTCTGAGCTTTGCTTCCTGTCCCCAGCCCCCACCAACACCCCCTGACTCTCTTTCTTGTCATTGCCAAGACGCCTCCTTTACTTCCTGCTTTGGAGTCAGACCTTAGCACTGGAAAAGGTATCTGAGACTAGCCTGGGAGAAGAGAAAATGGACTCAGGGATCCGAAGATTTAGATTTGACTTCTAGCTCAAATAGCTCCTTATGGTATGACTCTGACCCTGAGTTTCCTCATCTGTGAGATGGTAGTGAGAATTCCTGCCCTGCACCCTCCCAGAGAGTTATGGCACCAGTGAGGTGCTCCTTGTGAAGGTAGTTAGGCAATTCTAAATAGTACTTAGAAAGAAGGACTTAACGGTGTATAACAGCCTCATTAACAGTAGCTTCCATTTATTGAGGGCTGACCATGTGCCAGGTAGTTTACAGACGAGTTACATCCGGGAACTCAATCCTCTCACAGCTCTAGGAAGTACTGCACCCTATTGTCAGTCCTCTTGATTTTTTTTTCTTGAGACAGGGTCTCGCTCTGTTGCCCAGGCTAGAGTACAGTGGCACAGTCATGGCTCACTGCAGCCTTGATCTCCTGCGGCTCAAGCGATTCTACCCTCCCGAGTGGCCGGGACTACAGGCTTGTGCCCTACACCCCGCAATTTTTTTGTAGAAAGAGGGTCTCACTTTGTTGCCCAGGCTGGTCTTGAACTCCTGGGCTCAAGTGCTCCTCTTTCCTCGGCCTCCCAAAGTGCTAAGATTACAGGTGTGAGCTGCTGTGCCTGGCCTTATTTATTTATTTTGAGTTATCAGCCCATTTTACAGATGAAGATAGTGAGACTCAGAGAGGTCAAGAAACACGCTTCACATCCAAAAAAATGGTGGAGCTGAGATTCAAACCCAGGTGTGGGATTTTGGAATCTTAATTCCTTATGCCACATGGAATTCAAGTGCAGAGGGACACCTGGGATCTAGAGAGGGGGCGTGATTGGCTGAAGGTCGCACAGGTTTCATGAGAAAAACCAGGCCCCCTGCCCCTCTCCCGCCTCCCCATACCCCCGCGGCTCTGGTAGGTCTGATGCCAGACTTTTCCTTGGCCAGGTCCTGCAGGGGGCGGGGCATCCCGGGCACGGGAAGCTTTCTATAAATGGAAGTGGAAGGGAGCCGGCCTCTGCGCTCCCGCCCTCCCGGGACAGCTGAGGACACAGAGCCGGAACCGAGGCTTTTTCCACACAGGCTCCAAGTGGATTGGGTTTGTTGGGACAGGAGTTTTCTGGCTGTGTCCTGCAGAGGAGGCTGGGGCTGCTGACTTTGCAGAGCTCAAGGAGGGCTGAGTGTCCCCTTGCGACCAGGATCCAGGATGCTTGCTTACTAATTTGGACACAGCTTTTGTGCCACCCTGGGCAAGCGTCCTTTCCTCTCTGGGCAGACCTCAGTTGTCCCATCTGAATGATGGGGATATGATCATAACAGACACCAAACACCTTGCATTTTCTCAGCAGTTCTCTGACGAGGGTGCTGTTGCTGCAGGGCTGGAGAGGTTGAGGAATTTGCCCAAGGTCATACAACCCGAACTGTGAATTGGGGTTTAAACCCAGGTGATCTTCCTCCAGGGTCCCACACTTTTAGCCTCTGCTGCTGCTTCACGTATTTAAGAACCCTGTCCAACACTGTCCCTTCTGGGATTCTGGAACCGAGAGGGACGGACCTGGAGCTGAGCAAAGGGCAGGTAGCCCCTAAGCTCCTCTTCAGCCTCCCCTCACTTTTAAGGCTCCACGTTGCCCTTGGATGTCTCAGGGCACCTGTGCCTTTCACGGCCCCACACATTCCTCTAACTTGCTCTTTCTTGGTGGAAGTGGTGAGGAGAGTCCCTGGGCCCGGGGCTCTGTGTGGTTGGGATGCATGGGGCAGGGGCAAGGAGGGCTCCAGCCACCTCTGCCCTGTTTGTGGGTGCCCCTCTCCGGCTCCCACTTCTGATTCTGACTCAGATCTCTTTCTTTGTTCCCAAGGACTCTGGGGAGTCCTGGCACCTTGGCAAATCCCCTCTTCCGTGTCATTGCCAACCTCTTCTCCTGACTTACTCTCTCCCTACGAGCCCGGGTCAGTAAAGGGAGAGGGTGGGGCAAGGGTAAAGCCTGAGTCGCCCCCAAAGCACTTTGCCTGATTAGCCCAATCTCCACTGCACCCCGTATTTTTGAAAACTGGCTCCCGATCTTCCCATCCCTCCCACCCAGACCCGGTGACGCAGGACGTGGACCACAGGCAGAGACTACAGGACCAGTGAAGGCCAGCCGCCCCACCTCCCATTCCTGCCTACCTCTGAAGGGCCCAGAGGGCTCCCAGAGTGCTGGGAGGCAGGAGGCCTGGATGCTGTGTCCAGTCCTTTTCCATGACCTCAGGCAAGCCTCTTCTCCCTGGCCCTCAGCTCTCTCATCTATTCACCGAGGGACACAGTTTTAGTTCCCTTAAAGTGCTGAACTCTGCGGTCTGTGATCCTGAAACCATCTCAGTCTCATCCACATCCTCCACCCCATTTCTCCCAACCTTCACTCTGAGCTCGAGAAGTGGAGAAGCTGAGGACAAAAGGTTAAATGAGGCTGGGCTCACGTCTGTAATTCCAGCACTTTGGGAGGCTAAGGTGGGAGTATCACCTGAGGTCAGGAGTTCGAGACCAGCCTGGCCAACATGGTGAAACCCCATCTCTACTAAACATAAGAAAATTAGCCGGGCATGGTGGTACACACTTGTAATCCTAGCTACTTGGGAGGCTGGGGCAGGAGAATTGCTTGAACCCTGGAGGCAGACGTTGGCAGTGAGCCGAGATGGTGCCACTGCACTCCTGCCTGGGCGACAGAGCAAGACTCTGTCTCAAAAAAAAGAAAAAAAAAAATTAAGTGGTTAAATGAGTCAGGGCTGGCAAAGGTGCTCAGTGTTCCTCTCTTCTTAACGAATAAAGGCACCTACCTGGTGTCCACGGTGGGCAGACTGTTGCGTTCACTACTGGCTCCTGGGACCAAGACGACTCAGAGTCCAGGTGAAGAGTCACGAGAGGCGCCAGTTCACCTCCAGACCTGCCTTAAGAGCAGCTTGCCCGCCCTCTCTCCTCCCCTCTGGGCGGGCCCTGCACGTGGCCCTGACAGCAGTAGGCCCCACCCCTGCTGGGTCCAATGAGCTCAGGTAGGGCTGGCACAGGCAGCAGGAAGGGAAGCACTGGGTGGTGGGTTTTGGGGCCGAGTGTGTGTGAGGGGCTCCCAAGTTCCTGCTTGGCCTTCTTGTGGCACCACATGGCCAGGGAGTCCTTGCTTGGACAGGGCATTGCTAGGATCAAGGTGTGCAGTGGGCATTCCTCGGGTGCTGGCTGGGGCAGAGGACATGGGTTGGCAGAACTGGCAGAGAGTGAGGGCCTTGACAAAGCAGGATGCCAGTGGGCAGGAGACCCTCTGCAGCCCCCCTTTGTGCTGGGTCATGCTGAAACAGGCACAGGGTAGGGGTCCACTGGAGGTAAGGCTAGGCACGAGCTTGTCTTTTCTTCTTTCTCTCCTTTTACAGTAATGACTCTAGCCTGGGATGGGGCCTCTAACTCAAGGAAAGGAGGCTGAAGTGTCTGGAGGGCTTCAAGAAGGGGCTTATAGCTGTTCCTTCACTCACGGGCTCTCTCCGTCCCTCGTCTGGTCTGTGCCTCAGGGTGGAAGTTCTCTGAGGGGAGGACATTGGAGGGTGATATCAGGAAGCCCGGAAGTCTGGTTTGGTAGCTCCTTCTCCATGGTTCCAACTCTCTCCCTGTTCTAGAGGGGCCAGGGGTCCTAGAATGTTGTAAGGGGGTGTTCAGCCATGGTGGGGGAGGGCACTGATGGCAGAGCCTGGACTGGGGGCGCTGGTCTGAAGTGAGGGAGCTGGCGAAGTCTGCAGCCCAGGGACTCATGGTGACCCCAGTAGGCTAATCTCAGGGGTGGTTTGCCCCATGCCCCCATTATGCCCAGTGGAAGGGCTTCTGGCCTTACAGTTTTTGATGCCCTGGGGTTTCACTGAGGCATGGTGAGCTAGCGCATGGGAGGCTGGTGAGCAAAGCTATGCAAAGTTATATAAGGTGCCCCTTCCTGATGGTGACATAAAAGGTGTCCCTAGGTGTCCAGGCAGCCTTGTTGGCACATGGCTTGGTGAGCAATTATGTCTTTGGATGAAAAATGTGATGCTCCTGCCCTGGAGTGGATGTCACTGCACACGGCAGCTTCCCCCATGAGGCTGCGGCTCAGCATTGTAGGAGAGTGGGCAGGGCAACTGGTGAGTTTCTGGAGTGGAAGGGGCAGGTTACAATAGGGCGAAGTGTTGGGCTAAGACTGTGGCAACTCTGGGGTAACCCTGGCCATCTCCCCTGGGGCTGGCGTGGATAGCCTCTGCAGTGGTTCTTCAGGGCGAGGGGACCCTCCAGCCATTCAAACCCATACCTTGGGATTATGGTCTTTCTTGGCAGATTGGCTCTTTTGTCTCATACCCAACTGCTTCCTTTAGCTTGGTGGTCCCAGAACACTGCCTCATAGACCCTGCCCAACACCACGCCACTGCCCTTCACCATGATCATCAAGGGATGGATGGAATGGCATTTCTTTATACCTCTGTAGAGATGACATTTTTTCTTTAGCCTATGGATGTGATAGATTACATTACTTGACTTTTGAATGTTGAACTCTCCTTGCATATCTGGGATGAACCCCCAGTCATGGTATATAATTCTTTTTTTTTTGAAATGGGGTCTTGCTATGTTACCCAGGCTGGTCTCAACCTCCTGGACTCAAGTGATCTTCCCACTTCGTACTTTGGAGTAGCTGGGGTTACAGACATGTACCACTATGTGTGGGTCTGTATAATTCTTCTAATACATTGTTGGGTTCAATTTGCTAACATTTTGTTGAGGATTTTTGCATCTATGTTCATGAGTGATATTGGTGTATAGTTTTCTTTTGTAATAGCTCTGGTTTCAGCAATGCTGGCCTCATAAAATGAGTTGGGAAGTGTTCCTTCTGCTTCTATCATCTGAAAGAGGTTGTAGAGAAGTGGTCCTATTTCTTCCTCAAATGTTTGGTATATTTCACCGGTAAAACTGTCTGGTCCTGGTGCTTTCTGTATTGGAAGGTTATTAATCATTAATTCAATTTCTTTGCTAGATATAGACCTATTCACAGCATTTGTTTTCCACCTCAGAATACACTATTTCCCTAGTTGACGGAATCACCTTGTCCTGCATCTACTCTTCTGAGAGAAGGGATTTCAAGTAGATTTAAAAAAAAAAAAAAAAGTCCAACCTACATTTTGTTGTATTCTGCATGTCTCTCACTAAGGGAGAGGGAAAATCAGTTGAAGAAACTAAGAAATATAATTTCTGACTGAGTTTTTGTCTTGTAGAGAACCCACATACTCATTCATTCAAAATGCATTTATTTGGCTGAGTGTGGTGGCTCACACCTGTAATCCCAGCATTTTGGGAGGCTGAGGTGGGCAGATTGCCTGAGGTCAGGAGTTCAAGACCAGCCTGGCCAACATGGTGAAATCCTGTCGCTACTAAAACCACAAAAATTAGCCGGGCATGGTGGTGGGCACATGTAATCCCAGCTGCTTGGGAGGCTGAGGCAGGAGAATCTCCTGAACCTGGGAGGTGGAGGTTGCAGTGAGCCGAGATTACACCACTGTACTCCAGCCTGGGTGTCAGAGTGAAACTCCGTCTAAAACAAACAAACAAACAAACAAAAAACAACCACTTATTGAGTGTCCCTGCATTCAGATGTTAGGATATAGAGATGAATGGGATGAGGCTCCTGCCCCCAAGGAGTACACTGTTCATGGGGGAGTATGACTCATAGACAGAAAGGCCCTCAGATCGCAGCCTGGTGCAACCAAGAGGCCTACAAAAGGCTGGAGCTGAGCCATCTTCTGTCAGCGTTAGTCGTGTGTGGATACTGAGCATCTGAAATGTGGCTGGTCTTAAACAAAGATGTGCTGTGAGTGCAAAATACAATTCAGATTTTAAAGACTCAGTATGAAAAATTATATGAAATATCTCAATAGTAATTGAATAATTTTTTTTTTTAGAAATGCAGTTACATTATGTTGCCCAGGCTGGTCTCAAACTCCCAGCTTCAAGCTATTCTCCTACCTTGGCCTCCCAAAGGGCTGGGATTACAGGCGTGAGCCAACATGCTGGCTCGGTAATTTTTTATATTGATTGTGTGTGGAAATGATGCTGTTTTATAGATACTGGGTTAAATAAAATATTATTGAAATTAATTTCCTCTGCTTCTTTTCACTTTTTGAGATATGTTTTATTAGTTTCCCGAGGCTATTGTAACAAATTACCACAAACCTGATGCCTTAAAACAACAAACATCTATTCTGTCACAGTCTGGAGCCTGAAATTGGACAGAGCCATGCTCCTTTCGGGCTCTGAAGGGGAGAATCCATTTCTTGCCTCTTCAAATTTCTGGTGGCTGTCCTGGAATTCCTGAGCTTGTGGCCTCATCACTCCAGTCTCAGTCTCCGTCTTCACATCTCCTTCTCCTCTTCTGTCTGTCTAATCTCTCTTTGCCTCCCTTTTATTTTCTTTCTTTATTTTGAGAGAGGGTCTTGCTTTGTTTCTCAGGCTGAAGTGCAGTGGTACCATCATGGCTCACTGCAGCCTCGAACTCCCAGGCTCAAGCAATCCTCTTGCTTCAGCCTCCTGAGTAGCTGGGACTATAGGCACATGCCACCACACCTAAACTTTTAATTTTTTTGTAGAGATGGAAGTCTCACTATGTTGTGCAGGTTGGTTTCAAACTCTTGGCCTCAACTGATCCTCCCACCTCAGCCTCCTGAGTTGCTGGGGTTACAGGCCTGAGCTGCCGTGCCCAGCTCGACACTGGGCATTTTTTTTAGCAGCTGCTTTCTAACATCCAGTGTTCAGCTTTGTGGGCATCAAGAGGTTGTTGCCGAAACAACTTCCTGAATCGGTTATGATGATGGTTCTTGAAGCCCACAGACCCTGAGCGGCTCCTGATTCTGTTTTTTTTTTTTTTTTCTGAGATGGAGTCTTACTTTGTTGCCCAGGCTGGAGTGCAGTGGTGCGATCTCAGCTCACA
>NW_012122154.1:2907447-2912192 GCF_000951035.1 Colobus angolensis palliatus | reverse complement strand
AATCTCCCTGCCTCAGCTTCCTGAGTAGCTGGGATTACGGACGCCTGTCACCGCGCCCGGCTAATTTTTTTGTATTTTTAGTAGAAGTGGGGTTTTGCCGTCTTGGCCAGGCTGGTCTTGAACTCCTGGCCTCATGTGATCCACCCACCTCAGCCTCCCAAAGTGCTGGCATTACAGGCTTAAGCCACCGTGCCCAGCCTCTTTCTTTCTTAAAAAAAAAAATTTATTCCTTTTATAAATTTTTGCAGAGATGGGGGTCTCACTATGGTGGTCTTGAACTCCTGGACTCAAGCAATCCTCTTGCCTTGGCCTCCCAAAGTGTTGGGATCACAGGCATGAGCCTCTGCACCCTCCGTCTTTCTTACTTTTAGATACAAACGCATGTATATGAATTCTAAAATTTTCCTTCTACATTCCGTGGTACCTTTGGGGTATGTATGTGCATACCCCTCATTGGACTGACAGGTGAGCTGAGGCTTAGTGTGGGGGTTGCCTGTAGGACCTACTGCCAATGGAGTGATAATGCCAGACTGAAACTCAGGTCCTTGCCTTCCACAATCCTCCCTGGACCCTGACAGCGTGGATGTGGAGGTGATGCAGGGTAGCCTGTACAAGCCCCACCCCTGCATAGGGTCCTGTGGCCCTAGGAATACCTGTCTCCCTGAACTCAGGGCCGGAACCTCAACATCTGCTCTGCTCTGTGCTCTCTGGGGAGCAGCACCGGGTAAGCCCCAGAGCAGGTGTGGACATGCTTCTGATTAGAATGCGTCTTTCTTTTCCCACTGCCTTCCTTCCTCACATCAGAGCCAGGCCTCTCAGACCAAGTCTAGATTGCCGGGGTAATCTAGGCGTAAGTTTTGCGGGCCTCTCAGAACCGAGGAATTTGTACTTGGCTTTGGGACATAATTTGTTGATTTTTACACCTCAGATCTGAAAGGAAAATCAGCCATCTGTGCCCAAAAACAGATAGGCTGGGGGTTGGGCACTGCCATCCTTGGGCTTGCCCTCCTGGGCCTCTCACTGTCCTTGGAGGAGGGGAAGTGCGGGCTGCTCTTGGTGGCATCAGTACCTGTGCAGCAATGACCCAAGTTGCTGCACCGTCTGTCCAGGCACTGGCCAGGAGAAGGGCATCCCCAGCCAGCTCGTGTGCGATCCTGCATGGCCCTAGGCCCAAGGTGAGCTCATGGGATGAGTAAAGCCTCCTGCTGAGCCTGGCGGCTGAGTAAGAGGACACGCTGTGCTCTCACACCTCCCTGGCCCCACCGCGGCATGCCCACCCTTGTCTTCCCTTCTGGTGCTTGGCTTGTTGTCACTGACGGCATGGGGCAGCCCTTTGCACACCGCATCCCTGGAGCCACGTGTTAACTGTGAGTTAATAAATGGGTGTTGTTTTTAGCCACTAAATCTGTGGTCATTTTTTACATAGAAGTAGAAGAGGAATACATACCATAAGTCTGAATATTCAAAAGCCATAAGTCAAGCTTATAAACTGTTAATAAAATATGTTCTATCCATCTACGTTGATTTTTTTTTTTTTTTTTTTTTTGTATTTTTAGTAGAGACAGGGTTTCGTCATGTTGCCAGGCTGGAACTCCTGACCTCAAGTGATCATCTGCCTTGGCCTCCCAAAGTAGGGGGATCATTACAGTTGTGGGCCACTGTGCCTGGCCACTCCTGATTCCTTACTCTCCTGCTGGTACCAGAGGGCAAGACTCCCAGGCGGATTGCTCGGCCCCTGTCTTCTGGGAGCTATTCCTGCAGTGCAGCTTGCTCCTCTGGCCCGCTTGATCATTTTCTAAGGACAGAATACTGCATGAAATTCCTCTCTGCTTACACCAGCTAGTGTGGCTTCTGTTTCCTGCAGGTGACTGATGCAAATGGGTGGGGCCAGAGTATAGACTGGCCTGAGCAGTGGGAGTTTTCTGTGGTGGGCAGTGGAGATACAGAGGGAGCCTTTAAGCAGGTCAAGGTCAGGGAGGGAGTGACATGAATGCATGTGTGACTTAGGGAGGTCCTGTTACTTCAGGGAGGTGCTGAGCCCCCTGAGAATGTAGCGGAGGTACAAACTTCACTTTTCTCTGGGAGTCCCTCTTCTTTGGGGTTAAGACAGACCCAAAAGATTGGAGAGAGATGTTCTTTGCTTCAATGGGGCAGATAATTGACTTTGAGTATTTAGATTCCTGAGCATTCTAGGCTTTATTTGCAACATGCAAATCTAAAATGAATAGCAGGGAGGACTTTACAGTAGAGACGATAGTGAGAATTTTTGTAACCAAAAACCAGGCTCGGGATCAAGAGAGAACAGAGCAGGTAAAAGCTCAGCACTGGTGCTCTGAGTGAATTCACACTTAGTTTCCATTGCCAATTTGCTGTGATACTCCAGGAAAGAGAGTTACCCTTTTAGGACCTCTGAATTCCCTCTGAGTGGGAGGAAAGTTTCCCTTCTCTTGTTGCGTAGGAGGGGTGAGGAGTAGTGGAGAGAGAGGTCCTTCTTTTTCCAGGGGAGGAGATGATGGTCTTCCCAATGAGGCTGCTCTCAGGTCTTACGCTTTTGGATCTCTGACCCCCTAGCTATAAAATGCACATGCCTGGCCGGGCGCAGTGGCTCACGCCTGTAATTCCAATACTTGGGGAGGCCAAGGCAGATGGATCTCAGCTTCAGGAGTTTAAGACCAGCCTGGGCAACATGGTGAAACCCTCGTATCTCTTTAAAAAAGGAAAACAAAAATTAGCTGGGAGTGATGGTGCCTGTCTGTAGTCCTAGCTACTTGGGAGGCTGAGGTGGGAGGATCTCCCGAGCCCAGGTAGGCTGAGGCTGCAGTGAGCCATGATGGCGCCACTGCATTCCAGCCTGGGTGACAGACTGAGACCCTATTTCAAAATAATAATAATAACAATAACACCCACATGCCTGAAGCTCCAGTCAATGGCTTGCCTCTGCAGGGCAGGTGAAGCCCAATACGGGAACATCTTTATTATGAAGGCTCACATCCAGGTCAAGTGGCCGCATGCATTCTCCAACCCCAGACTGGAGGGCCCCTCAGGTACTGCTGCATCCTCAGACTCAAACTCTGTTGTTCACACATCCCATCAGTAAAAAATGTTGAGCAGGCACCCCAATAACTATTTGTTTATAAATTACAGATATATAGGCCAGGTGTTGGTGGCTCATGCCTGTAATCCCAGCGCTTTGGGAGACTGAGGTGGGTGGATCACTTGAGGTCAGAAGTTCAAGACTAGCCTGGCCAATATGGTGAAACCCCATTTGTACTAAAAATATAAGAATTAACTGAATGTTAATGTGGTGGTGCACATTTGTAATCCCAGCTACTTGGGAGACTGAGGCAGGAGGATCACTTGAACCCAGGAGGTGGAGGTTGCAGTGAGCCAAGATCATGCCACTGCACTCCAGTCTAGATGACAGAGTGAGACTCCATCTCAAAAAAAACCAAAAAAATTATGTATGTAGAACTTTACAAATTATATACGTGAACTGTGTATACATAAATATATTAGTATTTACATTATAAAATATATATACATTATAAAATATGTTATGCTCATTATGCATATATGTATAAACTATATCTATTATATACATTCTATAATTATAAATAAAAATGAAGAAAAAATACATTGAATCTTCTTTTGATGATACATTTAAAGGTAATTTTATGGCATTTCATTTAATAAAAACCCTTTTGTTCTCACAATGAGAGCAACATGATTGAATATGCTTGTTTATTTTTGAAAATCCTGGTTTGTGAAATCTGAAAACACTTTGTGGAGCAGTGATTTGAATATCTCATTCTAAATTCAGTTTATTTCAATATTCAGTTTTAGTGGTTGTCACAGCTGAAAAGAAGGCCTCATGAAGATACCTAGATCCAGACGGACGGGGTGCATTGTGGGCTCAGCTCATTAAATCATGACATTAATTTTCAATTTTCAATTTCATCCACCAATTATGCAAAGGTTTTGTTCAAAATTGGCTTGCAAATTTCCATCTTCTCTCATGTCAATCAGTTGTTCTTGCAAAGAAATTGGAATATGTTGCATTTTAATACTTTCAGCAAATGGATTTTAAACCCACTCAAACTCTTCATTTAGAAGATTTTTAAGCAAATTAAACATTTCTTTTTTAGTTCGTTGTTTGAAGGGCAGATATGAAAGATCTTGGGAACACATGAGGTTTTCAGCAATAAAATCATGTAACAATGGGAACACTTTCCAACCTTATTTTCAAATGCTCTGTCATAGTCTTTTCCTTCCCCCACAGTTGCTTCCTTGATAACTTGGCTGAACTTCACCTTTATCCTGATGAAAAGAGATTTCATTTTTGGAAATCTCCACTGTAGCACTCAATAGGCAATGCTTGTTCTTCCTTTGTGAGATGGCAGATGAGGCGATCTTCTGCTATTTTCTTGCTGTTTCTTTGCAGAAATCTTTTTAGGTCATTTATCCTTTTTTTTTTTGAAGGAGGGCTAATTTAGTTTGAATCAGGCAGTATAAACTGGGCGTATCCAGACATCAATATGTCACAATACATTGAAAGTGAGCAACAGAGTGAGAGTATGGCCATCAAGTTCTCTGCCTGATGGAGTGACTAATTCAGGAGACACGACTGGCCGACAAACAGACCGAGTGAGGGTGCCTGGGTCAATCTGTATGTTAAATATTAGTTGACCTGAATTTATCCTTCCTTCCTTCCTTCCTTCCTTCCTTCCTTCCTTCCTTCCTTCCTT
>NW_012122154.1:2895711-2903042 GCF_000951035.1 Colobus angolensis palliatus | reverse complement strand
GCCCGGCCCTACGTTGATTTTTTTTATAATGACTGTGAAGGCCAGGGTCAAATTCATAATTCTCTGACAACTAGGAGTTCTGTGCCAGGAGGTAGCTGCCTGGGGAGGGCTGGCCCCTGGATCCCAGTCCCTCGCTGGGACTTCTCATCTTCTCATTCCTGGCTTCATCCTACACCAGAAGCAGGGGGGACAGAAGAGCCAGGAGAAGCCACATTCTAACCACTCTCCTTCAAACAGCTGTCCCTTGGGCCCTGGGTGTGACTTGCCTTTGGGAAATTAACCTGGAGGAGAGTTTCAGGGCTGTATGGTCAGGAATACCATGGTCCTCCATGGGGAATGCATGGTCTAGAAGGGAGGGCTGTGGTTCTGGTGGGTAAAACCACGCAGACCCACAGACTCTTCATTCCGTGGGGGTGGCCAAAGCAGAATTCCTCTACAGCCGGGGACCCAAGCCAGGGACATTTCATTTTATCCTTTTACTGTAGTAAAATACGTATGACATCAAATTTACCATTGTGAATTTAATACATTCACAATGTTGTGCAACCACCACCTCTATTTCGGTCCAGAACATTTTTATAGCCCCAAAAGGAAGCTCTATACCCTTTAAGCAGTCACTCCCATCTCCATCTCCTCCAGGCTCTGGCAACCACTAATCTGCTTTCTGTCTTTATGGCTTTACCTATTCTGGATATTTGATATAAATGGAATCACACACTACGTAGCCTTTTGTGTCTGGCTTTTTTCACTTAGTATAATGATTTCAGGTTCCTCCATGCTGGAGCGCATTTCGGTAGCTCATTCCTTTTTATGGCGGAATAACATTCCCTTGCACGGATAAATCATATGTCCAGGGGACTTTCCTGCCAGGATCTAAGATGGTATTGGTCTGGGGCTTGTGGGAGGTCAGCTGGCGACTTTACCTCTTTGTCCTTTTCTCCTCCATGCCTCTTGGGGCTTGTCACTTTAGAATATGCTGCTGAGGCTTGGGGACCCAGGAAGACAGCCTGTCTCACCATGTCCCCTAGTCTTTGCAACCTGATCCTGAATCCTGCCTGGCGGTGGCGGCAACATCAGACAGAGCCGGAGCTGGTGTGACCCCATCCCAGGAGGATGCTCCTGTTTCGGGGCTCCCAGCTGTCTGTCTCTGGTCAGGGTGCCCCAGCAGAGTCTGGGAAAAGCCAAAGCCCATCTCTGGTGACAGCTCTGAGGTCCCACAGTGGGGAGAGGTGGTGGGTGGGGGAAGGAGTTGGACTTGCTCAACCGCTGTGCTTGGAGGGCGGAGGGAGTCCATCCTGGCACAGGGCAGAGCAATCAGACCCACGCCCAAAGAGATGCTTAGCTCTTCACTTGCGGAGCCTATTTTCCAGGGAAATTTAATTCCACATTGTTTGTTCTCTGCTCTGCAGACGCCTCGGAGTTCTGTGCCAGGAACCGAGCTGAGGAACTCAGCTGAGGAAACCACGGGAATCTCATTTGAAGAGGAATTTGGCCCCTGGAGCCCCCTCCCCACTCACTGGTGGGAGGGTGCCAAGACTTCAGTTGCCGCCGCCGCCGCACCAGCAAACCCCAAACCACAGGAATGCAATGGGGTCACCTGGGGACAGAGGGAGATGGCTGGACAGCGAGTAGGCAGTGAGCCCTTGGGCCTGCATCGCATGGGGTCTGCTGTTTTGTGACAAAAGCACTGGACTTGGTCTCCAGGCCTGGGTGTGGATTCAGGCTCACCACTCTGGTCATGGGATCTTGGGTGGTCACGCCTGTGGCTAACCACGCTCACCTGGCCACTCTGGCCTTTGGACCAACTTGGGCAAGGAGCTGAGCTTGACAGGGAAGGAAGCCACGGATGGGGGTGGACAGAGGTGGTGAGTGAGAGTAGAATGTTCTGGTCTCCAGGCTCTGCAGCCTGAGCTGGGGAGGCACCCAGCACTTGTTACCCAGGGAAAGGAAACTATGAAAATGACATCAGCTATGGGTCAAGGACTGCTCCAGGCACTTTTTTTTTTTTTTTTTTTTTTTTTGAGACAGAATCTTGCTCTGTCACCCTGGCTGGAGTGCAGTGGCGCCATCTTGGCTCACTGCAAGCTCTGCCTCCCAGGTTCACGCCATTCTCCTGCCTCAGCCTCCCGAGTAGCTGGGACTACAGGTGCCCGCCACCACGCCCAGCCAATTTTTTTGTATTTTTAGTAGAGACAGAGTTTCACTGTGCTAGCCAGGATGGCCTCGATCTCCTGACTTCATAATTCACCCGCCTCGGCCTCCCAACGTGTTGGGATTACAGGCGTGAGCCACCGCGCCCGGCTGGCTCCAGACACTTTATATAATACATTGCATTTCTCCTTATGGTGGCCCTCTGGTGTGGCTGGCATCATTCTCTTTCACAGACAAGGAAACCAAGAAAGGAGAAGGGGACTCCCCTAGAGTAACTGGTACCGGGGCAGAGGCTGGGCAGGGGGTGCTCATCCCCGAATGCTGAGTGCTCCACACCATGCTACTGGTCTCCAACTCAGTCCTCAGACTTGTTCCTTGGTGAGATCACAGTTGAAATGATAGTTTCTTCCCCTTAAAACTCCTCCTAGTTAAGAAAAGAATGATAGTATTTTTGAACTGGAATGGACTTGGGTACGAGTTGCCATTTTATAAATGGGGAAATTGAGGCTCGGAGAGGAGAAGCTGCTTTTCCATTTGAATCGTCAAATAAGATTCCCGTGGTTTCCTCAGCTGAGTTTCTCAGCTCGGTTCCTGGCACAGAACTCCGAGGCGTCTGCAGAGCAGAGAACAAACCATGTGGAATTAAATTGCCCTGGAGAATAGGCTCCACAAGTGAAGATCTGGAAGATCTTCCTGACTTTTATCCCCCAGGAAGATAGCAGATCCAGCTCCAGATGCTCTCTGGCCATTTGGCTCATAGGGGTAGAATCCAGGGTCCCTGAGGCCAAGGCTGTCTTTAGTGCCCAGTGGGACAGAATCTCCTTGCTCTGCCCAGGTTCCACGTCTGTCCGTTGGTGTGACCCTGCGTCCAACATGAGAGGCCACTGATGGTTTGGTGCACCCTGTCCCCACTATTAGAACCCTGCTGGGTGGGTTCAGGAGTGCCATGTTGGTAGACGAAGCATTGCTCTATTTTGTCCCTCACCTTAACAGGCACGCGTCACCTGTATTGGGTGGCTCTATCCAGCAGAAGGAGAGAAGGTGGGAATGAGTGCCATCATGGTTCAGACACTGTCCAGTGGGGTCACCTTAGCCTAGTCCCTTCATATATGGAGGGATTCCTGGCAGCAGGCTCTGTGCTAAGGTGCTGGGGAAACAAAAATAAAATAATGTCCCCCTTCTCAAGGATGAACTCACAGTCTAGTGGAGAAGGCAGATATGCAGTTTAACAATGACTGTTTCATGATGTCCTTGCTCTGCAGAGGAGGAGGTGAGCAGCACAGTGGGAGCACGGAGGAAATCAGGACCGGCTTGCTAGAGGAGGCAGGGCTGAGATATAATCAGAAGGGTTATTTGCCAGGTGGACAAAAGCAGAGGTCATTGAGTTTAGAAAGTGGGTTCAGGTTGGGTGCAGTGGTGCAGATCTGTAGTCCTAGCTACTTGGGAGGCTGAGGCAGGAGGATCCCTTGAGCCCAGGGGTTTGAGGCTACAATGAGCTATGATGGTGCCACTGCACTCAAGCCTGGGTGACAGAGTGAGACCCTGTCTCAACAAACAAACAAAAAGCAGCAGACTTAGCAAGTGCAAAGGAATGAACATGTGGCAGGGAAATGTGGAATGACTTGAAAGAGTTGGATAATACAAAGTGGCATGGTGGCAATGATGGTGCGGGAATGTTAGGCTGGTGAGGGAGCGATGCCAGATGTAAAAGTCTTTATATACCATACACAGGTGTTTGTACTTCATCCTCAGAGGCGTTGGGAGGCATGAAGCATTTCAAGCAGGGGATGGACACAACCAGATTTGTGTTGTGGAAAGTCTGCCTGGGCTGCCCCAGGAAGGACATGATGGGGGTAGGGAGGACACCCAGAAAGCTGATACTGTGATCTGGGTGAGATGGGGTGGGGTAGGGGAGGAACCCTAAGGTTGGGCAGTGAGAGAAGTAACAGGATTGAGGGATTGTGCTTAGCTGGTTTGGGGGCCTGGGGAGAAGGGAGTTGGTTTTTGGCTTAAGTGACTGGGTAATTGGGGGTACCATCCATCCCAGTAGGGAAATGGGAGGTGTGTAGGTTTAATGGTGAGGATGGAGATGCATGTGCATTAAGTTTGGGGACCTGATGATTTGAGGTGCTCATGGGACATCCAAAGTGAGCTATCTGGGTGACAGTTGATATAAAGGTTTGGAGGCCAAAAGACAAGTTAGGGCTGTAGTTTGATATTTGGGGTTCATCACCCTACATCAAATACAGATGAGTTAAGGGGCCACAGCATGCTCTGGAAGCTGCACAGGATGACTTTGGTGCCCTGTACATCCACCGTTGGCATTTACCGTTCCCCTGCATGCTGAGGCTTCTGCCTGCATCCCTGCAGCTCTGCCAGAGGCCTTCTCTGCAGACAGGAGCAGGCTGTCTGTCCTGTGCATGGGAGAGGCTAGGAGTGCCGTGGAGGTGATGACCCCAGGAGCAGCCTTCAGCCAGTGACAGATGAGAACTGGATGATGAAAACTCCATCTTCGCCTCCTGTAGGTGTGTTCCGCCATCTTCCAGGGGCTTCCAGTGGGATTGCGTTTGAGTTCCCAGTTGCCCACAGGTGCTTGTCAGTCCTCCTCCATTGGCTTTCTCCCCTTTTCTGTGTCACGCTTCCATTTCCCTACAGTGCTTCCTGGGATCACCTGCCAAGTCAATGAATCTCATGCTCATCCTTGTCTCAGAGTCTGCTTCTGGGGAACCCGTTCTAAAACACTGGTTTCCTTCAGTAGGATGAGCATCTGCACTGACTGCTTCCTGTCCTGATTGCTCCTTTATGTTTCCAGCATGTCTTGACTCTCAACTGGCCTGGAAGTGACTTCAGGGTGCTTTCATCTCTGTGTCTCCAGCACCAGGATGCCAGGGAAAGGGATTCCTCAGCAAGCGGTTGTTGGATATACGAATAAACCCACCAGTGGCTTCTCATTGCTTTTAGGATCAAGACCCAACTGTTTAATCAGCTTCACCAGGCTCCTTCCCACCTCTTCACCTCCATGTCCTGCCACCCTCCCCTCTGCCCTCTGAACTGCAGTCACTCAGGCCTCTCCTCCTATTCCTCTTCAATTATCCATGTGCTTTCCTCCCCGGTGGCACGTGTGGCACATGTGGGTCTCTGCCTGACTGCTCCTTCGCCAAGCCATCCTCTTGACACAGTACTAGTTCACACCTCCTCCCCCATCCTTCCCTTAGCACTCCTCCATTTCCCCATCCCCACCCCCTTCTCGCTCAGGCATCCTCTCTGCAGCAAAGATGTCCCTGACCACTGTCTCCAGCCCAGACCAGTTGGGGTCCTACTGTTCTTCTGACCTCCTGTAGCACTCTGTATATTTCTTCAGGCTCCCTATCATTGATTTCGGTTATGAATTTTTTTTTTTTTTTTTTGAGACAGAGTTTCGCTCTTGTTGCCCAGGCTGGAGTGCAGTGGCGCAATCTCGGCTCACTGTAACTTCTACCACCTGGGTTCAAGCAATTCTTCTACCTCAGCCTCCTGAGTAGCTGGGATTACCGGCATGCACCACCATGCCCGGCTAATTTTTTTTTTGTATTTTTAGTAGAGATGGGGTTTCACCATGTTGGTCAGGCTTGCCTTGTACTCCTGACCTCGGGTGATCCACCTGCCTCGGCCTCCCAAAGTGCTGGGATCACAGGCGTGAACCACCATGCCCGGCCTTGGAATTATTTAAATAATGCTTAGACTGATGTTTCTTAAACTTTTCTGATTATGAACTACAGGAAGAGAAGGACTTTATGCCAGGACCCAGTTCACATAATACAGGTATAACTGAATGCTTATCATTACTGCGTGGGCCATACTGATATTTTCTATCCCATGCTGTATTACAGTAAAAAAAATGCTGGCTGTGACTCACTAAATGGACTATAGGCTGGCAGTTGGGAAAAAGGTCTAGATGACAAGGTAGATGCCTGCAAATTCAGGAGAGTAGGGACTTAATTCACTTGTGCTCACTGCTGTCCCCCAGGGCACTGCACAGTGCCTGGCACCCAGAAAGGTGCTCCATCTGTATTTGTTGAATGACTGTATGATAGGAGCAAACACGGATGAATGAATGAATGAATGAATTGCCTGCCCCACCCAGACAGGAAAGTGTGGCTTCTATCAGATTTTTCTGTTACCAAAAAATACCAGCCCACTTCCTGTGGCTTTGATCTGCAGCCTTAATTCTAAACTGCCCTGCCTCAGTCAACAGCTATCTGCAGCTCATTTCCTGCTTTCTGGCCATCTTATCTCTCTCTCCAAACATTTCTCAGCTTTCTCTTTCCAGGTGAGTATACCCAGAGCCCCAGTTCTTCCTCTTGCAACTTTGGCAGCACAGGGTGGGGCTGCCCTTTTGGGCCAAGTACTTCCCAGATCTCAGGCTCCTGGGGTGCGGGGCCTTTCTGGGTCAGGTGTGTCCAGCCTCCTGGGGGGCAGGTGCTAGGACTGGGCCTGGGCATTGGTCCACATCCTGTTGATAGTCTTTGGGACAGGACGGGGGGTGAGGATGGAGGGTAGACATTGATGAAATAACCATGCAAATGTCTAATTATGGACTGTGAAAGAGGCTATGAAGGAAAAGTCAAGGTTGCCTTGAGAATGTAACAAGGGACATGCCTATAGGGGATCAGGGAGAGCTTCCTCAATTAATCCAAGATCTGGATACAGTTGAAGTTAGTCAGGCAAAGAGGGTAAAGGAGAGAGAAAGAACTTGCAGATGGAAGAGACTGCAGGTGCAAGGGTCCTGGGGTAGGAGTGAGTGATAGTGGTCCTCTTGAGGAGCTGAAGAAAACTCAGTGCAGCTGGTGGACAAACACAGAAGGATTTACAACAAGGAGGCCAGAGAGGCAGCTGGGGACCAGCCCCAGTGCACCAGCTTAGAGGATTTGGATTTACCTTGAGAACAGTGGGAAGCAACAGAACATTTGTAGAAGCGTGACGACATTGTGTTTGTTGTTGTTTTTTGTTTGTTTTCATTTATTTATTTTTATTTATTTATTTATTTATTTATTTTTTTGAGACGGAGTCTCGCTCTGTCGCCCAGGCTGGAGTGCGGTGGCCGGATCTCAGCTCACGGCAAGCTCCGCCTCCCGGGTTTACGCCATTCTCCTGCCTCAGCCTCCCGAGTAGCTGGGACTACAGGCGCCCGCCACCACGCC
>NW_012122154.1:2873129-2895626 GCF_000951035.1 Colobus angolensis palliatus | reverse complement strand
CAGGATGGTCTCGATCTCCTGACCTCGTGATCCGCCCGTCTCGGCCTCCCAAAGTGCTGGGATTACAGGCTTGAGCCACCGCGCCCGGCCTATTTGTTTATTTTTGAGACAGAGTTTCGTTCTGTTACCCAGGCTGGAGTGCGGCGACGCTATCTTGGCTCATTGTAATCTCCGCCTCCCGGGTTCAAGGATTCTCCTGTCTCAGCCTCCCTAGTAGCTGGGACTACAGGCACATGCCACCATGCCCAGCTAATTTTTTATATTTTTAGTAGAGACGGGGCTTCACCCTGTTTGCCAGGATGGTCTCAATCTCCTGACCTCGTGATCAGCCCATCTTGGCCTCCTAAAGTGCTGGAATTACAGTTGTGAGCCACAGCGCCCGGCCCTGTTTTGGTTTATTTTTGAGACAAGGTCTTGCTCTGCCACCCAGGCTGCAGTGCAGTGGCACGATCATAACTCACTGCAGCCTTGACCTCCTGGGCTCCAGCAATCCTCCCAAGACATTGTGTTTTCAAAGATCCTTTGGGTGTGTTTGGCTAATGGGTGGGGGAGCTGATCAAGTGTAGAGGCAGAGCCTAGGGTGGTGGTGGTGGAGACACAGGCACATGACTGGCTTTGAGAAACACAGTACTTAGTAGGCAGTGTCCAAAACAGTCCAATACAGTAGAGTTGAATTTGTCCATTCAACACTATTAAACACCATGACTCTAAGGACCAGAGAGCCAGGCTGGGCTCTGCCTTTAGGCAGCTCTCACTCCCAGAAATGGGAGTGCAAGTTGGAGGCAGATTGGCCAGGCTGAAAGTGCAAAGTGCTCAGGGAGGTTCAAATAGCAAGCATGCGTCCTGGAGCACATGCCCAGAGGAAGAAGGAGCACCTTCAGTGGATGCTTTCCTGCAAATACTGTTTGAGTTCCAGGCAGAAGAGAAAACGGGGCCCTGGGAGAGGATTCATTAGGGTCTCCTCCCTGACTCCTCACCATCATTTATAGGACTTTTGGCTACAGGGATCTTCCCTGCATTCCACTGCGGCCCGTAGTAGGGCTGAGAGTTTGAGAGGGAACAGGGGTCTCCTCAAGTGCTTGGGGCAGCCGAGCCTCGTAGGTCGGGTGAGAGGAGTGACATCCAGACTGCTCTCACTCTCCTCTTCCTGCCTCTGACTCATTTTCCTTGGAAGTGCATTTCTCTGTAAACCTGCTTACTCATGGAGTCTCCGCCCTCCAGCTGCAGGCTCGCACCCTTCCCTGGGGTGTCTCAGTGAGCAAGCTGGAGCACCCACCCCTATCCCCTCATACCCATCTCCAAGTAAGGCCTGGGTCTTCCCCTTGGAGTGGGAGCTCCCTGAGGGCAGGGCAGGGATGTTTCTTTGCTTGGTGATTAGGGCTCCTCCAAGGCCTTGAGGAGGGTTTCTCAACCACAGCTTGTTGCCAGCCACCCTCCTGCCAGCCCTCTGCCCCTCAAAGGGCTCTGAGGGATCCTCCTGTTATATGGAACGGCAGGTTGTGGGGTGGGTTTGTGGGGCTCCAGCTGCCTCCCCAACTACTTTCCTGCTGCTGAGGACTGTCTAGAGGGCTTCACGCCCTGGCTGTGGGGAGTACAGACAGCCCTTGAAGATGCTTCCCCATCAGAGCCCACTCTGTCCATTTCATCCAGAGAGCTCCAGGGCGCACTCTCTGCTGTGACTGGAAATGGGGCTGGGCTTTAAGGGGCTGCTGGGGGCTCGTGGAGGTCAGGCTGTGCTCTCCAGCTTGGCTTTCCTGACTCCCAGGGGCGCTGACAGCAGTGCTCTCTCCCTGGCATCTGGCTCCCTCCTCTGCCGCACCCCCCCGCCCCCGCTCCGCCTGGGTTCCTGGGTCCGCTTCGGAGACCAGCAGCAGAACTGCACAGAGAGGGTAAGAACTACCTTCTAGTCAGCAGAAGCTCAGATGGAAAGAGACTCTGCTGACCAGCACCAGGGCATCTGGGGCAGCCCCATGGTTGGTCCCCAGGGCTGGGAGCTCACAATCACCTGCTCCAGTCCCTGCCTTCCTGCCAAGGGGCAGACCCTCTCCAGTGTGAGCTGGGACCTGAAGCAGGCGCCGTTCCTTGCTCTGCTCTCACTACACTTTGGTGTCCACCCAACCTCCTAAGATCACATCAGGGGCCGCTTGGGAGAATAGGATGCCTGCTCCCCCCACCCGCCCCCTGAATCCCAGCACTCCCAGACTTGGGATGGTGTAGCACGGAACTGTAGAACTTTAAAGAAGGCAGCAGAGTTTAGGGGAAGAGAAAAACTGTTGATCTCCAACAGGCATTCTAAGTGGAGTCCTTGGCAGCTGGGAGCAGCTCCGCAGGCTTCGAGGTGTAGGTGAAGCAAAAAGACCAAGTGAGACCCAAGGAAGCAGGCGGGGCTGTGGGAAGGTCAGAGGGCACCGGGGCAGTCTGTGCCTTTGAGGCCCTCAGAAATATCCCACACACACTCCCTTCTGGAAGGATTGAGGAACAAGCTCTTGGGAGTCACATCCAAATTGGGCAGAACCGGCTGGGTGCAGTAGACTCACACCTGTAATCCCAGCACTGTAGGAGGCCGAGGCAGACAGATCACCTGAGGTCAGGAGTTCGAGACCAGCCTGGCCGACATGGCGAAAACCCGTCTCTACTAAAAATGCAAGGATTAGCCAGGCGTGATGGCACACGCCTCTAATCCCAGCTATTTGGGAGGCTGAGGCAGGAGAATCATTTGAACCCAGGAGACAGAGGTTCCAGTGAGCCGAGAGGGCACCACTGCACTTCAGCCTGGGCAGCACAGTGAGACTCTGTGTCGAAGAAAAACAAAAAAACAAAAAAACAAAAACAAAAACAAAACAAATTGGTCAGAACCACCGGGGTAAAACAGACAGCAAGCTCAGAAGGTTTACATATTTGGGGGGTGAGGGTCAGGGGAGGTGTCCCATGGAGATGGTCTCAAAGGGAAGCCATGTGTTGAATACTTCCAGTACCAATAGTGGGGTGCGGGAACCCAGGAGGAGTGAAGCAGTGAATCCCCTGGCCCATTCCCACCCCACAGCCTGGAACCTCCTCCTAAATGTACAGGAAAATCCTTGTTTAATAACAATCAACAGAACAGGATTATGAACAGACTGCATACAGAGGTATTTGTAAGAATGAAGGTGGATGCAGAATCCTTTCTTCAAACAGAAGCTTACCAGTAAGTGCAGACAAATACAACAGGTAGGTCAAGGCTAATCCAGTTAGAGGGGGTGCTGGTGGAGGTGGGCACTGAGGGAGGGGTCAGCACCCTAGCCGTTCAGCCCCCTCCATCCTCCTGCACCCCCCCACCTGTGTTCTATGCAGCCTGATGTGTCCCCACCCCCTCCTATGCAATGAAGGAGGGAGACACACAGAGACCACCCAGGTGTGTGGTGGAGCGGGAAGAGGTCACGAGGCCTCCTGCCCAGCACTGCCTCTCTTACCCCAGCCTGTCTGTTGCCGCTTGCATCCCTCCATTCACACAGTGTCTTCTCCTGCCAGATCCCAGCAGGACACAGTGGGCAGGATAGGCTCCTCTGGGTCTGCCTGAAGGACCCAAAGTCCAAGGACGAGAGTCGCTTGGTGGTCTCAGGAAGGAGAGAAGGAGGCACTGTTTCAGATGGGCTAGGGGAAGTGGAGGTGGGATGCAGGGCTGTGGAGTCCTCCTGGCAGCCTGGGCTGTCTGTGGGGCGTGGCAGGAGGGTCTGTGTTGAGGCCTAGCCCTGCCTTCTCTACAGTAAAGGAACTGCTTTGGGCCTCAGTTTTCTCACTTGTAAAATGGGGCCACACTCTGCCCTTCCAGCTTCGTGTTGATGAAGGGAGGCTCTAAGGAGACGCAAGCATCCTGTTGCTGTAACAAGATGCTATGAGCGAATCATACCCTCAACCCGGCCTCCGGAAGTCTCCTGCCTTTGGGCTTCCGGAGTCCCCCGCTCCACTCTGACCCCCAGGGAGAGTCCCCAGATATCCTCCCCGGTATGGAAGGTGCCCTCACAGTTGTCCCTGAGCCGCTCCAGGATGAGTGGCTCCACAGGGAACGTCCTCTCACTCTGTAGGAAGTGGAGCATGGCTGAGAGGAACTTCCTGTGGTCAAATCACTCCCATCCCCAGACTCACACAGACATAAACACATACATATCCTGAGGTATTGAAGAAGAATTCACCACACCCTGAAGATTGCTTTCCACAAAGCACCCCCTCTAAGCCCTGAGTCACCCAACTCCTTCACTCTGAACACCCTGATAGGGACAAGGATATTTGTCCTTTCGGCAGACATGGGTTCGAGTCCCTGTTCCACTGCTAACTGATGGCATGGCCTTGGTCAAGCATTACTTGCTAATCTCAGTTTTTTCATCGGTAGAATAGGGATAATAGCATCAACCTTATACGGTGGTTGTGAGGATCAAATGAGATACTGTGTGTGTGGCAGGAGGAAAGCTATGGGGGCGGGGTGAGCGTTCCATCCCAGTCTCTCCCTTCTCTCTGCTCATCAGAGAAAATCCTGGCTTGGCCTATTTGAATTGTGTGTGTGTGTGTGTGTGTGTGTGTGTGTGTGTGTATGTGTCTCCCTTGCCCTCTAAGAAAGGTGCTGATTTATTGGAATAGTCCTTAGGCATAGGTGATGGGAGGAGAGAGAGAGGGAAGAAGGATCAGCAGCAAGACTGAGGGAGGAGGGAGGTTTGAGCAGCTGTAATGGGTGAGGGAAGAGAGTGGGTGGGAAAAAGGAGATTTGAGGAGCATCATTATGATCCATGATTCTTTGTAGTCAAGTTTAAGAAATTCAAGTAAATGGAGTTATTGTGAAATTATTTTTTGGTTGCTGTTCTCTCTCTCTCCTGTTCCTCTCTCTCTCTCTTTTTTATTTTTATTTTTTGTGAGATGGGGTCTTGCTCTGTCGCCTAGGCAGGATTGATGCAGTGGTGAGATCATAGTTCACTGCAGCCAATTTTTTTTTTTTTTTATAGCAACAGGGTCTTGTTATATTGCCCAGGGTGGTCTCAAACTCCTGGCCTCAAGTGATCCTCCTGCCTTAGCCTCCCAAAGTGCTGGGATTACAGGCATGAGCTACTGCGCCCAGCTTGGTTGCCATCCTTGATGATAACACAGCTTTGAGACTGGACTATTTTCGTGACGGCCTTATAAGTGATACCTACGTAACGTGCTTAGCACACAGTAGGGACACAGTAAGCACAGTGACTGGTGCTGCATCCTCTCAGTTTGGATGACACTTGTGTGAACATGTACTGTCTCCCATATTGGACTGGGTATTTCCTGAGTGTGGGTGGGATCACATCAGCCTGGGACTCTATTTTGTTTCCCTGCCCTCCCACCCCCCACCATATTAGATGAGAAGCTCCTTGAGGACAAGGACTTTGCATTCTTCATTAGACCTGTGACTCCCAGTGTGGACGATGCTCTTCCTCTTCTTGGCTCTGCCCAAGGCCCGAGAACAGGATCCTGCTCACAGATTGTGTCTTAGCTCCATATTTGTCTGACTAATGGGCCTAACTCTTCCTGGGTGGGAGGCGAAGAGAGAGGGAGGAAGAAGGGAGAGCTCAAGGCCTAAGGTGTTTTATTCTGACTTGTGCTGCCCAAGGCGGTAAAGAGAAGAACAGAGAAAGCATCCTGCCCCAGCCCTGCCCCAGAGCTAAATGTGTCATTCTAGAGAATGAAAAATTCCATCCCCACCCAGTGGGTTCTCAGAATTCCAGGTGAGCTCTGTCTAGTCTAACTGTCTTTCTTCCTCTGACTCTGTCTCACGGGGTGGGGCAAGGGCCAAGCCAAACCAAGGATGTGTCTCGTGGAGTAGAACGTGTTTACTTGTGTTTGGCAAAGTGGCAGGGTTGGCTACGGAGGTCATGACAGCAGCTCAGAAGCTCCTGCAAGAAAGGAACAAAGTGTTTGTGTTGTGGACAAGTTAGAATCTGTCTGTCTAGGTCATAACTTGGCTTCCTTTCTTCCTTCCTCCCTCCCTCTTTCCCTTCCTTCCTTCCTTCCTTCTGTTCTCTCTCTTTCTCTCTCTTTTTTTTTTTTTTTTTTTTTTGAGAGAGGGTCTTACTCTGTCACCCAGGCTGAATTGCAGTTGTGCAATCTCAGCTCACTGCAAACTCCACCTCCCTGGCTCAAGTGATTCTCCTGACTCAGCCTCCCAAGTATCTGGGATTACAGGTGCATGCCACCACGCCTGGCTAATTTTTGTATTTTTAGTAGAGATGGGGCTTCACCACGTTGGCCAGGCTGGTCTCAAACTCCTGACCTCAAGTGACCCACCTGCCTCGGCCTCCCAGAGTGCTCGGATCACAGATGTGAGCCACCGCACCCGGCCATAATAGCTTGGCTTTCATATCTCTGCCTGGCAGTGGGTTTGGGCTCTTCATAATCTGGTTTGGTTTGCTGCAACTCAATTAGACTCTAATACTTATTGATTGCCCACTATGTGCTAGCTATATGACTGGGTACAGGGGAAATATGAGGAATCAGATCAGGACACTCTCTTTAAGGAATCCCTCTGTACCAGAGGGACAGGTGTGTGCAAAGCTCTCTTGGTTGCAGAGAGATTGGAACAAAGCAGAGGTGTGAACAGGTGTCAGGGGGACCCAGAAGAAACAGCAGTTAATCTTCTGGAAGGTTGGAGAAGACTTTGTGAATGTGGGGATGTTTGATCTGAACCTTGAAGAGCAAGCAGAAACCCAAGAGGTACAGAAGAGGGGAGGTGGAAATAGCATGAACGAGGTGGGGCATGGTGAGTAGTCCAGTATGGAGTGGGAAGGAGGAACAGCAATAAGTATTTATTGAGCACCTACTAATCACTGGATTCTGTGCTAGGTGCTCTGTGTATATATGATCTCACTTAATCCTCACAGCAGTCTGAGAAGGTAGGTACTGATGAGGGAACTAACATTTGGAGAGAACAGATGGTTGAACCAGGATTTGAATCAGGTTTGTTTGACTCTAAACTCCATGCTCTTTTTTTTTAAATCATGCCAGTGGTTTTCCCAGTATATTCTACAAAATTTTTAGGGTTCTGAGGAGGTGGTTTAGGGACACGTATAATTTTAGTTTCATATTTAAAATATATTATAATCAACAGACACTGAAATGTGTTATGTAACAAAAAAAGCTTTCCTTCCATCCCTGTGCATATTTTTGAGTTTCTTGTAAATGTGTCATTGATTAGAAGGACCACACAGTCTGCTCAGGTCTGTCCATATAAAAGCACACACCCATGCCCACCAGCCTTCATTACAAGGTTGGTGGGACTTCCAATCCAAGAAGGTTGACTAAATGCACATGGGCTTATCTTTACCTCTTCCAGAAATGTCTTCATAATAAATAATAAATATATCAATGCTTCCAAAGGAAAATTTGAACTGGGAGGGGGCACTTGTGTACAAGAGAGATCTCAACAAATTTCTGGAGAAGTGGTTTGATGGGGAATGATGACTGAGTAAGCAGGACAGAGGAAGCTGCACTGTGGAATGCACATGGCTGGGTTTGCAGCCAAAGGGGGAGCTGACCTGCCCGCAGAGGCCCGGAGAAGCTCAGGACTTGGATGTGCTAGGTGCAATGGAGGGTGGGAAAGGGATGTGTGGCTGAAAAAGGGGAGCTTAATTGAAAGTCTAAAAAAGGAACAGTTAACTTCCTTGACCCTTATATGCAAACTGTTCAGCCAGCAGATGTTTGCTCTGTCCTCCATTTTGCTCCTTCCCTTAATTTCTTCTTTAAAGAAATTAAACTGCCTGAGGAAGACTAGGATAGCTGGGTTTTAAGGTGGCATCTGAGAGCAAAGCACACTGCAGGCTGACATTTAGAAATCTCAAGGCATAAAGATCAGTTTACTTGGAAACAAAGCCTGCCATTCATCTCCTCTTATCCATGTACACACAGCTTCCAGGAAACTTTTCTACTGCTTCATTCTTAAATATGAATGGACAACCATAAGCCAGAGGCTATTTGAGGAAGCCTGAAATATGAAATAGAGAGACTAAGATAAACAAAGTGAAAATAAGACCTCTGAGGAAACAAAGACAATTCATACGTAGAACAGAACTTAAAAAAAGAATCCAAGAAGACACTGAATCTATAAAACATGAGTAGTGATATGAAAAAAGAAACAATTAGAGAACACAAAAGCCCCAGATATAGAAAAATATAATTAAAATTCATTGGAAATGTTGAAAGTTAAGGTCAAGGTAATCTCTCAGAAAATAAAGCTAAAGGGTAAAGACACAAAATTTTATTAGAGAATATATGAGACATAAAAAATCAATACAGGAGGTCCATGTTTGATTTATAAAGATTTCAGAGAGAAGAGAGAAATCAAGGGAGAGAATTTTCAAATAAATGACTGAACAGAATTTTTAAAACACAAAACACTCCAGTCTTCAGAATAACAGGACTCATCAAGGCCCCAGCATGAAGAACATACAAGATTTAGGAATTTCAGAATACTTAGGAAAATGAGAAGGTGCTAAAAGTTTCCAGAGAGAAAAAAATCACCTATAAAGGATTGAAAATCAGAAAGGCACCAGACTTCTTACTAGCAGCATTGGATACCAACAGACAATGACATAATCTCTTCCAAGTTCTGAGAGAGAGTGATTTTCAATTTAGAATTCAATACCCAGCTAAACTGTCTACTGGCTAAAAGGGCAGATCAAAGACACTTTAAGACACATGAGGACTAAGAAAGTTGACTTCCTATAGACTCCTTGTGGTAATGCTGCCGGAAAAAAAAACAGCAATGGAGGATGTGCAGCAGTAAAACAAAGGAGAAACCAAGAATGAGAAAAACATGGAATTTTTGTCAGCTTATAAGTTAGCTTGGTATGTAGTTTTAATTAATTTGCTAATTTAGTGTGTGTTTTCTGTTATTAGGTTTAGGTATCAGGGTTGTGCTAGCTTTGTAAGATGAACTAAGTTTTCTACATTTTTATTCTCTGAAAGTGTTTGCACAGGGAATAATCTCCTTCTTGAATGTTTGCAAAAAACAATTGTCCACATCTTTTTAAAAAAACACTTTTTGGGCAAGATTTTCTATTTTCTTTCATCATTTTGTGCTCTTTGTGGCAGATCATTCTGCTACCCAATATTCATTCTTCTTCCTTTATTGAAAAGAATCCAGTTTTGCCAAGTTCAAAGTTAAATTTCATGGACTCCCTTTCAGAGAGAGAGGCAAGTGACACAGTTTTGGCCCATGAGATGAAAACACACATTTACTGAATAGAGTTTCTGGAAAAGTTACCCGTTTCCTGATAAAAAGGGACAGATTTAGTTGTCCCCTTGTCCTCCCTGCCTTGTCTGGAATGTAGACAGGATGCCTAGACATGGAGGAGCAATCTTAAAAGTGTGAGGACAAAAGCCACTTTCTAAGGATGGTGGAGCAGAAAGGCAGAAGGAGTCCTGCTCCCTGGCACCATCATGGAGCATGACCCAGCCCAGATCTGCCCCTCTCTGAATTTCCTGTTGCATTAGAAAAATATGTCCCTTTTTAGTTTAAGTTACTGATCTCAATTTTGTGTTATTTGCAGCAAGTTCACTTCCAATTGATACAGCCTTTCGCCTCAGATCTGCTTCCTGTAACACAGAAGTTTCCAGATTCTATGAAAAGGTATTGAGTGAATTGAAGGCTCTGTTAAGGGGGCAGCTATCTCCCCTTCCCATTCTCCTATCAGCCCGTAAAACAGGGACTGACAACCTATTGGAAGAATTGGGAAGAAACTTTTTGACTTTCTTGGTACAATCTTCACTGGTTCCTCTTTGTGAGAGGAGGAGGGAAATCTTGGGTTGGTGTGGTTGGGAAAAGGGTATCAAGTGTGCATGGCTCAGCCTGTTCCTGGCTCTCTCTCTGGGACTGACCTGACTGCAAGCAGCATGTTCTCTCTCTGCTCCTGCCTCCTCCAGGCAACGAGCACCAGGGCGGGTCCAGCCCCTGCTTGGGAGGACTTCAATAGTCCAGCTGCTCTGCCGCGAGTGGGTGAGTGAGTTCAAGTCAGGGGAGAAGACACACAAAGCTCATTTGGGCCTTGGGTCTTAGCCACATCCTCCAGTCCATCTGGACTAGCAGTAAAGCTGACATTTTAATCCCTACTTGTCTCCTGTGACTATTTCTCAATTGGATCAGACCTCGGAGAAGTGAGGGGTGTGATTAACTAGCGCCCGCAAACCCCCAACATCTGTTGAATATTTAGCCCCAGTGGGAAAAGCCAAAGTTAGATGAAAACACTGGTTTAACATTCTGGTAATTATTAGACAATATTTCTCTATCCTTGTTCGTATGTCTTTTGATCTTACTATAAAATGTGTATCACGTGGGTTTTTTAATTTTTAAATTTTCTTTTGAAGGTAAGAGCCTGGATTGAGAGCGATAAGTCTCTTCTGAGTCTTAGCTACCACTCACTTTCTCTGTTCCTTGACTTCTCTGGGCTTCAATTTTACCATTTATATAAAATGAGAAGACTAGATGATCCATCAGGGCCATCCCAAGCTTCAGTGTTCTTTCATTCATTCGACCCCAGTTTTATTAATGTGTTGAGTGCGTGCTGGCGGCTGACTCTGATGTACAAAACAAACCTGGTCCCTGCCGTCTTGTCTCATAGAAGAGACAGGCATCAAACACACTACAAATAAGTGGACAACTGCAAATATTTCACTTGTTTAGCCATTAAATGTTCCTAAGTGTCATCTGGATTGCTAAGATTCCTACTTCTTCTCAGTTATCCACACTCAGGGCAAACCTTGCAGAGTCCAGCAGTCACACACAGCGGTGCCACTACTGCAGCCATGTCCCAGACGTGTCCCAGCCATTGCACTCAGGAAGACAACAAAGAGGCTTCCAAAGGGCTGGCCTTTTGGATTAAAAAAAAAAAGTTAAGCATTTTTTAAAAAGTCACAAATGAGTAACATGCTTGTTATAAAAATTTAAGCAATAAAGAAAAAAAAGAAAGGAAAAAATCTTTCCTTTGTCCCCTCCAAGCCCACTTGGAAAAAGAAATAATGGGTAGATGTGTTTCCTTCCATCGAGCTGCATACTTAACTGCAAGCTCCAGGAGGGCAGGGATGGCATCTGCCTTACCCACAGCTGTATCCCTGGTGGGTGCCCAGGAAATACTTGCTGATTGAACTAATGCATAAGTAGTAATCACACATAGAGGCTCATAGATAGTTGTTTTTTTAAAGATTAAAAAGGGAATCATGCTACATATGTTTTTTTCTTGCACCTTCCTTGTTTTTTTTTTCACTCAAAAATCTGTCATGGAATCCTTCCATGTATTGGTTCCTAATTTATCCATTCCCCTTGTGATGGGCTGAATTGTATTATCCTCAAAAGCTACATTGAAGTCCTAATCCCCAGTCAGGCGCCATGGCTCACACCTGTCATCCCCAGCACCCTGGGAAGTTGAGATGGGTGGATGACTTGAGATCAGGAGTTCGAGACCAGCCTAGATAACATGGTGAAACCCCCATCTCTACTAAATAGACAAAAATTAGCTGGGTGTGGTGCCCCTATAATGCCATCTACTCAGGAGGCTGAGGCAGGAGACTCGCTTGAACCAGTCAGCCGAGATCATGCATTCTAGCCTGGACGACAGAGTGAGATCCTGTTTCAAAAAAAAAAAAAAAAAAAAAGAGGAAGACGTCCTAATCCGTGGTACCTATGAATGTGACCTTATTTGGAAATAGGGTATTTGCAGATGTGATCAAGTTAAGATGAGGCCATGCTCGATTAGGGTGGGTCCTAATCCAATATAGCTGGTGCCCTTATAAAAAGAGACAGAGAATGCAGCCATAAAAAAGAATGAGTTTATGTCTTTTGCAGGGACATAGATGAAGCTGGAAGCCATCATTCTCAGCAAACTAACACAGGAACAGAAAACCAAACACTGCATGTTCTCGCTTATAAGTGGGAGTTGAACAACAAGAACACATGGACACAGGGAGGGGAACATCACACACCGGGGCCTGATGGGGGTTGAAGGGCAAGGGGAGTGACAGCATTAGGACAAATACGTAATGCATGTGGGGCTTAAAACCTACGTGACAGGTTGATAGGTGCAGCAAACCACCATGGCACATATATACCTATGTAACAAACTTGCACGTTCTGCGCATGTATCCCGGAACTTAAAATTTAAAAAAAGAGAGAGAAAAACAGAGACACAGGGAGGATGTCACACAATGACAGAGGAAAGATTGGTGTGATGCAGCTGCAAGCCAAGAAGCGCTGAGGGCAGATAGCTGCCCGTCAGAATCTAGAAGAGGCAAGGAAGGAGTTTTTCCAGAGCCTCAGAGGGAACGGAACCCTGCTGACACCTTGATTTGGGACTTCTGGTCTCCAGGTTGCAAGACAATCCATTTCTGTTGTTTTAAGCCACTAGAAAGGAATCCCCGCCTCCTCAGGTGTATTCAGGTTGCTTCCAGTGTTGAACTATCACAACGATGAAAACCGCTTCTGTGGACTGTTTGGAGAGGGGAGCTCTAGGAGTTTTTTTTTTTTTTTTTTTCTTTTGAGAAAGGGTCTCACTCTGTTGCCCAGGCTGGAATGCAGTGGCGTAATCTTGGCTCACTACAACCTCTGCCTCCTGGGTTCAAGCAATTCTTGTGCCTTAGCCACCTAAGTAGCTGGGACTAACGGGCGTGTGCCACCATGCTCGGCTAATTTTTGTATGTTTAGTAGAGACGAGGTTTTGCCATGTTGGCCAGGCTGGTCTTGAACTCCTGACCTAAAGTGATCTGTCTGCCTCGGCCTCCCAAAGTGCTGGGATTACAGGCGTGAGCCACTGTATCCAGCCCCCCACTTTTTTTTGAGACTGGGTCTCACTCTGTTGCCCAGGCTGGGGTGCAGTGGTGTGATCATGACTCACTGTACCCTCAACCTCTCAAGCTCAAGGGTTCCTCCTACCTCAGCCTCCTGAGTAACTGGGACTACAGGTGCGTACCACCATGGCTGGCTAATTTTTTGTATTTTTTTTTTTTTGTAAAGACAGGGTTTTGCCATGTTGCCCAGGCTGGTTTCGAACTCCTAGCCTCAAGTCATCCTCCCACCTTGGCCTCCCAAAGTGCTGGGATTATAGGTGTGAGCCACTGTGCCTGGCCCTGAGTTTATTCTTGTCTCCAGGAAACCCTTGGAGTGCTCATAGACCCTAGTCTTGGGGCCTTAGCATCAGCTCATACCCTTGGCAGGACTGCCAGCTAAAATACGTGACACTTGAGTCATATTTGGGATATACCTATGTTACAAAATTATTTGTTGTTTATTTGAAATTCCAGTTTAACAGGGCTTCTGTATTTTTCTTTGGTAAACCTGACAACCCCAAACCTCAGTCTCCGTCATTGTAATTCTGAGCAGTTGGGCTGTGAGTAGACTACACTATCCCAGAAAGAGCCTGAGGTTCATGGTTTTCCGCCTGGTGACTGCTGGAGCACTGGAAGATCTCTCCTCTTCCTGGATCTCTGTCTCTTAGCATCCTGAGTGTTCTCAGTGGGACCTGGATGTCCTGCGGCACCTGCCTCCCCCAACAGTGCTCAGCCAAGCCTCTCTTCAGCCCCTCTCAGCAGCAATGTGCTCATTTGCTCCACCCCACCTTTGCTTTGGCAGTGCCTGTCCATCTCCCTCCAGCCTGCTCTCCCCCTGCCTACTTACCTCTACTGGGCTTAGGTGAGACAGATGTGGGCCTGGCCCGCAGGGGTCCACAGGGCAGAACCAACTCATCAGCTCTAGGTGTGCTGAGTGGGACTGGAGAGGGAAGGGTGCCAGGTGAACTTGTGAAGACAGTGGGTAGTGCCTCCCAAACTCGCCCTATTTTAAAAATTGCCCAAGGGCTGGTTGGAAATGCTATTTCTGGTTGGAATCAGAGATCTCCTGGGAGGGAAATCACTGGTAGCTCAGGGACCTGGCCGAGACTGGAGGCTTAGGGGTGGTCCCTGCAAGGAAGTGCTGTCCAAGCGGAGGTCTGAAGGCTCATTAGGAGTCAGGCAGGTGAGGCTCTGGGGGGCAGGGCGGGGATCCAGGAGAGGAAAGAGCATAGCAAATGGCTGGTTGGGAGAAGAGCCTGACCTCTCTGAGGCCAGAGAAGAGGCCATTGTGGTTAGCGTGTGGAGAGAGTGAACGGAAAGGCGGGTTGAGCTTGGAGAAAGCAGGCGAAGCCACATCCGGACACACCTTGTTGGGCTGGTTAAGAATTCAGCCTAAAGCAATGGTAATGGCCTGGGGCAGGCACCAACTGCACCTTTTTCAAAGGTGAGTCCTGAGTTGCCTTGCTCCTCTGACGTTTGACTTCTGAAGGTGCCCATGTTGCCCCCATCCCATCCCCTACCCCACCCCCAATCTGGCAAATAGCCACTCACTCACCCAGCAGGGACTTTCCACTAAGTCTGGTGGGGTCGGGGGACCAGGGGGACCAGGGAGCTGTTGCTTGTGAGAAATGGGTGTGGGCATTCACCAACGGATTTAGAAAGTTTCCATATTAGACAAGTAACTTGAGAAAATACTGTTTTTGTTATTGAGAAGATGCTATAAATGTTCAAGTATGTGGTAGGCATACCACGCGTCCTTGTGTAATCCCCTCCCCTGAGTGTAGGCTGGACCTGGTGACTTGCTCCTAATGAGTAAAATATGGTAGAAGTGGGGGAATGTCACTTTTGAGATTAGACGATACAAAACTGGGACTCCCCTCCTGCTCACACTCTTCAAGACTTCTTATGTGTTCTGATGAAGCAGCTGCCACGTTGGGGGCTGCCCCATGGAGTTCCCCATGGCCAACGTGCTGAGGAAGAGAGGGCACAGGCAGTGAAGGGCATCGGGGCCTTGGATCCAACAGTCCACGAGGAACTGAATTCTTCCAGCAACCACTCGAGTGAGCTTGGTATCGGGTCCCCAGCTGATGACTCCAGCTCAGCTGACAGTTTGACTGCAGCCTGCAGAGGTGCTAAAGCGGAGGACTCAGCTAAGCTGCACCTGGATCTGTGACCCACAGAGACTGAGATGATAAAAGTTGTTGTTTGAAGACACTGAGCTTTGGGGTACTTTATGATGCGTCAAGAGGCAACTAGTACAAAGTATAATTTGGAGAAGACCAGCCGTACCTGTACCCTCCTTAAGCATACATTTGTATAAGTTGAAACCGTGGTGGGTGCACTGATTTTGAAATCTTTTTAAAAAATCACTTTATCATTATGGGGGAGATATCATTCATCAGGGTCCATGGTCTATGCATGTATCAGGGTCTGGTCAGAAAACAGAAACCACACCAGGTATCTTAACAAAATTGAATATGACAAATTAGATGGCTTAATAACAAGTATGGTGTGAAAGGTGAAAATAATCGATAACCAATCATCAAAATCACTCTCAGAAAATGTCATACATCGTCAGGACTTGGGGCCTTGGAAACTCAAAAGCCAAGAATTACTGAGCTTATTGTTTTTGTTGCATTTAAGTTTCTCTTCTGTTCCTTTGGGGTGTCAGAGGCTGAGTTTATTTTGAACATGAACAGAGAGACCTCTCTCTCCTTGACAAGCGTGATTTGTTGAATTAGCTAGTTAGGTGGGAGTGTAGTGGTGATACACTGTGTAGTGGAAGCATTCTCCGTGTTCCATTCCCTGTCACAGTCACACAGCTGTGGATTTCCAGGCCTGATTGTCCATTGTGTTGATGTCCCAGTTTATTAAACCACTTCCTTATTGTGGTTCCCAGTTTTTGACCTTTAAAGAAAGACTTCAGTGCACACATGTATTCAGATAACACTTGGCTTCGTTTGGATAATTTCCTTGGAATAATTTCCCAGGAAAAGAGATTATTGGGTCAAAGGGGGAGGAAGAGCTTCGTGCCTTTTGCTAGTAATTGCTTTACTGCTTTCCAAAGGCACTAAACCAAACCAGCATCGACAGTTTATAGCGGATGAGGGGTCAGTTTCAGGGCACCAAGTTATTCACTCTTAGGAAATCGGCTTCCAGGTCCTTCATCAACCACCCAAAAGGGCCTGGAGATGTGAGAAGTGTAGTCCAGCACAGAGAATCCTGGGCTGAGAAGCAGGATGTCTGAAAGTCCAGACTCGAGGCAGCAGAGTGAGCAGTTAACAGTAAGACCTATGGACAACAGGTCCTGAGTTCGAATTCTGCCTTCACCACTGATTGACCCTGGGCAAGTTACTTAATTTTTCTGATGTTTTTTCATCTATAAAGCAGGAATTACAGCAACACTGAGACTTGCAGAGGTGAGAAGAAGATTAAACAAGTCATGACATGTGAAGCGCTTAGACTAGGGACTAGCACTTGGTAAATATGAAGAGTGAGTGTTATTATCATTTCTGTTATTTAGACGGAGCCTCCATCTCCATCAGCCCTGCTTCTCCGGTGCCTCACCACCTCCTCTTCTGGGTTTCCAAGCGAGACCCCACCCTGGTTCTTCAGTTTTTCCTGGGATCTTCTTGTCTCTCTGAGACCAAGTTTAAGTAGCAGGCTTGGCTTTGAGATACTGAGTTTGATGGTCCTTGAATGCCCCCTTGTGGACGGCTGGCTCTCTTTCACGCTCAGCTAAAGAGGAAAACCGACCGTGTGTGTGTGTGTGTGTGTGTGTGTGTGCACGCGCGTGCGTGTGTGCGTCTCGGGGTGGGGAAGAAGGTGGAGGAGGCCTCCGTGTTTGCAGACAAAACAGGAAATAGCACGTCATGGCATCTTTCTTGCCGGCTAGGAAGGCATGGGTGTATGGGCCTTTGTATACTTACATAAACATGGAGGGGGGCTGCATGTGCTGGTGTGCATGTGTGTATGTGGGCATACACTTGATACCACTCTCCTTGTTACTGGGGCCTCTCACTGGGTTCTACTGAGACAATGTGATTAATGTGATTTGAAAAATGAAAGCCCTGTGTGCACACGAGGCCATTGTTATGTAGAATAGCGTGTATAACCATTTGGTTGATCCTTTCACTGATTTGGACATTCAGTCCCACAGTTGTTTATTCAGTACTTACTATGTACTGGGTCTCCTGAGGTCTGGGGAGGCTACAGTGACCAAGACAGAATCTGTTTCCATCCTCTCACAATCCAGTGGGTGAGACAGACAGGTGAGTAAACCTGTGGAGTGCTAGTCCTCAAGGACTAGCACTTGGTAAATATTCAGTAAATATGAAGAGTGAGTGTTATTACCATATTCCCAGAGGAGTGGCAGAGCTGCTGTGGAGAGGGAAGGAAGGCTGCCTGGAGGAAATGACATCTGAGCTGAGCTATGAACTGTGAGTGATCTATCCTCTCCCTGGCTTTGGGGCAGAGGGCTTGGTACAAAAAGCATTTGTGGGGTTTTAGAAATGCAGGCTGTAATCCCAACTTCCTGAGCAAGTCCCTTTTTTTGGGGACTGGAGTTTCCTCCTGGACTAAGCCAGGGGATTTGGCCATGAAACCCACAGTTTCCATCAACTTTGCTGTTTTCTGACCTTTTATTCCCTCAGCCTGAGGAATTCTCCTTTCTTCCACTCGTCTTTCATGCCCCATCCTCTTCCCTAAAGAGATGAAAACCAGACTGAGTGATAGAAAGCAGTGAGACGTTGGTATACACGTATAGGACACACACACACACTCTCTCACACACACACACTCACACAATCACACACACACTCACACACTCACACACACACACACACTCACTCACACACACACAGTACTCCATTCCCACCTTTCCCCTGCTCTGCTGGAAACTTCCAGCTGCCTCCCAGGTCAGAGGGGTCTGACAAGGGAGGGGTAGAGTGCGGAGGCAGAGTGGAGGTGAGAGCTCAGCAGACCCAGTTTCTTTTATGCTTGGCCACTCAGGCAGGTCACCTTGGGGAGGTTACTGAGCTTTTCCCAGAGCCTGCTTCCAGCTTAGCAAAGTACATACCCAACTGGCAGGGCTTCCGTGATTATTAGAACTGCTATATATGAAATGCCTCCCCCCGCCGCCTGCCGACTCTGTGTAGGACCTAGAAAGCTCTTGGAAAATGGGAGCTGAAAAGTAATGACATTACAAAATATCTAGTTGGGTGGCTCACACCTGTAATCCCAGTACTTTGGGAGGCCGAGGCGAGAGGATCACTTCAGGTCAGGAGTTCAAGACCAGCCTGGTCAACATGGTGAAACCCCATCTCTACTAAAGATACAAAAAACTTAGCCAGGCGTGGTGGCGGGGGCCTGTAATCCCAGCTACTTGGGAAGCTGAGGCAGAAGAATCACTTGAATCCAGGAGGCTGAGGTTGCAGTGAGTCGAGATCATGACACTGCACTCTAGCCTGGGTGACGGAATGAGATTTTGTCTCGGAAAAACAAAATTCTAGTGTGGGTCATACTCTTGTCTCTGCAGGAGGGCAAGGTGTGATCTTTCCTCCACTCTGATTTTCTCAGTGACAGTGGTCTGGGGAGGATAGCAGACATGTACCAAACTCACTGTAGGTGGTGAGGCACTCTGGTTCCAGTTTAGAATGCAATTTATTACTTGGGTCACTTTGACCAAGTTACTTAACCTTTCTAAGCCTCAGTTTCCTCATCTATAAAACAGGCACTTTAAAATAGCTCCCTTATGGAAGTACTGTGAGGATTAACTGAGATAATGAATGTAACAACACTTCATGTAATTCCTGGTATATAGTAAGTGCTCCACGAATTGATAGCTACCTGCATTGGTTAGGATTTGCTAACTGGTGTGAAAAATAGACCCAAGAATGTGTGATGGCTTAGAGACAATGGAAGCTTGTTTCTTGCCCCTCTAATGGTCTAAGAAAATACGAGGTTAGCAGTGAGGCTCATCCAGAGACCAGGTTTCTGACAGCTCTGCCATTTTTTTTTTTTCTGAGACAGAATCTTGCTCTGTCTCCCAGGCTGGAGTGCTGTGATCCTATCTCGGCTCACTGCAACCTCCATCTCCTGGGTTCAAGTGGTTCTCCTGCCTCAGCCTCCCAAGTAGCTAGGACTACAGGTGTGTGCCACCATGCCTGGCTAATTAGCTCTGCTGTCTTTAACAGGTATCTTCCAATATCACTTTGGCCATCGGCCTCTAGCTAGTGGGTGGGGAAGAGAGAGTGGAGAAGGCACATCAGTTTCTCAACTGCCTTGGCCCAGAAGTGCCACTTCAGCTCACATTCCACGAGTGAGAACTAGTCACATGGCCCCATGTTAATGCCACAGGGGCTGGGAAATACAGTCCCTGGCTGGGCAGTGTCAGATCTCAGTGTCAACTCCATATACTTTTCAGTGTCAACCCCACGCGCCAGGCAAGGGGAAGCAGGAGTCTTTGGTGACAGAGATGTCTATTCCCATGATTGTTGTTGCTATTTCCATCCAAGACAGAGTGATAAGCACTGGATGGGGGGTGAAAGCACAGTAGGAGTCTAAAAAGTGAGGCGATGGGGGCCCGAGCTAATCGGGGATCCAGCAGTGCTGCCCAGGGAAGACAGCATCCAGAGGGCTTGGAGAGAGGCAGGAGTTCATAGGGTGGGATGGAGAGAGCAGGGAGTGAAGGTCACTGTGAGCTGAGGGAGTCACATGAACGGTCAAGAGTCAGGAAAATCCAGGCCGGTGGAGAGTCCAAAGCGGGAAGGGGTGGAGAGGTGTGCTGGCAGCCCACCCGGAAGGCCTGGAACGTCAAGATAAGGGTGTGGAGATGTGGAGTCACGCGTGGTCTCTCTGCAGCGTAGTCCAGGGGAGTGGGTGGTCATGGGATAGGAGTGCCAGGTGGGGAGGAGGATGTGAGGAGGGAGAAAGAGAAAGCGGGTAGGGGAGGAAAGTTTAGGGTTCACAGAGGAGAGGCTGGAACGTTCAGGAGGAAAGGGGGCTTGCCTGATCCCATGCTCATCCTTCTCCCTGAGGCTCTCCAGCTCCTCTGGGGCCCCATTTGTCACCTGGAAGTCTCCTTCCTGGAGGTCCACCCCCTTGGGCCCCATTGCTCCATCACCCTCCACAGGGAGAGGCTTGATCTCCTCTTTCTGCTTTGTTCTCCTTCCAGGAAGGAAGTGGCTCCAGATGCCGTGGGTGGGACATTCCTTGGCTCTGCTTGCTGTTCCCAGATTTCTCATGATTCCCAGTGACAGAGCTGGCATCTCTAATCAGCCTCAGAGAGGGGCAGAGGCTTGCCCAAGAACACCCTGCACTCAGGAAGCCAGAGGCTCTTTCTGAGCTGTCTCAGCCCTCTGAGTGCAAGACCCACCTCCAGAGAGATGCTCTGGCAAGGTGATTCCCTCCCAGGCCTGCTGGGCACCTACTGTGTATCCCGCACTGTGACGGGCACCAGGAGACAAGATGGTTTCTACACTCAGGAGCTTACCATAGACTGGGGGAATGAGATATTACTCAGAGAACTATAAACCCTGTGAAGTACCACCAAAGAGGCACAGACCTATGGGGAACCAAAGAAAGGAGGATTCATGTTAAAATATTACTGGGGGCCGGCACTGGTGGCTCACACCTGTAATCCCAGCATTTTGGGAGGCTGAGGCAGGTGGATCACCTAAGGCCAGGAGTTGGAGACCAGCCTGGCTAACATGGAGAAACCCCATCTCTACTAAAAGTACAAAAATTAGCCAGGCGTGGTGGCAGGCACCTGGGGGAATGAGATATTACTCAGAGAACTATAAACCCTGTGAAGTACCACCAAAGAGGCACAGACCTATGGGGAACCAAAGAAAGGAGGATTCATGTTAAAATATTACTGGGGGCCGGCACTGGTGGCTCACACCTGTAATCCCAGCATTTTGGGAGGCTGAGGCAGGTGGATCACCTAAGGCCAGGAGTTGGAGACCAGCCTGGCTAACATGGAGAAACCCCATCTCTACTAAAAGTACAAAAATTAGCCAGGCGTGGTGGCAGGCACCTGTAATCCCAGCTACTCAGGAAGCTGAGGCAGGAGAATTGCTTGAATGGGAGGCAGAGGTTGCAGTGAGCCGTGGGGGTTGCTGTGAGCTGAGACTGTCACTGCACTCCAGCCTGGGTGACAAGAGTGACACTCCTCTCAAAAAAAAAAAAAAAAAAATTACTGCGAGGAAGTGACATTTTGTGATGGTTCATGAAGAAGGCATAAGATTCTGACAGGTGAAGATGGCTGGGAAGTTATTTCAGGGAGAAGGGAGAGCCCATGCAAAGGTAGTAGAAGGAAGCCGGGTGTGGGGGCTATGCCTGTAATCCCAGTACCTTTGGAGGCTCAGGCAGGTGGATCACCTGAGGTCAGGAGTTCGAGACCAGCCTGACCAACATGATAAAACCCTGTCTCTACTAAATACAAAAAATTAGCTAGGCATGGTGGCACATGCCAGTAATTCCAGCTACTTGGGAGGCTGAGGCAGGAGAATCGGGAGTCGGAGGTGGCAGTGAGCCGAGATTGCACCACTGCACTCTAGCCTGGGCAATAAGAATGAAACTCCATCTCAAAAAACAAACAAAAAATCAAGTCAGGTTCACCTTTAAAGGGCCGTGGTCCTGGAGGAAGTATCAGGCCAGAGTGGAGGGAGAGCCAGAAGCCTAGGCTCGCCTCTCAGCTTCTGACTGTGGGTCCTGGGCACATTGGTGAACCTCTCTGGGCCTTGCTTTCCTCAGTGTGACGTGGAATAGCAGCACCCACTGCTCATGGTAAGTGGAATAGCTGCCCTGGCTTATTTACAGTTGTGTTTAACAAATAGTTTTTCACTTGGAGTGGGTGGGGGCAGGGGAGAGGACCAGTGAATCCGTGCCACTGATGGTTTAGCCTGGAAGGGGGCAGTGGCTGCCTGTCCCTTTTCATCTTGTGCCTGAAATGTTTGGGGGAAGAAGGTCAGTGGTAGTTGGAAGGATTACCCCCTTCTCAGGCCTAGCTGGCTTCGTCACCTGCCCTCCTGCTCACCTGGAGGGATGGTTGTGGGACTGACGTCTGTGTCATTCTGGTCACTGTCATGTCATAAGCTGCTCCGATCAGGCTGGCAGGAGCTCTGTAGCACCACAGGCTGTGGGCTTCTGGGAGTGGAATGTGAATGCCTGGGAGGCTGGCTGCCTTGGGCCCCATGCCCACACTGGCACAGCCACTCGGTCCAGAAGAGGGGCAGGAATCCAGGTCACCAGCCGGTGCAACACAGGCTGGCTTGCCGTCTCCCTTTCCTTTGGTTAATCTTCCCTATGAGGAGAGAGAGAGAGGAAGAGTCTATAAGATACAGCTCATTTTGCCAGTTTTTTCCCCAAAGTCCATTGGGAGGGACGTGTCTGAGCTGCCCACTTCCTTCGGCCAGCCTTGGAATGAGAATATATGACTCATAGCCTCACTTCTCTAGACCTGGAAGGTAGTGGGAGAATCAGACAGATCTTGGTTCTAATCCTGGCTCTGCCACTTATTAACTGGGTAACCTTGTGCACGTTATTAACCTCTTCCACCCTCAGTTTCCTTGACTGTAAAATGGGAATAATAGCACCAACTCATGGTGTTGTGAGAACTGGATGAGCTAATGGTTAGAGTTAGCATAGTGACCAACACATTTTGGAAGCCCTCAAATATTAGTTTTCTTCCTT
>NW_012122154.1:2826342-2872944 GCF_000951035.1 Colobus angolensis palliatus | reverse complement strand
TTCCTTCCTTCCTTCCTTCCTTCCTTCCATCTGGGGAATATAATTACTGCCTTGAGGGCAGAGATCTGAGTTGAGAGAGCTGCAGGTAGATAGAGGTGGCCTCCTTCTTCATAGAACCCCTCAGAATCACAGGCCAGAAGACTGGAGAACAACAGGAAATAGGCGATCTCCAAGCTTTGCACTCTGGCAGTACCCAATAGATGATGAGATTTATCTGAGGCACCACTATTGTTAAAAGGAATTTAGGGATCTGAGCCCCAGGTGCAGAACCCTAGCATACGGATGGGAGCGATTCCAGTGCTCACCATCTCTGGGGAGAATCTGCTCTGGCACCCCTTGCCTTAGGGCCCAAGTGAGGCTGAGACAAGCAAGTGTGGCTAGGTAGAGCAGCATGGGAGAGGGGTGGAAATAGCTGGACTGGGCTTTTCCCCTCTGGAGGACCAGTATCTCCTACCAAAACTTAACAGTACGGATGTCCCAGCCACTCTCTGCCAGCCAATTGACAAACAGCCAGCAGCAAATTCACACTCAAATGTTAATAGCAATAAAGGAATCAATGATATTCACAGCCTAGGGGTGTTGATAGCTGTTAATGGCGGTCAGGTTCTACACATGGCCTTTCTAGCAGCACAAGTCTCCTCTCTGAAGTGCCTGCAGCTCAGCTGGAGAGCTGACTGCTGCAGAGTGCAGAGGTCCACGTTCTGGCTCTAGTCTGTGGCTGGGAATCCAACCCAGGGGACACAAGCCACGGTACAGGAGGCAGGCCGAACTGGAGTACAGGGTCACCTTAGTGACCACCGTCAGCTCCGAGAGCACGAGTGACCCAGTTGGCCTTATAAGCTTAGGTCAGATAAGATGAGACCAAGCATGTGGCCCACTGCCTGCCACCACCCCTTGCTTCGAGAAAGGCAAGGTCTGGAAGGCGGAGGAGAGGTGGCATCTGGGGCAGAGTAGGGCATGGAGGTCCTCTGTGCACAGAGGAGCAAAGCTGTTGCCCCCTGCTCTTCTTCAGCGTGGGCAGCTAGAACCTAAGCTTAGCACCACATCAACCTCATCTGACACATGGCTGGAGGAACAAGGCAGTGGTGGCTGTGGCGGGTTGGCCGTAGCCTCTTGTGGGCACAGCAGACCAGCTCTCTGGGCGTAATGTAGCTCTTAGGAGGCCTAGGCCCGGGCTGAACCCAGCGTGGGGGAGTAGGGAGTCTCAAACTTATTGGGCTAAAAATCAGCTGAGGGCATTGTTAAGATGCAGGTTCAGATTCCTTAGGTCTGGGGCCTGAGGCTCTGGTTTTTCACAAGCTCCTGGGTGGTGCTGAGGCTGCAGGTTCAGGTCACACTCTGAGCAGTGAGTGTGGATGCCTGCCTTAGTGAGAGGCTGAGCAAAACACTTTCCTGGCTGTGACCTCGGTGTCCCTTCCAGCTCTGACACTTTGTGCATCTCCAAGACCGCAAGTTGAGGGGGTGGCTGGGGCGCGGAGCTTTTCCACTCCGTTGCCCCACTGGCAGAGGAAGGCGGCTGCCCTTTGATGGTGATGACAAATAAGAACAGTTGCCAACCATTGAGAACTTACTTTGAGGACACCTCATCACTTGTATGTGGCAGAACACGGCCCTGAGATGTTTCTGAGGCTCAGGGGACCCTGAGTTAGGAGAAAGTTTAGGGAGAGGAAGCACTGGTTTATTTGGGAATTATTCCCATCCCAGATCTCTCTGGCTCTTTTAAGGGTCAAGGGTCTTATCAATCCCTTTCTCGGTGCCCAGCCAATGCCAAGAGTTCGGGGGGAAAGCAGACACCCCACAGAGACCTAGACCTGCCAGAGGTACTGTCCCTGGGCAGGGGAGGCAGGTCAAACGGGCGGTGCTCACCCAGGGAGGCTCCGGGAACTCAGGCCTCTGATCAACCGCAGATAAACACTGAACTTTCTACCTGAGGAAGCTCCCGGGCAGGGCTGGGTTCCTGTCAAGGAGACAGAGAAAGTTTCCATTGAGCGGGCATGCGTGCGTGTGTGTGTGTGTGAGTGCATGTGTGCGAGTGTATGCGTGTGAGTGCATGAGTGTGTGCATGCATGTGTGTGTGCATGTGTGTATGTGTGTGCATGTGTGTGTATGTGTGTGTGTCTGTGTGTGTTTCTGTGTGTGCGCGTGCGCACAAGTGCCGAGGTGCTCTATTATCTTTTCCTCCCTGCAGAAAATCAGGTCAGTGGTTTGACTGTTGTTAACCGCAAGGTGGAGTGGGGAGGTGGCCTGAGCTGCTGAGGCTGGGCTAGAGTATGAGGGCTGGGATCTGGGGCCACCAGGCTACGGGGCCCCCAGGAAGCAGTGGCAATGCCTGCCAATCTGGGGAGAGGGTGCTGCCTGCCATGTCCTGTTTCCCTCCCAGCATTACTCTCCCTTTCTTTGGGGCCTTGGTTGCCTGTCCTGGTAGACGCTGTTGAATAACCCAGGGACTGTGGCTCAAGAGAGGCAGTCACTCTGCCTTGTGGCTCCCGACATGGTGGAGGGTGGGAGGTGCGGGCGGGCCCCCCCCCATGGGTAGTAGTAACAACAGTCAGGCTTTGGCTGTCGCACTTTCACACCGGAGTCCTCACCTCGTCCACGGTGCCCTGGAAGCATGAGAGCAGGTGTTATTGTTGAGGGCAGTGAGAAAGAGAGAGACGGGGGCCAAAGAGCTCATTCAAAGGCGTCCTGGTTCTCACTCTGGCCTCAGACTCCCCTTCTGGAGTCCCTGACGGCCCCTAGGCCACCCCAAAGGGTTGGAGGAACACTTTATCCATCTCCCCTGGCAGGTGGAAGAAGGCCGGAGCATGACAGCCGCAGCCTGAGCCTCTGTTGGGTCCTTGGCTCTGGATCTCTCACAGGTGGCTGTCAAGGTGTCGGCTGGGGCCTTGGTCATCTCAAGGCTGGAGCAGGGAAGGACCTGCCTCCCCAGGCCCTAAGCTTGAATGGCGCTGGGGACAGGGGGCAGCACTCTTCTGGCCCGGGCAGCCCCTCCTCCATCCTCTTGGCATCTTGTCCTTAAAGTTCATCATTGCCTCGTCTGCTAGTCTCCTCCCTCTCTTTCCACCTCCATCTCCCCAAGTCCTTCTGGCTCTGCTTTTGCTTCCACGGCTGTTTCCTCACGGAGGCTCAGACAATAGAGGCTAATGATCCAACTGCTGAGAGCACACCCTCCCCTAGCAGCCAGAAATCATCTGTTACCCATCGCCCGCCCTCCGTGGGGCCCAGGCTTCCAGACCGAGACCTTTTCCTTCCCTCCCACTTCTTACTGGAAATGAGCCCCCGTCCTTCCACTCCTCCCTACCCCCAAGGCCTCCCTTAGGGAGGTTCAAGGACTCGCCTCTGACTCCACCTATCTACCCGGCACCCCTCTGCAGGGGGGAGGCAGGGGCTGGCGCCCACGACCTCTGGAGGCCCTCTGGGAGCACAGCCTTGCCATGACCTCTCTAGGTCAGCTCAGCGCCCTGTGCTGGACGCAGACCCAGAGAACAGCTCAGCACGAGGTTACCAGGCTGACGTTGCACAGACTGTGCTGGAAATTACAGAGTGCCTTGGAGGGAAAAACAAACTGGGGTTTCAGTTCCCATGGAAACGACATCTATTTGCAGAGGTGCTTGCGTCAGAGCCCGGGACCCTGTGCTTGGCAGGGATGGGGTGGACATTAAAAGGCAGGGTCATCTGTTGACTGTCTGGGACTCTTCCAGGACCGTGTCTGAAAGAGGACCCTTACCTTTAGCCATGACAAACAGCTCTTCCCACAGAGGGGCCTGTCTGCCTGGGCATGTCTCTGCAACGCAGGGGTTTTTGGGTAGATTTTAAACTTATGAGTCAAGGGTGTGGAAAGACCCCGTATTCACCATTCATGAGCATTTATTCCACGAGCATGTTTTGACCTATGATGTGCCAGTCACTGGGCTAGGCCAGCCAATCAGGAGCTGGTCTGGACCTGCTAAGTTTGGGGCCTAAAGCCTCCCTTCCTGGAAGGAGCTTTGGCCAGACAGGGGTGAAGTGGGGACCTGCCAGGGACCGTGTGACGTGGGAGCACGCAGGCTCAGCAATGCCAGTCCCCTCACTCTGCAACCAAAGCCAAATGCCTTCTGTCCTCGTGTGTCACAGAGGAGTAATTCCTCGTCTCACAGGGAAAGATGACCCCTAAACTCGCCACAGAGGTCCCCACAGCAGAGGCGATTATTCCAGCTATTGCTATGGGAGAGTGTCTCTTGTTACCCTCTCCATCACTTTACACTTTACACTACCTCGTTTAACGTAACTCTCTAGGGAAGTTTTAACAACATCATACCCGTTTTCAAACGGGAAAACTGCATGGAGGGAGGAGAAGGCACTTGTCAAGGTCACACAGATGATAAACAGTGAAACCTGTATGGGAATCTGAATGCCAGACCCCCTGCTTTGCCCCCTCCTCCCTGTCCTGGGGCACCTGGTGACCAGACCTCCCACCCTGGCAGGCCTCCAACCAGCCCGGCTGTTTCCCATGCCTGGGGAATGGGAAGCAGCTGTGTGCTAGTGTGGTGGAGTGTGGATTATTCTGGATCTGGTCTCATGGAGGCTGCACATCAGAAAGACCACAGCCCCCGACTCTGCTGCTCACCCAAGTCACTTCACTCTTCTTTGCCTCAGTTTCCTTCTCAGTAAGTTGACAGAAAGCCTGTGCAGGGATCTGAGTGACTTATGCCCTGTAAGAAATCTGATGAACTAGGCCGGACGCGGTGGCTCATGCCTGTAATCCCAGCACTTCGGGAGGCCCAGGTGGGCGGATCACGAGGTCAGGATTTCAAGACAAGCCTGGGCAACAAGGTGAAACCCTGTCTCTACTAAAAATACAAAAATTAGCTGGGCATGGTGGCAGGCGCCTATAGTCCCAGCTACTTGGGAGGCTGAGGCAGGAGAATCACTTGAACCTGGGAGGTGGAGGTTGCAGTGAGCTGAGATTGTGTCACTGCACTCCAGCCTGGTTGACAGAGTAAGACTCCATCTCAAAAAAACAAAAAACAAAAAAGAAATCTTATCAAATAGTTTCTTGTTGGTGGCCACTTGGACGACCTTTCCCCTCTCCTGTGGATGACTGTCATTGGAATGGGGCACATTGGCACGCCCCTTAGGGCCCATTCATTTTTCTGAATCCCTCCTTAAGCATCTGGTATCACCTAACAGATTGATGGGATTTTCAGGGAAGGGATAGAGCCTGGGACAATCTTAAATAGGGAAGGTTAGGCGGGGCATGGTGGTTCACACCTGTAATCCCAGCACTTTGGGAGGCCGAGGTGGGCGGATCACTAGTGGTCAGGAGTTCGAGGCCGGCCTGGCCAACATGGTGAAACCCCTGTCTCTACTAAAAATACAAAGATTAGCCGGGCGTGGTGGCGGGCGCCTGTAGTCCCAGCTACTCAGGAGGCTGAGGCAGGAGAATGGCGTGAACCCGGGAGGCGGAGGTTGCGGTAAGCCGAGATCATGCCATTGCACTCCAGCCTGGTCTGCACGGGCAACAAGAGTGAAACTCCATCAAAAAAAAAAAAAAAAAAAGAATAGAGGAGGGAGAAAAATTTCCAGGCCTTGGCGTCCTGCTTGGTTTGGTTTGGGTAGGGGGTGGGGCCGGATGGGGCTGCGGGATCCTGAAAGTCCCTGAAGGGATGGTGGCCATGAATTACATCCACCTCTGTGCTTGCACCTGGCTGGGAGGTGTGAAGTGAGAGGAGGAGAAGATGGGAAATAAACGCGTTGCAAATGTCTGCTCTAATGAGGGAGTCTGGAGTTTCTGCCCGGAGAATCAGATTGCGGGCCTGATCAGGAGACGAGCTGTTGAATGCTGCAGGAATCCAGGAGGTGCTGTGTCTGTGTGTGCCTTGCCACCCTGTAACGTAGAACTTGCTATCCCATTCCACAAAGGAAGAAACTGAGGTCCAGAGTTACATGACATGCCCAAGGCTGTATAGCTAGTAAGAAGGGAGGTGGGCATCTTCTGACTGACTCTGAGGGCTGGATGGCGTGTGCTTTGTGGGGAGCACAGGGGCACTGTTCTTACTTCTTTGGTTTCAAGACCTTCTGAGCTCTTATGAGACCACTGCTGGGGCCAGCTCGCCTGGAGACTCAGTTCCTGCCCCCACTCCCCACCCATTCTTTCTCACCCCCTCTCTCTGTCTCCACCTCCGTCCCTGTCCCCTTTCCATCCATGCGTCCACCTCCCCAGCTCTCCCTTTCTTCTGATCCCAGCCGCTGAGTGGGGTGGGTGCGCCCAGGGCCGAAGAGAGAGGTGGGAGACATGAACTTGCGGGTGGAGGACATGAACTTGTTTTCTCTCCAAGCCCCTTTGCGGCACATTGTTCTGCTGTCCCCGATGTTAAGTCAATTGAATTGTGTCAGGAGGCGGCAGGGCGTAGGCTGCATGTTGTGGCGCTGCTTGTGAGCGTCTGGGCCCCTTCTGGGTATCAATGCGTGTGCTGTGGCGCGTGCACATGGGGGGCTATTGCTGTTTGTGTGGGTGTTGCGTTTGTGGGATGCATGTTTGTGCATCTGTGTGTATGTGTATAGTGGATGCACTCTTGTCTATAAAGGTAGGATTTTTTTTTTTTTTTACATTTTACTTTAAGTTCCAGGATACATGTGCAGAATGTGCAGGTTTGTAACATAGGTATACATGTGTCATGGTGGTGTGCTGCACCTATCGACCCATCATCTAGGTTTTAAGCCCCTCATGCATTAGGTATTTGTCCCAATGCTGCCCCCCACTAACCCCTGACAGGCCCCAGTGTGTGATGTTCCCCTCCCTGTGTCCATGTCTTCTCTGCAACTGCAGAACCTGTAGGGCCCAGTGCAAAATGTAAATGCTGGGCCCCTTGTTTAAAAATCATTAAGAATTTCAAAGTGCAGGCAGCAAAGCATTACACCCAGCATGGGCTTTAGTGCAGGGCCCAGCGTGACTGCACAGGTCTCGGCCTATGAAGCTGGTCTTGTATGGGGGTAAGTTTTCTATCTGTATGTGTATATGCGTGTGCTGGTCGTGTGACTGGTGCGTGTGTGTGTGTGTATTTGCATGTGTGTGATATGCGCGATGGTGTTTCTTGTGTGAATATTGGGCATCTGTATGTGCGGGCTGTTTGTGAGGTGAGACTACTCTTGTGAGTGTGTGTGTGAGTGTGAGTGTTCTTGGGCTTGAAATCTGAACCCTTTCCTTACCACCCTGAGGACAGACTCCCTTAGCAGCTGCCTATGCCTTCTGCCGATGCCTATCAAAGGAAAAGTGTGTTTTATTTTTGGCGCCCTTGCTGCCTATTCCCATGGTGCCCCGGGAGGCTTTTATTTGACTGCCTTTGTTGGAAGGATGACAAACACTTCCCTCCACCTGCTGCCATGGTGGCCCCATGAGAAACCACAGCTGGGGGTGGAGCAGCTTCCTCAGCCCCTTACGCACTTGCCCTGCACCTCTTGCAAGCATCCACGTGCCCAGAGCCCTGCCCCGCTGAGCACTGGCCTCCTGGACTCTGCGCAGACAAGGCACCCGTAGCAAGTCAGCGCTGGAGGCAATGGGTAGAAATGATTTGGTCTAGCAACCTCATTGTACAGCTGGGGAGTTGGAGGCCCAGAAAAGGGAGGTGACCTGCCCATATCGCCCAGTGAGTCTGTGCAAAGCCATCTCAGCCCTGAGAGCCATGTGCCTCTCAGGTGGTGTGCAGCCCTGCAGGGCTAGCCCATGGAGGAAGCCTAGGTGAGAAGCAGGGCCCAGAGCCTAGATGAGAAGCGGGGACCAGGTTCTGTGGAGCAGCAAAGACCTGGTTATTGCCCAGCTGTGAGGGTCACAGCCACCGGCAGATGGGGGCTGTGTCTTTGTTATTTGATTCTCCCTTCTCCCAGGTCAGAGTTCTGTGTCTGACAGGGTTTGGAAGATGTTGGTTGGACACAGTACAGTGCCTGGCACTCAGTAGGGGCTCCGGAAATATTTGGTATTAAACAGCTGTTTAGTTGAATGGTGTAGTAGGGTGGCAAAAGCAAGAACTTTGGAGGCAGCTAGAACTGGTTGAAATCACTTAGTAGCTGTGTGACGCTGATAAAGTTACTTAACCTCTCTGAGCCTCAGTTTCCTCATTTATTAAATGAGACTCTAGTAGAGTTGTTGTGGGGATTACATGAGATAAGATACCGATGCTTAATACAGTGTATAGTATGTAATAACATCTTAATAAAATTGCTAGCTGTGTCACCACAGGTAAGTTACATGAGCTCTCTAAACCTGTTTCCTTCTCTGTTGTCATAAGAATTCAATGGAAGATAGTATAGCTATTCTAGTCCTTGGTGCATCACAGGCACTTCGTAAATGTTAGCCTGCCTCCCGCGTAGGTTCATCAACCCTCCAGCTCTTCAACGTCCCTTTCCTCTGCCCTCAGCCTCTGTGATCCCTGCCATCCCTTCCAGGACATCTTGTCTCTCATACCTTCTGTCTCCCAGCCTCTGACACTCCCAGCAACAAAAGCTCACAAGGTCTTGTGGTCCATGGTTTCCTCAGGGTTCGGCTCTGATGAGCATGGGTGGGAGGGGCAACTAAGAAGGATGCTGGGGACACAACAGGTGTAGTCCTTGGACGAAAATCCCAGTTCTGCTTTTGACAAAGGATTGAAGGATTCCAGTGGGTCTAGGCCTGTGTCTTGCCCTGGAGAACAAAGGCAGAGGGCTGTCTTCCTGAACAGCCCAGTCACAAAGCTGCCACCATTCTTCCCATTCCCTTCCTCCTGATTTCCAAGTCCAGAGGTTGCCAACTGCACCCTCAGCAGCTGAGCTTCCCCGAAATGGGAGTGTGCGGAGGAGGGCAGGTGGCAGGTAAGAGATGCTAGTGCAAGCGAGACAGCATGTCCAGAGAGTCAGTTGTAGAAGTTTCTGGAGCTTTGGGGCAGGAGGCAGTGCTGGTTTCTGCATAGGTGACCCCCTAGCACCGGCTTCCCCATAGGCCTGGGCCAGGCCACAGAAAACACCCTGTGGGCCTGAGAAGCAGACTGAACTGTTCCGTCTTTACACGTGATCAGGTTTCTGCTTCAGTCACTCGAGTGCAGTTGCATAAACCAAATGAGATCAATGAGCTTGCCTTTCCAGGCCTCTTTTTAAACATTGGGAAATGGTTTGGGGGCATCTCCTCTGCTGCATCTGTTGTGCTTCCCAATGTCAGATATTATTTACTTGGAGCAAATATAAAGTATTCTGTCCTAAATAAACTCTGACACAGGCACAGGAGGACTTCAGGGCAAGAACTATCTCCTTACCTGCCATCTTGCTAGTGGGCACGGATATCTGACCTCAAGACCTATTGCATTATGCAGGAACCGAGCCAGTCCAGACCTGGCCAAGCCTGTGAGGAGATGTTTATTTACCCAGAGATGAGAACCTGGAGGCCACACTGTGTGGTGGTTACCGTGACACGTAGGACAGCCCAGCCACAGAATTCCCTGGGGTTAGTGAATTACACACAGAAATAAGGTTATATCCATCCTCAAAGTGCATATGGGCAGGAGAGAATCTGACGGCGGCAGAGGAATCTGAATTGGGTCACGCACAGACGCAAAGAGAGGAGCCCGTGGGGAATTCACATCCTGGCGTTTCTGACTTCGCACGAGATCAGCTGAGATTGACTTAGTCTGGAGCAGCTCTCCTCAGAAAAGGGCCTGGGGAGCTTTTTCTGTACGCAGACTCCTGTCAGTGTCTCTGCCTGGGCCCAAGAGAAGTGCAGGGACAGAGGGGGTGGCTGCTGGAGGAGTTGGGACTTCTCAGACAGCTGCTCCGTGGGTTGGAGCGCTAGGAGGGCTTGCTTTTCTGAAGCCTGACAGGGTTGCTCTTTTGAGTCGAGGGAGAGGCCCCCCACCTTTTTTACTCTCTCTGGGGTTTCTCTAGGGTCTCAGACCAGAGAAACATGGCTATTTCTTTTTTTTTTTTTTGAGACGGAGTCTCGCTCTGTCACCCAGGCTGGAGTGCAGTGGCTGGATCTCAGCTCACTGCAAGCTCCGCCTCCCAGGTTCACGCCATTCTCCTGCCTCAGCCTCCCGAGTAGCTGGGACTACAGGCGCCTGCCACCTCGCCCGGCTAGTTTTTTGTATTTTTTAGTAGTAGACGGGGTTTCACCGTGTTAGCCAGGATGGTCTCGATCTCCTGACCTCGTGATCCATCCGTCTCGGCCTCCCAAAGTGCTGGGATTAGAGGCTTGAGCCACTGCGCTCGGCCCCAAACATGGCTATTTCTAACCATCTTCTCTGCAAAGAAGGCCATGGACCCATCTGTCTCTAAGACTAATAGGGCCCCATTCTCCTCACCTGAGACTGGGAGACCTGGGGAGGCTCTATGTGTGTGTGTGTGTGTGTGTGTGTGTGTGTGCATGCAGGAAGGGGCATCTGACTACACACTGAAGATACGCTTCAAGTCCCGCCCCCAGTGTATATTCCCTAAAACCCATTCCTGCCCCATCCTCCCCCTGCCCTTCCCCCCTCTCCTTTGCCTTAATTCCCCTGCCAATCCCTTTAGGTCTGTTTCCTTTCCTCCAACTGTTCACCCTCAACAAAGGCATGTAACTGAGAACCATTCCCAGAGAAGACGGCCCATCTTCCTTTCTTAAAAAGATCAGCTGCCTGATTTCCTTTGGGCCCACTGCCATATTTCTTTTGTATTTCATTCATTCTCCAGACTCAGTGATAAGGACGGGAACTATTTAAAAGGGAGAAGGGAAGTTCTCCTTAAGGACCTAATCAAAGGACAAGATGGATGGTGCCTGCTGGAGAGAACGAGACAGCGTGGGATGAGGGCGGGTGCCACGGTGGATGTGCAGGGATGTTCCCATGAGCCCAGCAGGGTCTGGTGGGAAGAGCTCTGGTTAGGAGCCCAGGGAACGAGGTTAAAGTTCCAGCATCTTTGCAGAGCTCCTGAGAGACCTCAGGTGAGTTGCTTCCCTCTCTGAGCAGGAGTTGACTCACTATACAATGGATGGAAAGGCCAGATTCACTCATCTCTAAATTGCCTTCCAGCTTGAATTATAAATTCTGTGGGGATGGAAATGGGCTAAGGAATTGAACTTGGTTTCCTCATGGTTAGCAACTTTTTTTTTTTTAAAGTTACCGTTTCTTAAACATCTCCTAAAGATTACCAACAACGCATATGTAAGTTTTTCTAAGCATTTTACATATATGGATTTGTTGCCTTCCACAACAATCCGAGGACATAGGTACCATTAATATCCCTACTATACAGATTAAGAAACTGAGGTATAGAGAGGCTAAGTAACGAGCCCAGGTAGTGGAGCCAGGGTTCAAACCAGGCAGTCTGGCTGCAAAGTCCCCATTCCTTACCACCACACTCAATATTCCAGGCATTGTGCTAAGTGTTTATACAAATCCTTTCCATTTTGCAGTTGAGAAATCCAAGACTCAGAGCAGTTGAGCAACAGCTGAAGGTCACACAGCTGGGAAGCAGTAGAGATGAGATTCCAAGTCGGCAGAGCTCCAGAGTCTCTGCTCTCCCCCACACCCTCCTGCAACCCTGCCAGACGCTCAGGCTCCCAAAGCAAGTTTAACCAATATCCCTAGGTTGCAACGCCCCTTCAGGCAAGTCAGCTTCTCCCCTCTGGGCCTCAGTTTCACCATCTAGAAAATGACTGGGGGATTGGCCCAGCTGATCTTTGAGGTCCCTTGGAGCTCTGTGAGTCTGTGATGAGAAAGGTGTGGTGCTTCTAGCTGAAAGGGCAGATCTGTGGCCTGGGAATGCCTTGAGCTTGACCTGGGGTTGCAGCCAGCAAGGATGAGGGAGACGAGGACCTGGGGATGAAATGAAAAGGAAATTTCAGGTGACTGGAGAAGGCTTACGGCTGTGAACCCGGGAAGAGGGGACAGATGTATGAAGCAGGTAAGAAAAGAAGAGAGAAGCCCTGGGTGAGCCTCTCAGGGGGCCTTTTCCTTCTTCCCAGGGGTCACCCCAAGCTCAAGATGGGCACGTGAGAGCCTCGGGCAGGGGAGCAGGGATCAGGCCAGCACCGAGCCGAGGTCAGAACTTCTGAGACACAGCAGTTCGAGGGAATGAACATTGCTGGGGGTTTTGTTTTCTCTGTAAACATTTGGAGATGTCCAGTTATTCTAGAAAAATGTATCTGCAGCTGAGGTGGCACGTTTGTGCGGTTGGCCTGGCTGCCTTTTCCATGACTGCTGTTACATTCCTCCCCTTCAGGAACTGACTGTTTTCCCATCGGTAACCTCATTAGGATGTCCACACCAGCGGGCGCCACACGCACACGCGCTCCGGCAGGTTCCCCTCGGGGACACACACGCACGCTGGCATCGCCCGTTGGCCGCACGCTCACGCACAGTGGCAGCTGTGCCTTTTAATATTTAATGCCGTTGCTGCGAACGCTGCTCCACGCTGACTGCGTCCGTGCCAGGCTCATTCCTCTCAGGGCACCGATTCCCGGCTTGGAGACCAGCTGACAAATCTTGTTAAAAACCTTCCAGCCCAGTGCATCTCTCGGAGGAGGGTAATGTCACATTCTTGTGAGATGAGAGAATGGGCGTCATTACCAGGCAGCTCCATTTTCAATGAGGCTCTTTCCACTTGGGGAAATTGATGGAATCACCTATTGCGTGAGTGTCTCAGCCCTCCCTCTAGTTCCCCCCAGGCCAGAGCTATTGCAGCTCTGGGTCCTTCAGACCCCTCTCCATGCATTGCAGGTTGGACTGACCTGCTCTCTGGCTTGCAGAAGTCACAGCTCTGGGTGGGCACCAAGGCACGAAATGACACGAACACCTGGCCTGTGTGGGGGCCTGTGTCTATCCCTCTCTCCCTACTCCTCCACAGTTGGTAGCCACACTATGGTTTGAACGTATGTATCTTTCCAACATTCATATGTTGGAACATAAACCCCAATGCAATGGTATGAGAAGTTAGGGGGGGCCTTTGGGAGGTGATTAGGTCATGAAGGCTCCACCCTTGTGAATGGGATTAATGCTCTTATAGCAATAAAAGAGCAGGAGGGAACTAGTTCGGCTCATTGTGATCTTCCACTCTTCTACCAAGTGAGGACACAGCATTTGTCCCCTCCAGAGGGCGCGGCAAGGCTCCATCTCAGAAGCAGAGAGAGCCTGCACAAGACACTGAATCTATTGGTGTCTTGATGTTGGACTTCCCATCCTCTAAAACTGTGAGAAATACATTTCTATGGTTTATAAATTACTCCATTGGTGGCATTTTGTTGTAGCAGCAGGAAGGGACTATGACATACACTGTGGAGGCCACTGCTGCTACAGTGGCCAGCAGAGAGCATCATGGGTGGTTCCAGCTCTCATGCAGCCAGCAAAGGGTCCCATCCCTGACCCCTAGTCTGGCATGCTGTGGTCTCTGAGCCCACAGAAAGGCCCTCCCTCCAAACCCCAGCTTTCAGAGTCTAAGGGGCTGGCAAAAGGTCAAGGGCTCTAGTTCTGGGCTGAGCTGGGACAGGTGAGCAGGCCAGTGTGCAAGAGCTGCTAAATGCAGAGTCTCCAGGTATCGAGGTTACCCGGACAACGTGGTCTTCCCAAAGCTGCAGTAGGATCGGCATGTCCGGTTCAGTGCTGACTGCGCAGGCCTGGGGCCTATCCCATGAACTCTGGAAGGGTATTTGTAAGATGGACCTCCTGTCCTCAACCTCTTTCTACCTTTTAGTGTCTTGGTCCTCTGTCACCGGATGGGCTCACAGCATTCCTGAGCTAAGAACCTCTGTGGTTCTGAGCATCTCTAAGAAACGAGGCCTGGGGGAGGGCAGGGAGGAGGGGAGAGGGGACGGTCGGGTGGGGTGTGGGGGACTGCAAAACAAAGACACTCATTTGCCATTTACCAAAGACTTTTTTTTTCTTTTTCTTTTAAAGCTGTTGTTTCCTCAAGGGAAAACTTTATTTGTGTGTGGGTAAAATGTTGCTCTCTTAACGAATCGAAAGCAGAACATGAGGAGAGGTTTTCAGTCCCTGTGACAAAGAACAAAGAACAAGCTCGTGGGCCTTGGGTGGCCACTGTCACCCTCCCCGCCTTTGACATTTCCCTGTCCTCTCCTCCCATCCCAGTGGAGCCAAGAGCTGAGTGCATGTCATCCCCACTCTGGAGCCCAGAGTGTGGCTTTGGTTAAGCAGAGGCAGCCGGCCTGGCCTGCAGGAAACACCACGCTCTCCCCTGTTGAGAGCCTGGGAGGGCACCGCGGCAAGTGAGGGAATGAGTGTGCTTTTAGGGCGGCGTGGCAGCTGCCATTCCTGCTGGCTCGGAGGACAGTGGAGAAAGTGATGGATGGAGGGGTTCAGAGAGTTCGTCTGACCAGCTGATGTCCGCTTTTCCTCACCAAGCCAAGAAGTCTCCCCACTATCTCTGGTCTTGGAGACCTGGCCTGGTTTTCGGAAGAGCCAGTCTAAGCATTTGAGCCTGTGGGAGGCCGGAAGAAGGCTCATTCAGAGGACTCATCAGGCCACTCCCACACTCCTCGCATTCACCCTCCTTGGCCCCTTCACCCCAGCAGGTGGGAACCGTTTCTGGACTTTCACTTTCAGTATTTGGTTTAGGGGACAATAATAGCCTCTGTTTCCCCGTGTCGTCTGTCTGGTGTTAGCTTATCAGCCCTGTCTTTTTTCAGCGTTGGTTGAGGTAGCTGGGACTGGGGTGAAGCTATTCTCTGGAGCAGGGGCTTCTACTCTGAGGGAGAGCTGCTTTTCCCTGAGCAGCTTTTGGCAGGGGGATGTCCTGAGTCATTGCATCTGCTCCCTGTCCCCACCCCAGGGACCCTGGGAGAGGTCCCTCTCTAGTCCGGGCAGAAGAGTCGCCTACGGGGAGAAGGTGGTGGTGGTCTCGGCCTCCACGCTCATGGAGGAGCGCCGGATGTGCCGACAGGAAGACCACTGCCGGAGCTGCTCCTGGCTGAGGCAGCCCAGGTCCTTGAAGAGCTTGAAGAGGTCGTTGCGGAACTTGACGCCGATGAAGGCGTACAAGAAAGGGTTGACGCAGCAGCGGACGCAGGCCAGGCTGTAGGTGACGTCGTAGGCGATGTTGAGCTGCTTGCTGAGCTCACAGGTGCTGCTGGTGATGTTGAAGTTGGCCACCGTCTGGGCCAGGACCACCCCATTGTAGGGCAGCTGGAAGACGATAAAGACCACGACCACGGCGATGATCACCTTGATGGCCTTGTTGCGCTCAAAGTTGCGTGCCTGCAGCAGGGTGCGGATGATGACAAGGTAACAGAAGCTCATGGCCAGCAGGGGGACCAGAAAGCCGATCACCATCTGGGCCACCTGGATGGTAATAAAGGCCTCCACATGCTCTGTGATGAGAGAGCATCGCATCGCTTGCTCACTGCTGCTCCTCTGGAGGCCGCTGTACAGGAGCTCTGGGATGGAGAGCACTGTAGCTAGTATCCAGATGCCCACACAGGACAGCTTGCTGATGAGGAGGACGCGGGCGCGGTGGCGGTGAGCTGAGACTGCCTGGACGATGGCCACATAGCGGTCAATGCTGATGCAAAGAAGGAGGAGCATGCCGCTGAAGAAGCTCATCTTGTAGATGGCAAAGATGAGCTTGCAAAAGTGGACACCAAAGACCCAGGACTTGGCCGCGCTGTAGGCCCAGAAGGGAAGGGTCAGGAGGAAGAGGATGTCTGCTACCGCCAGGTTGAGCAGGTAGGTATCGGTCATGGTCTTGAGCCTCTTGAAATAGATATAGGTCAGCACGACCAGTCCATTGCCCAGTAGGCCCACGAAACAAATGATGGAGTACATGATAGGGAGGAACCAGGCCTTAAAGTTCCGCACATCCTTCTTGGAGCACAAAGACTCGAACAAGGTGTAGTCCACTGTGGTGTTGTCTCCGATGTAATCGTCCGTGACCTCATCTTGACACAGGCATACCTTCAGGGAAGGAAATGAGGGAAAACAGGCCAGGTTAGCTGAGTGGCTCCAACTCTGGCTGGGATTTAGCCCTAGAGCAATGGTTTCTCTCTTTTTTTTTTTTCTTTCTTGAGACATGGTCTCACTCAGTTGCCCAGGCTGGAGTGCAGTGGTGCAATCATGGCTCCCTGCAGCCTCGGCCTCTCCAGGCTCAGGTGATCCTCCCACTTCAGCCTCCTGAGTAGCTTACGCCACCAAACCCAGCGAATTTTTGTGTTTTTAGTGGAGGTGGGAGTTTGCCATGTTGCCCAGGTGGGAGGAATAGTGGTTTCATTGTGAGGTCCACATCATCAGTATCACAGCGTCACCTGGGAACTTGTTAGGGATGCAAATTCTCAGGCCCCACTTGAGAATGCTGAACCAGAATCTCAGGTGATGGGCTTAGGAATCTGTGTTTGCCTAAAGTCTCCAGGTGATTCTTTGGTTTGAAATCAGTGCTTCTCAAATTTTAACTCCAATACACATCACCTGGTTAATCCTGTGAACCTGTCCATCCTAAATCAGTAGGCTGAGGTGGGGCCTGAGATTCTACAGTTCTGCTAATAAGTAGCAAGTGGCTGATTTTGCCAAGTCTGAGAGACTCTACATGTGCTGACAGGGGACTGGAAATTGGTGGGGCTCTGGGAGCCCAGATGAGCCTTGAGCTGGTTAAACTCTCTCTCTCTCGGAGCCTCAGTTTTCTCTTCTGTGAAATGGAGATGAATTTGCTTCACATGGTTGCTGTGAGGTACCTAGCCCAGGTTCCAGCACCATTTCCTCCCCATGGAGCTTTAATTTTGCCCTCGGGGAGCTCTGTGAGAGTGGGAACATGTGTCTTTCTTCTTGACTCTCCTTTATAACTTGGTGGAGTTTTCCAGGGGGCTTACAAAAGACCTCAGCTTTAGGGGGAAAATCCACCTGGGGGTCAAGGTTGAGGAGGGGCTGGAGTGAGAAGAGAGGAGGGCAAGTGCTCCCATTTTGAGGCCATGAAGCCTTGGGTTTGGGGCCAACTGCTGTGATCACGGGTGGTGGGTGACCTGGAGAGACTCTAGATCCTGGGGCCCCTCTTAGCACCCAGCAGGAGCTCAGGCAACGTGAGCCCAAGTGCCATAAAGACTGTGAATGGATGATGGGCCACAGGGGTGGAGGCGAGGCCTCCTCAGCAGCTGTGTCCCTGGAAGGAAGCGCGGCTCTCATCTCCCACTCTCCCTCTGTGCTCCCGCCCTCTCCCCCCACCTCTCTGCCTCTCTCTTCCTCGCATCTCTTCCGGCAGATCCCAATCAGCAGGACTCAGCTGCTGGAGCTTTTTTTAGCCTGTCTGCAGGGCCGGGTGAAGGTTCAGCAGCCTGCTGTGATTTTATCAATGAAGGAGGGGGCCCATGCCTGCCCGTGCCTCTGTGCACAGCGATGGACGGGCTCGTGCAGGGCAGGGAGCTGGGCTGGAGGACCTGCCTCGCGAGGCTCGTGGTTCTATCTCCAGGAACCAGATTCAGCAGCTCAGCGACGATGGGTTTCTACACATTTGTGCTGGAGGGGTTCACCGCATCGTGTCTCTATCTCTTTTTCACATCCAAGTTCTGGATTCATCACTGTCGTGCTCGGGAACAGGGTGAGCACAAAATGATGTCCAGGAGCCTTTTCTTTGGCCATTGCTAGCCTGAGACCAAAAGTTAGTGGCAACCCCTCTTCCCTCTCCTGGGCATGGCTGCAGCCTGGGAGCCCTGAAGGAGGCTGCTGCCATTGGCCCAGCCATGGTTCCAGTCCAAGGCCTTAGACTCGGGGTCCCTGGACATGAGGGGGTCTCAGGCTTCCTGGAGGGCAGTATTCCCGGCATCTATGAAGTGCACTCTTCATCATCATGCAGTCCTGCCTTCCCGTCTCCTCTTGAACCTTGTTCCTGTTTTATAATTCCCCCTCCTCCAGCCTCACTGCCTCTGCAGCCCACAGCCCCACCACATCCTGCCCTGTCTGAGCACCCCCTCCTCAAGTGAAAGGGAGGAATGAGCCTCAGCTGTCCTCCTCCCCGCCCCAACCTTCCAGCCTCCACTGCCAGCAGTACAGCCCCCCAGAGTCCTGGAGACAGGGGAGAGAGAGGAGGGAGTGGTGATAGGGAAGGGGGCCAGGCTGTGGGTTGCAGCTCAGGCTCCGGGGGGCCTCTGGGATGGGGTTTTGGGAAGAGTGCCCAGTTTGGGGCCTGTCTCTGGCCTGAGCTTCTGGAAAGTTGCCCCTCTGGCCTCCAGACCTGGGGATGAGCCGAATTCTGAAGCACTGACTCTCTAGCTCCGGCCTCAGCTGGACTCCCCAACCCCCACTCTGAGCTCCCACATCTAACAAATGGGGGAAAGTTGACTCTGTGAGTTACGGTTTCCTCTAATTTTGGCACTTGGTGAGGTACACTTTCTGTCTGTTTCTGGATTGAGAAACAGAACTTTGTAAAGTGAGGGTCTTTGTTCCTGCCGAGTTCAGGCCTGCTATAAAGTATGTGCTGATCCACCCCTCTCCCCATCCCTAGGGCCCCATCCTCTCTTCCCTCCCCTGCCAGGGAGGCCAGATGGGTCTCTATTTCACCAAAGAAAAAGGGGGCTGCGAGGGGAGCCTTTGGGTGAAGGTTGGAAAGAGATAACCTTGGGGCGATAGGATAGTAACAAGATCTCCAGATCCAGGGTGATTTTCTCAGCACACATGCACAAAACCCAGTAACCATTTTTGCAGCTCTTCTCTCTAAGAGAATTCTCATGTTTCTGTCTCCTGGGCAGGGAGATTGGAGGTGGGATAGGGAAGGTGGCAAGTTATTTTCCCCCATGTTTTAATCTAAGTGGAGTAAAGGAAGTCCAGAGAACATCTGTGGCTCTCCAGGGTCACTCAGCAGATGGTGAGGGGGCAGCCATTAGCTTAATGAATGGCAGGCAGGCTTATGTCTGGGTCTTGTATCTTCTAGCAAATGCCCACTTCCTCCACTAAACCCCTGACTTGGGAGGCCGTGTGGAGAGGGGAACATAGCTTTCCTTGGCAGGGAACCTCACCTGGAAAATGACAAGGAGAGCCACCACCAGCACGTTTTTCATTGGTTTCCCTGTAGGAGACAAGGCGAGAAAGTTATTGCTTGGCAGGGACAAGTCTTTATTATTAAAGAAAGCAGTGGAGGGGGAGACGCTGTTGGGAACTTTCCTCTCAAGCTCCAGGCACTGTGTTTGCTGAAAGAGAACATCAGAACCAGATTGTGCCTTTGAACACCTGGCCCGCTGCCCGGCATCACTGTCCTCACCTCCTTCTCGTCCTCCTCCACTCCCAGGTCCTGGAAAGAAGCAGCATCAGAATGCAGGGCAGCCCCTCCCACCCCCTGTCTTGGCCCATCTAGGCTGCTTCTTCGAGCTGGGAAGTCTTTCTAGCTCAGACCACCCCTCAAGACTGAGCTTGGTTGGTGGGTGTGAGTGCTTCCTCCCACTCCACGTGATGTGGGACGAGGCAGCAAAGCTATGAGGTCGTGGGGTGGGTGCACACATTTCCAGCCTTGCTTTGGTGCTGGTAGCTACTGGCCCAGGAGCATTTTCCTGGCCTCCAGGTGAATGGGCAGCCACATGTGCATAAAGCCGGACTCGAGTGTCTCCTGAGGGAGGCGAGCTGAGGAAGGAGGACGACCCCACAGGCTGGGTAGAGGGATGAGGTTACTGGTCCGCAGTGATGGAGACTGCCTCAGGGCCCCACTAGCTCCACAACACCCCGTTACTGAAATGACATTCATTCAGCACTGACTGTTGGCCCACTGGGCCCACACCCTTGGCCTGCCTTTGGGGCAGAGATCCCTTCCCTTTTATCCTGTGCAGGCCCAGAATTGAGGAGGTGTCCCACAATTGCGTGCTGATGAATATACGAATGATGCATACATGAATGATGAATAAATACACGAATGACAAGTAAACGAATGCCTGTCCTTTTTCCAAGGGAGAGGGCATCAAGATGGCCCGAGAGGACACAGAGGGGATGCTGTCCTGTGGCAGTGTCGGGGAAGGACTCTTTCTTGATGTCACGACTTCTTTCTTTATTTTTTTGCTTAACTGAAGTGCCTGCACACACTTTCTCTCCTTTTACTTGTTTTCTAACCTAGGCTTGGGGGGGGCAGGTGGAAGGGGGAACAGGGTCAGCTTTGGGAAGGGACGTGTTCTGGAAGTCAGGAGGCCTCCTGGGGCCTGAGCAGCAGAAGGGGATCCTGGCTTAGCACAAGGCCCGGATGTGCTCAGTTTGGTTTTGTGGCTGAGCCTCAGGGCCATTAGGAACTTATTTCTTCTTGAGGCTGAGCAGCGAGGACAGTTGACAAAGTAATTTGCCTAGACGTCTTAGCTTACCGACAAGTCAGGGCGTCGGTAGCCCTCTTCCCGTATCCTGACCCTCGGGTCCCAGCTAGGTAGGGCCTGGCCAACTGGAGAGTCAGTAACTGCAATGCCACAAGTGAAGGCAGGCCCGTGACAGCTCCAACCTCAATAGGGCCAGGAAATGCGTGGGAACCTGTTTAAGGCACCTTCTCCTGGAGGCTGGGGGCCCTACGGAGGCTGGGGAAGCAGTGAGAGCCTGGCACTTCCGTGTCCTTGGCCACAGCACCACCTGCTGGAGACCTCCCTGCATGGCATCCAGGTTGCAGTTGTTAATATGTTCCCCGGAAAGTGTGTAAAGCCGGGGATTCTGGGCTTGGGAGTTCCTCCGGGAAGGAGAGACTGCATCGGGCTACATAAATAAATAGGTATTTCTCTCGCCTTGAGCAAATTATCCTGCACACTACTGCTAGACATATCTTCCTAAAGCTTAGCTCTGATGCCAGTCCCCACCTCACCTTCCTCCTAAATCCTCAGGGGCTCTAACCATCCCTGAGGATGAAGCCCTTAATGCTTGGCCTGGCAGTCCAGTCCTCCACTGTCCACTCAAAGCGGGCTTCCTAGCTGCATTTTCTGTTCTGGGGACAAGCAGCCGCTGTCCCCTCATTCCCAGCCTGGGCTCAGGCATTTGCAGTCCTGCTGGGATTGGACCCTGTGGCAACAGAGCTCCCCACCACACCCCTCATTCTCCTTTCTCACTGAATTACCCCTGAGCTCCTGAGTTTAAGTTCACATGTTTATACCCAACCACACTCTTCAGGGTTCAACGCTCTGCCCATCCTCCACTGACTCATCCAGAGGTCGAGTCTCGAGGTTGCTTTAAACACGTAAATGTCTTTCAGTTACTCTAGAGAAAGCCCGCTCTGACTGTCAGGGAGAAACGAGAAACCTCAAAGTTTGATAAGTCACAACGGGTGAGATCTGAGTAGCAAGAACTTTGTTTCTGTTTTACTCCGTTGATAACCCCTCTCCTGGGCACTGTCCCACTTCTGCTGTTCCTGTCAGGGCAGGGGAATTGGGGGAGTGCTGGTGTGTGTGCCCGTGAGTTCTCGTTCCAGGTGCTTTGGAGGAGGTGGATGAGCAAGGATATTGTAGGTCCATAACAGGTGGTTTTCAAGAAATATCACAGGGAAACTTAGGGGAACTCTCATCTGTGGCAAAAGGGAGCCTGGTCAGTGGCCATGAGTCAAATCATCCCTGCCTGTTACAAAGTCATAAAGCAACTGGTCTGGGGCAGCAGCTTGGGGGAGACCAATGAAGTTGGGAATCTCTGGGGCTAAGGAGTGGTTGACCTAGATGTTGGGTATTTTCTGAGTTCTTGAGTTTTCAGTAATGATCATCATGAAAATTCCCTAGAACTCCAACCTGAGCCCCCAACATGAGAGACTCCCCATCTAGGAAAGATAATTATTGGCTGGCTGCCCCCACCTCCAAACCATGAACTTCCATCCCCACATTTTTCCAGGTCCTCCAGACTGCCCAGGAAATCACAGTTGCCCAGTTAGCTCTCCCCAAGAGTCACCCCAAGCTTTTTCCTCTCTGAACTTCCTCACCTGCCAACACACCTTCTCTCTCTCTCCCTTTCTCTCTCTCTTTTGGATAGGGGAGAGAGAGGAGAAGCAGGGAGGTGGTTAGAGGTCTAGAGATCTGGGGAATCCACTTTCAGACAGTACGTACGGATGGGTGGGAGCCGGATAGATCTTGCAGTTTCTATGTTATCAACTGCTGTATCTAATGAGATAGTTCATATTCACTGAGCTCTCACTGCGCGCCAGGCTGTCTGCATGTATGGTCCCATTTCATCCTCTCAAAAGCCCCATGAGGTAGGTGCTACTATTAACCCCGTTTACCAACGAGGAAACTGAAACACAGCAAGTAACTTTCTCAGAGTCACACAATGGCCAGCGGGGAAGCAGACTTTGAAACCCTCCAACTCCAGAAACCACACTCCTAACCATCCTTCTCTGCTATCACTGGGTCTGTATGTGTCTTTCCCTCATAGCATCTCATGAGCCACCCTGGTGATCCTCATCCTAGATTCCAGAAAATAGAGGCCCAGAGAGATTAAGCCAAGTGGCTGGGGCCACACAGCTGCTAAGAGAGGGACCTGAGATTTGAACAGGACAGCAAGGTTTGGGCTCTTGCTACTGCATCAGGCTGCGTTTCTGATGAGTCTGCTGTGTCTAGGACGCTCCACGGAGCATGAAGGGAATCTTTGCTCCCCATGCCCCACTGGCCACCAGTGCTTCCTGCTTCCATCCCCCAACATCCCAGCCCCCAACAGAGCCGGCCCCACCTCTGTTCTGACACAGGGCTTTGCTGCTGCTTTGCTGCCACAGAACTCCTTCCAAAATACAGATCTCATCCTTTAATTCAGCTACTTGAAGAATAAAAATCTTTGATGTTTCCCTATTGTTTTCAGGATAAAGTCCGAATTCCTTAGGCATGCTGTACCACCTTTTAAGGATTGGGTCTCCTGTGCCTGCGTCCTTCCTCCCCATCTTCCTCCTTGGCATGGCCAGCTACTCCATCCTCCCCTCCGCTTGCTTCCTTCTTGTCTCTGTTACTGTGGTCTCAGCTGACCATCTACGTGGCTGCAGCCTTAGTCCCCAGGACACTGTTCTTGGCAGCGTGGGGTTTTTGAAATAATGGATTTGAATGCCTTTAGGTGGGGCATTCACCCTCTGGGTTACTCTACTCCCCTCCACTTCCCGCACCTTACGCCCCTTCCCTCTTTTATGTTGTCAGCCTCTGATGGCAATGGAGTTTGCCTTTCCTGCCACATCCTTGGCCCCTTGTGGCTCCTTGTTTGCTTGACAACTCCTACACACCCTTCAAAACCCACCTTAAATATCTCTCTGACCCAGGTTCACTATTCCCTTCTTGTCTTGCCCTTGCCCCGGTCAATGCTGTATCTCACTCTGTTGCAGTGGCTTCGTGACATATGTGTCACTCTCCCCACCAGACTGGTCATCCCTGAATCCCTCAAACAATAAGAGTTGACGGAATGTCCCAAGCAAAGCAGAGAGATTTTTCCAACAGCGACCCCAGGCTGCAGTGTTCCTCTCCTCCCCAGCCAAGTTTCTGGCAGGTGAGAAACTGGCCTTGAATTAGCTTCAGCATCCCCCTTTGCCAGCATTTGTGTCTGAGCTGTGAGGCACATGTCTCTCATGGGTTCATTTTTCCCTTGCTTTGCTTTTGAGAACTATGAAAGATCTTTGGTCTCGTTGCTCGAAGGTGGGGAGGGTGCCTCGGAGCTGCTCATTCAAACCGTGAAAAAGGTCAGCTCAGCCCCGCTTTGGAGTTTTCATTTTGTGTAACAGAAACCCTGCCTCCTCACCCACCTCTTGCTCCTTGCTGGGCAGATGAAGAGCAGAACAACAGATCCTCCGAGGCCCACCCACCCCATCAACGGCCCAGAGCCCGTTTTGAGCAAAGCTTGTCAGTGGCTTCCCCTCCTACCAGTATTTCGGGTTTGACCGTTGGGGCTGTCTCAAGTTGAGTGAAGTGGCAAGAACATCCCTTCCTCCTGGACCAGAGATTACCCTCTCTCCCTGCATCAAAGCCTAGGAGTCTAGCACCCCCAAACCTAGTCTGGGGCAAGACACTGCGCACATCTTCCCAACCCCCTGTTCAGTCATGTGGATGGCTTGAAATCAATCAGCGAGGGCGGGAGAATTTACACCATGGAAGGTGGCAAGCACTACAAATTCAGGACTTTCCCTCCACCCTGGAGGCAGTTACCAGTGCTCCACCCCAGGGAGCTGCTTTTCTAACATCCAGCAGCACACCACTGGGCACTGCTTGGTTTCCTTCCTGGAGGCCAATATGAAAGGCTGGAGCAGGGTCTTCTGTGGATGACGTCTGTATTCTGGGATTGTGATGGAGAGGGTGGCGAGGGGGTGGAGTGCTGGGGAGTGGGATTTAAGGGTAGATGGTCTGGGAAATGAGGCATTTGGAAGAGATTTTCAAAAACTAAACTCTACTGAGTTCTTGATACAATGTATTCATTCATTCCACAGACATTTTCTCCTCACATCCTCAAAGCCTCTGAACCTGCCTTTTGGGAGTTCATAGTCAGTGGGTGGGGGTGACCACTTTAACCCTTTCACAGCTGTTTGCTGGGTCCAGACCCAGAGTTTGGGGCAGGCGGGGAAGGAAGAGATGAAATCAAGGAGGCTGTGGTGTGGCGAGGAGGGGTGTGAGGACAGCACCAGGGAACCTTCACTTTTTAAAGCCAACCCCTTGCGGCTTTGAGGCCGCCGTGGTGCATTGCTTGTTGGTGAGACAAGCCATCTAGGAACCTGGTCTTCTTAGCCTCAGCCTGGTCTGACTCCACAGCTGAGATTTATAAAGGAGGTGTCTGGAGCTGGATGAACCACTCAGAACACCCTCAGCACTTCCCCTGGACCCCTTCTAGTCAAGACGGAGGTTAGACCCGAGAAAGGGCTTTCTAAAGAGTAGAATTGTCTGCCGGGGCAGAGTGTGTGAGGTTTGCTCAGGGGCACGGGCTGTCCTGAAGGCCTGGCTATGGTTTCTCCAAGCTGAGTGCCCCTTGCCATCCCATTCCATGTTGCCTGCTCACTCCTTAACTTGCAAGAGGTAACAGCAAAGCCAGAGCAAAGCCGGTGGGATGTGCAGCAGAGAGAAAGCAACCAGAGCTTGCATTTGCAATGCACTGCACCATTCTCACAACCCAGTCACCTTTCATTTGCATCTCCTCATGACCCCAAGTGGACAGGTATACGAATATTCGGCAGAGGAGAAAGGTGGGAATCAGAGAGTGGGTAGAAGGTCCTAAGCTCTCTAGGGAGAATTTCTCTGTTGAAACCTGTCCCCAGAGGTCCCAGAGGGCCTAACCTATCACCCTCATGATGAGAACAGGTTCTGCCAGACCACCAAGCCCAGCTCCGCCACTCTCTTATGTCCCTGCTATTTTAGAAAGACATGATCTCGGCCCCTCCCTTGTCCCCACTGGCACAAAAGGCTGACCCCTTCCCCAGGTTTGAAAGGGCGGGTGCACCCCTCCTGGGACAGTAGGGGGCATTCTCTGGAAGTAGCTTCCAGTGCCCACCAAATCAGAACTGATTTCTCCAGGAAGCACCCCTATGTGCTCCACCCGCATCCTCCACCCCCATTCCACAGGGTCAGTCTGGGTGTCCAAGACCCTGGTACTGTTCCTTCTCACATGAAGAGGCTCACTCACCCAGGTCCATGACGCTCTCTGGGCGGTAAAACCACACAGGAAGGCTGTGCCCGGCCTCGCGCTACCCCTGTCTGGGGAGGAAGTGGTTCGAGCCCCTTTTAAGTTGTCAGAAAGCCTCCCTCTTCCCTGCCCCTCCCACTCTTGCTCCTCCCCCGAGCCCTCCCTGGCTCACGCAGGGTCCCTTCAGTGCCTTCAGAGATAAAGGGGCAGAAAAAGATGACAGAGGGTGACAGTCGCTGGTCATAGGATCCTGAATCATCAGGTCATTTACATTCAAAAAGCCCCCTGTGCTGCCTGGCAGAATCTAGATGAGGGGCCACTTATTGATTCAACAAATATTTATAGCATGAATATCACATGCCAGGCCATGGGTTAGATGTTGGGGAGTCAGAGATGTGTGAAAGAAGTGTCCCCATCCTTCCCTTGCTCTGCTCAGAGTCACAATGGAATATAGTCCCAAATGGCTTTCCCTCTGGCTTCTGGGTTGTTTAGGCCAATGGGAGGCACTGACACATAATGACAGGTAAAAGGGAAGACATATGCCACAATGTATCTTTTTTCTCCCCCCTTCGCCTCGCCTCCCCTCCCCTCCCCTCCCCTCCCCTCCCCTTCCCTTCCCTCCCCTCCCCCTTCCCTCTTCTCCCCTCCCTTTCCTTTTCCTTTCTTAATGACAGCTTTATTGAGCTATAATCCACATCCCGTAAAATTTACCCTTTTAAAGTATAGAATTCCATGGTTTTTGTAAGTTCACAGAGTTATGAAACCATCACTACAATACATTTTAGAACATTTTTTTCTTACTCCCACTCAAGAACCCTGTAATCATTAGCAATGACCGCTTCCCTCCCCTCCTGTCATCAAAAGCCCCTGGCAACCACAATCTACTTTCTGGCTCTATAGATTTTCCTATTCTGAACATTTCTCATAAATAGAAGTATTCAGTATGTGACCTTCACATCTGGCTTCTTTCAGTTAGCCTGTTTTCAAGGTTATCCCTGTGGTGTTATGGATCCGTTCCCCATTCCTTTTCATGACTGAATAACATTCCATTGTATGGATATGCCACATTTTGTTAATCTGTCATCAGTTGGACATTTGGGCTGTTTCCCCTTTTAGCTATTATGAATGATGCTGCTATAAATATTTATGTACAAGTGTTTGTGTGGACATATGCTTTATTTCTCTTGGGTATATACCTAGAAGTGAAATTGTTGAGTCATATGGTAATTATGTATTTAACATTTTGATGATCTATGGAACTGTTTTCCAAAGTGAGTACACCATTTTATGTTCCCGTCAACAATGTGTGAAGGTTCCACATTGTCAGGAAAACTTACTATTGTCCATTTTTTTGATTCTAGCCATCCTAGTGGCTATAAAGTGGTATCTCATTGTGTGGTTTTTTTTTTTTTTTGGAGATGGAGTCTCATTCTGTTGCCCAGGCTGGAGTGCAGTGGCATGATCTTGGCTTACTACAGTCTCCACCTCCTGGGTTCAAGAGATTCTCCTGCCTCCGCGTCCTAAGTATCTGGGACTACAAGTGCGTGCCACCATGCCAGGCTAATTTTTGTATTTTTAGAAGAGATGGGGTTCCACTATGTTGGCCAGGCTCGTCTCAAACTCCTGACTTCAGGTGATCCACCAGCCTCGGCCTCCCAAAGTCCTGGGATAACATGTGTGAGCCACCATGCCCAGCCTAGTTGTGGTTTTGATATGCATTTTCCTAATGACTACTGATGTTGAACATCTTTTCATGTGCTTATTGACCATTTGTATTTTTTTTTTTTTTGAGAAATATCTATTCAAATCTTTTGCCCATTTAAAAAATTGGGTTATTTATTTTTTATTGTTGAGTCGTAAGACTTCTTTATATATTCTGGATACAATCACTTATCTGATACATATCTGTAAATATTTTCTCCCACTCTGTGGATCATCTTTTCACTTTCTTGATAGTGTCCTTTGAAGCACAAAGGTGTTTTGTTTTTTAAAACCTGAATCTCTGGCAAAAGAAGCACAAAGTTTTAAATGTGGAAGTTCAATTGATTTATTTTTCTTTTGTCAATTGTGTCTTTCATGCCATATCTAAGAAACCATTGCCTAATTCAAGTATACAAAGATTTATTCTTATATGTTCTTTTAAAACTTATAGTTTTAGCTGCAACATTTAGATCTGATCCATTTTGAGCTAATTGTTGTATATAGTGTGAGATAGGGATCCAACTTTATTTTTTATGTGGATATCTAGTTTTCCCAGCATCATTTGTTGAAAAGACTATTCTTTCTGCTGTTAAACTGTCTTAGCACCTCTGTTGGAAATCAATTGATCATAAATGTAATGGTTTATTTCTGGACTATCAATTCTATTTTATCAATCTCTGTGTCTATCCTATGACAGTACCACACTGTCTTGATTACTGTAGCTTTATAGTAAATTTTGAAATTGGGAGGTGTGACTGCTCCAACTTCATCTGTCTTTTTAAAGGTTGTTTGTCTAATCTGCATCTCTTTCTTTTCCATATGAATTTTAGGGTCAGCTTATCAATTTCTGCAATGAAACCAGCTGGGATTCTGATAGGGACTGCATTGAATCTGTAGATCAATTTGGGAAGTATTGCCATTCTAACGAAGTCTTTTGGTCCATGAATGTGGGATTATTTATTTATTTATTTAGGTCTTCCTTAATTTCTTTGCATTTTTTAGACTACAAGTCTTTCACTTCTTTGTTAAATTTATTCTTAAGTATTTTACTCTTTTTGATGTGCTTGTAAATGAAATCGTTTTCTTAATTTTATTTTCAAAAATGGCCAACTAGAAGCAGGTATGGGGCATGGCTCTCTCAGAGAGGAACAAAAGGGGTGAGTACATACAACACCTTTATCTGAAACATCCAGATACTTGCACTGGTACTGATTAAGGAATCAGCTCGACCCACAGAGGATAGAGAAAATCAGGGCAGGGCAATGGCCCACATAGGAACAACACAGACTCAAAGGAAACCCCCCCCTCGCCTCACCAGGGAAGCAGTGGGTGAATGTGCAAACCTGGGGAAAGATGCTTCTCCCACCGATCTTTGCAACCTCTGGATCAGGAGATCCCCTGTGAACCCACTCCACCAGGGCTTTGGGTCTTACACACAGAGCTACCTTGAGGTATTGGCAGAGCAGCCGCTCAGGTGTGCACAGAGACCCAGGAGCTTTATATACGCAGGCTCCGGGGCCCCAGCAAAGGTGACTGCAACTCAGACAAGGCAGGATGTCTGTACATATCCCTAGGAAGGAGGCTGAATCCAGGGGGCTGAGCAGCATTGGTCTGTGGGCCTCACTTCCATGGCACCTCACCAGATAAGACCAACTGGCTTGGAATTCCAGTCAGCCACGGGCAACAGTGTAGCACCTACTTGGGACAAGGTGAAGTTCTAGGGGTGGGTGGAGTGGGGGTGAGGCACCACCTTTGCTGTTTGGACGACCCAGCTCTTCCAGCCTGCAAGCTTTGGAGAGTCCAAACCCACCAAGTGTGGAAAGGATCCCCCAGCACAGCACAGCTGCTCTGCCAAAACATGGCCAGACTGCTTCCTTAAGCAGGACTGCTATCCATTTCTCCTCACTGGGTGGGTCTTCCCAAACAAGGCTCCAGCCATCCCTGCCTGTTTTCTACAGCCCATAAAATTCTGATCTCTTCCTGGCACAGGGTGCCTGGAGGGTGGGGAGGGCTGCCACCTTCGCTGTTTGGACATCGCAGCCATTCCAGCCTTTTGGCTTTGGGGAGCCCAAACCAACTGGGGGCTGAAAGGATCTCCCAACACAGCACAGCTGCTTTTTACCAAAATATGGCCAGACTGCTTCTTTCAGAGAGTCCCTGATGAGAAAGAATCAGCATAAAAACACTAAAAACTCAAAAAGCAAACCTGGGGAACGATGCTTCTCCCACCGATCTTTGCAACCTTTGGATCAGGAGATCCCCTGTGAACCCACTCCACCAGGGCTTTGGGTCTTACACACAGAGCTGATTGGAGTATTGGCAGAGCAGCCTCTCAGGCATGCACAGAGACCCAGGAGCTTTATATACTCAGGCTCCAGGACCCCAGCAAAGGTGACTGCAACTCAGGCAAGGCAGGATATCTAGGAAGAAGGCTGAATTGAGGGGGCTGAAAAGCCAAAGTGCCTCCTTCCTTCTAAATGACTGTAGCATCTCTCCAGCAAGGGTTTGGAACTGGGGTAAGGCTGAGATCACTGCAATGAAAGAATTAGACTTCAGAATGTGGATTAAAATGAACTTCGCTGAGCTGAAGAGGCAAGTTGTAACCCAATGCAAGGGAGCTAAAAATCATCATAAAACAATGCAGGAGCTGACAGCCAAAATAGCTATTATAGAGAAGAATATAACCGATCTGATCAAGCTGAAAAACACACTACAAGAACTTCACAATGCAATCGGAAGTATTCATAGAAGAATAGGCCAAGCTCTGCTTGGTCTTCTGAAAGATTCTTCCGCTGAAAGAATCTCAGAGCTTGAAGACTGTCATTCTGAAGTAATACAGGCAGACAAGAATAGAGAAAAAGAATGAAAAGGAATGAACAAAACCTCCAAGAAATATGGGATTATGTAAAGAGACTGAATCTATGACTGATTGGGGTACCTGAAAGAGATGGGGAGAATGGAACCAATTTGGAAAACGTATTTCAGGATATTTTCCAGGAGAACTTCCCCAACCTAGCTAGACAGGCCAACATTCAAATTCAGGAACTGTAGAGAACCCCAGTAAGATACTCTATGAGATCATTCCCAGGACATATGATCATCAGATTCTCCAAGGTAGAAATGAAAGAAAAAATATTAAGGGCAGCCAGAGAGAAAGGCTAGGTCACCTATAAAGGGAAGCCCATCAGACTAATGGCAGACCTCTCAGTGGAAACCCTACAAGCCAGAAGATATTGGGGGCCAATATTCAACATTCTTAAAGAAAAGAAATTCCAACACCAGAATTTCATATCCAGCCAAACTAAGCTTCATAAGTGAAGGAGAAATAATATCCTTTCAGGACAAGCAAATGTTGGGGGAATTCATTACCACCAGACCTGCCTTACAAGAGCTCCTGAAGGAAGCACTAAATATGGAAAGGAAAAACTGTTATCAGCCACTACAAGAATACACTGAAGTACACAGACCAGTGACACTATGAAGCAACCACATAAACAAGTCTGCAAAATAACCAGCTAGCATCAATGATGACAGGACTGAATCCACACATAACAATACTAATTTTAAGTGTAAATGGGCTAAATGCCCCAATTAAAAGACACAGAGAGGCAAGCTGGATAAAAAACCAAGATCCATTGATATGCTATCTGCAAGAGACTCACCTCACATGCAAAGACAGACATAGGCTCAAAGAGACCTTCAAATAGACTTGGACTCCCACACAATGATAGTGGGAGATTTTAACACCCCATTAGACAGATTATTGAGACAGAAAATTAACAAAGATATTCAGGACCTGAACTCAGCTCTGGAATAAATGGATCTGATAGATCTCCACAGAACTCCCCACCCCCAAACAGCAGAATATACATTCTTCTAATCACCACATAGCACTTACTCTAAAATTGATCACATAATTGGAAGTAAAATACTCCTCAGCAAATACAGAAGAACTAAAATAATAACAAACAGTCTCTTGGGCAATAGCACAATCAAATTAGACCTCACAACTAAGAAATTCACTCAAAGCAATACAACCACATGGAAATTGCCCCCTGTTCCTGAATGACTTTTGGGTAAATAATGAAATTAAGGGAGAAATCAAGGAGTTCTTTGAAACTAATGAGAACAAAGATACAACATAACAGAATTTCTGGGACACAGCTAAGGCAGTGTTAAGGAAGAAACTTATAGCACTAAATGCCCACATCAAAAAGCTAGAAAGATCTCAAGTTAACAACATCACAGCTAAAAGAACTAGAGAACCAAGGGCAAAGAAGTCCCAAAGCTAGCAGGAGACAAGAAATAACCAAAATCAGAGCTGAACCAAAGGAGATAGAGACATAAAAAACCATTCAAAAGACCAATGAATCCAGGAGCTAGTTTTTCAAAACAGTTAATAAAATAGATAGACTGCTAGTTAGACTAATAAAGAAGAAGGAGAGATAACTCAAATAAATACAATCAGAAATGATAAAGGAGATATTACCACTGTCCTCACAGAAATACAACAACCATCAGAGAATATCATAAACACCTCTATGTGCATAGAACATCTAGAAGAAATGGATAAGTTTCTGGACACATACACCCTCCCAAGACCAAACCAAGAAGAATTGAATCCCTGAACAGACCGAAAATGAGTTCTGAAATTGAGGCAGTAATAAACAGCCTACCAACCAAAAAAAGCCCAGGACCAGATTCACAGCTGAATTCCACCAGATGTACAGAAAAGAGTACTATTCCTACTGAAACTATTCAAAAAAATTGAAAAGGAGAGACTCCTTCCTAACTCATTCTGTGAGGCCAGCATCATCCTGATACCAAAACCTGGCAGAAATATAACAAAAAAAGAAGACTTCAGGCCATTATCCTTGATGAACATCGATGCAAAAATCCTCAACAAAATACTGACAAACAGAATCCAGCAGCACATCAAAAAACTTATCCACCACGATCAGATTTGGCTTCATCATCCCCTGGGATGCAAGGTTGGTTCAACATATGCAAATCAATTAGTGTGATTCATCACATAAACAGAACTAAAGACAAAAACCACAAGATTATCTCCATAGATGCAGAAAAGGCCTTTGATAAAATTCAATATCCCTTCATGTTAAAAACTCTCAATAAAGTAGGTATTGAAAGAATATACCTCAAAATAATAAGAGCCATATATGACAAACTCACAGCCAATATTATACTTAATGGGCAAAAGCTGGAAGTAAGCCCCTTGAAAATCAGGACAAGACAAGGATGCTTTCTCTCATCGCTCCTATTCAACACAGTATTGGAAGTTCTGGCCAGGGCAATCATGTTCAGGGAAGAGAAAGAAATAAAGCATACTCAAATAGGAAGAGAGGAAGTCAAACTATCCCTGTTTGTAGATGACATGATCATATATCTAGAAAACCCCACTGTCTCAGCCCAAAAAGTTCTTCAGCTGATAAGCAAATTCAACACATTCTCAGGATACAAAACCAATGTACAAAAATTGCTAGCATTCCTATACACCAACAACAAGCAAGCCGAGAGCCAAAGCACGAATGAACTCCAGTTCACATATGCCACAAAAAGAATAAAATACCTAGGAATACAACTAACAAGGGAAGTGAAGGACATCTACAAGGAGAACTACAAACCACTGCTCAAAGAAATTAGAAATGATGGAAAAAAATGGAAAAACATTCTATACTGATAGATAGGAAGAATCAGTATTGTGGAAATGACAATACTGCCCAAAACAATTTATAGATTCAATGCTATTCCCATTAAACTACCATTGACATTCCTCACAGAACTATAAAAAACTATTTAAAAATTCACATGGAACCAAAAAAGAGCCCACATAGCCAAGCCAATCCTAAGCAAAAAGAGCAAAGCTGGAGGTCTCATGCTACCTGACTTCAAATTATACTACATGGCTACAGGAACTAAAACAGCATGGTACTGGTACAAGAACAGACAGATTAAATGGAACAGAATAGAGAACCCAGAAATAAGACTGCACACCTACAACTATGTGATCTTCAACAAATGTGACAAAAACAAGCAATAGGGAAAGGATTCCTTATTTAATAAATGGTGCTGGGATAACTGGCTAGCCATATGTAGAAAATTGGAACTGGACCCCTTCCTTACACCATATACAAAAATCAACTCAAGATGGATTAAAGATTTAAATGTAAAACTAAAAACTATAAAAACCCTAGAAGAAAACCTAGGCAATATCATTCAGGACCAAGGCACAGGCAAAGATTTCATGACAAAGATGCCAAAAGAGGTTGTAACAAAAACAAAAATTGACAAATGGGATCTACTTAAACTAAAGAGCTTCTGTACAGCAAAAGAAACTATCAACAGAGTAAACCGACAATCTACAGAGTGGGAAAAAAGTTTTGCAAACTATGCATTTGACAAAAGTCTAATATGTAGCATCTATAAAAACTTAAACAAATATACAAGAAGAAAAACATTAAAAAGTGGGCAAAGGATAGTGAACAGACACTTCACAAAAGAAGACATACATGTGGCCCAGAATCGTATTTTAAAAAGCTTAACACACTGATCATTAGAGAAATGCAAATCAAAACCACAGTGAGAGACCATCTCACACCAGTCAGAATGGCTATTATCAGAAATTCAAAAAATAACAGATGCTAGTGAGGTTGTGGAGAAAAAGGAATGCTTTTACATTGTTGGTGGAAGTGTAAATTAGTCCAACCATTGTGGAAGATAGTGTGGAGATTCCTCAAAGACCTAGAGACAGAAATACCATTTGACCCAGCAATCCCATTCCTGGGTATATACCCAAAGTAATATAAATTGTTCTGTTATAAAGACACATGCACATGTATGTTTATTGCAGCACTATTCACAATAGCAAAGACATGGAATCAACCTAAATGCCCATCAATGATAGATTGGTTAAAGAAAATGTGGTATATATACAGCATGGACTATTATGCAGCCATAAAAAAGAATGAGATAATGTCCTTTGGAGGGACATGGACGGAGCTGGAGGCGTTTCCTGTGTCCACTGAGACAACTGAGTGTTTTTGCCCTTTATTCTATTAAATATGATGTATTATATAAATTGATTTTTAGATATTAGTCTGTACTTTTCTTGTGATATCTGTATGTGGTTTTGATATTAGAGTAAGTCTAGTGACATGTTTATCAAACTTATCAATCTTTTTGATATAGCAACTTTTGGGTTTGTTAATTTTTCTCTAGTTTTTCCAATTCCATATTTCATATTTTCCATTCTAATCTTTATTATTTCCTTCATTCTGCTTGATTTGGGCTTGGTTCACTATTCTTTTTCTTAAAGTGAGAATTTTTTTTTTTTATTTTGGTATCTTTCTTCTTTTAAAAAATATAGACATTAAGAGCTATTAATTTCTCTGTAAACACTATTTTAGCTGCATCTCGTAAGTTTTGGTATGCTGTGTTTTCATTTTCATTCATTTCAAAGTATTTTCTAATTTCCCTTGAGTTCTTTGATTCATTTCCACATATTTATGGATTCTTCAAATTTCCTTCTGTTACTGGTTGTGGTCAGAGAACATACTTTGTCTGATCTCAATTCTTTTAAATTTCTTGAGACTTGTTTTATGTCCTAACAGATGGCCTATCCTGGAGAATGTTCTATGTATATCTGAGAAGAATATGTATTCTGCTGTTGTTGGGTGGTGTTTTATAGATAGGTGTTAGGTCTAGTTGGTTCATAGTGGTGTTCAAATCTTCTGTTTTCTTGTTAATCAACTGCCTAGTTGTTGTATCTATTATTGAAAGGAGGATATTGAAATTTCTATTATTGTTGAATTATGTGTTTCTTTTATTTCTTGCTTTATGTGTTTCTCTTATTTCTTTGACAATTCTGTCAATGTTTGTTTCGTATCTTTTTAGGCTCTGTTATTTAGGTGCATGCATATTTATAGTTGTTATGTCTTACTGATGGATTGACTCTTTTTAAAAATTTTTCTTCCTTTGTCCTAGAGACAGGGTCTTGTTCTGTCACACAGACTGGAGTGCAGTGGCACAATCATGGTTCACTGCAACCCCAAACATCTGGCCTCAAGCAGCCCTCCTACCTCAGCCTCATGAGTAGCTGGGACTACAGGTACATGACACCATGGTTGGCTCATTTATTTAAACAGGTTTTGTGTGTGTGTGTGTGTGTAGAGATGAGGTCTTGCTATGTTGTCCAGGCTGGTCTCAAACTCCTGGCCTCGAGTGATCCTCCTGTCTCAGCTTCCAAAAATGCTGAGATTACAGGCATGAGCCACCGCATCCAGCTTGGATTGACCCATTTATCATTATAAAATGCCCTTCTTTGTCTTTATAAACAAATTTTGTCTGAAAGTCTATTTTGTTTGATATTAGTCTAGCATTTTTGAATGACATATCTAATATACATAATACTACTTTTTGGATGGTATACCTTTATCCATTATTGCAATGTTTCTTTTCTTTCTGCTTTCATTGGCATCCCAGCAGCAGCTACAAGTCTTTGATTCTGGAGTCCATCAGCCAGCTCCTACCACTGTGGTAGCAGCACTTGATAAGTAACCCCCATCATGGTTCCAGCTCCTGCCCCAGTTTCTGGGTTTTGGTAACATAACCTTCTCCATGTGTCCCTCCAGCTCTAGGGGTGGTGGCAACTTCTTGCTGTTATTAATCTCTGGGTGACCTTGCCCTCCCTGGTTTGGCTTCAGCTCTTCCTTCACCTGTATAACTGGTTCTCTATATTAAATTTCTTCTGTTTGGAATACCTAGAGTGGCTCTTGTTTGCTTTGACTCTGATTGATACAAGGTGATTACTGTCTTCAAGGAGTTTAAGGTGTAAAAGAAGTTAAGGTTAGATCATACCCCTGTTGTCTACAGTTATTATGGTCAAGAGCAAGTCTGACGTGGTACTCTACCTCAAACAAGGGAAGGAAACCCAAGATTGCACGGGGCTGACAGCAAGATGGACAAGCAGGTAGAATAGCTTTTGTTCTCTCTAAACTTATAAAAAACATTCCACTGGGGTGTAATGCATGAGCCTAGCTCTTCTTCACCAGGTGCCTGTGTAGTTTTGGGTAAGTTGCTTGCTCTCTCTAGGCTTCATTGTTCTCAAGTGTAAAGTGAGGTGATTAGACAGCCTAGAAGGACCTAAGCTTTTGCCTCCTGAGACTGAAGTCTGGGACTTTCCCCTGGGACCCTGCCCTTTGCTTAGTCATTCTCCATTATTCCAAATTCCCCAAATGAAGACATGAGAAATGCTTGCCAAAATTTTGCTTCAGCCCAAAGGTTTTGGTTGCCCTTATCGCCGGCTTTTGGAGCGGATTCACTTTTAGGGATATCAGCAATCTCTGGAACTAGGTGGAAGGACTCTAAGAGGTTATTCATTGGCAGGTGTGTTGGTAAGAAACGTCAGGGCAACTTCAGTTTGGAACTATTTCAGAAGCTTTCTGCTGGAGCCCTTTTCCGTGTGCCAGATGCACCTTCAAAAATGAGTTTAGGCTGGGCACTCACACCTCTAATTCTAGCACTTTGGGAGGCCGAGAAGGGAGGATCTTTTGAGGCTGGGAGTTTGAGACCAACCTGGGCAACAGAGTGAGACCCTGTCTCTACTAAAAAATAAAAAGAATTAGCTCAGTGTGGTGGTGAGCACCTACAGTCCTAGCTACTTGGGAGGCTGAGGTGGGAGGACTGTTTGAACCCAGGAGTTTGGGGCTGCAGTGAGCTATGATGGTGCCGCTACACTCCAGCCTGGGTGACAGAGCGAGACCCTGTCTAAAAGAATAAAAATAAAGATAAAAATGAGCGTAAAGCCAGACCTGTCTGTATTTTAGTCCTGCCTCTCCTATAACTTGTAGGTGACCTTGGGCAAGTCACTTCTCTCTGGTTCTTGGATGCCCATCTGAAAAGCAATAGGATCAGACCCTACAAGTTACAGGCTTCTTTCTCAGGATAATCTTTGTTATTCATGAGAATTTTCTTGGTTCTTTAGCTAGCATAGACCCCCCAGAGAAGGTCCCAGAGGAAAAAGAGTTTATGAACAGACTAGAACTGGAGAGTTTGTGGCAGATGTGCCAGGTTGTCAGGGGGAAAAAGGGCCGCTCCTTGGTTTTGATTTCCTCAGCAGCCTGTGTCTGATGCTAAGTGGTGTTGTCCAGCCCAGACCTGATTCCTCCCTTGACTGTCCTCCGACCCTCCAATTCTAGCTGCGTGGACATTGCACATTTGGTCTCGGGAGACTCCAGTTTCAGTTTCTTGGCAGATTCTCTGAGTGAGGTGATGGGGAATCCCTAGCATTTCTCAGTACTGATTGTGAGCTTCCCCTCTGCACGTTAGCATGCAGTTAGTGACGATTCACTACAAATCTGGTCTTTATGAGAAGGACAGTATAGGAGGAGCCCAGTATCACTTTCCAAATCCTACCCATCCTTTGAGGCCCAGGCAGGCCCTACCTACACCACACTCTGTCCTCTGAACTCTCAGAACACATAACTTCAGGGACACCCAAATTGACATTTACATCAAGGGCATGTGAACTATTTTCTGTTCTAGAATAGACTTTGTACTTCTTGAAAACATTATTGTACCATGTAGTTCTTTTTGGTAGTCTTTGCATTGCCTTGAATAGTGCTGATTTTAAAACTAGATTTTAAAATATAATTTGGCATAGTTCAATAAGTCTGGGTTTCATGGGCTGTCTTCTCTATCCCAGGAGATTCTGCCTCACGTTATTGTTAAGAGCATGTGTAGCATGCCTAGAAAGAAACCTGAAGCCAGCTCCTTGAGATTGCTCTCTCTTTCACTCTGGAGATTCTTAAAGGTCAATGCAAGAATTCTAGAAAGGAAGCCCCTGATGGATGCCAAGGGTGTCATTAGAATGGGCACCATTGTTGCTGGAGAGGATGTGGAGAAATAGGAACACTTTTACATTGTTGGTGGGACTATAAACTAGTTCAACCATTGTGGAAGACAGTGTGGTGATTCCTTAAGGATCTAGAACTAGAAATACCGTTTGACCCAGCCATCCCATTACTGGGTATATACCCAAAGGATTATAAATCATGCTGCTATAAAGACACATACACACATATGTTTATTGCGGCACTATTCACAAGAGCAAAGACTTGGAATCAACCCAAATGTCCATCAATGATAGACTGGATTAAGAAAATGTGACACATATGCACCATGGAATACTATGCAACCATAAAAAAAGGATAAGTTCATGTTCTTTGTAGGGACATGGATGAAGCTGGAAACCATCATTCTGAACAAACTATTGCAAGGACAGAAAACCAAACACCGCATGTTCTCACTCTTAGGTGGGAACTGAACAATGAGAACACTTGGACACAGGGTGGGGAACTTCACACACCGGGGCCTGTTGGGGGGTTGGTGGGGGAGGGATAACATTAGGAGATATACCTAATGTAAATGACGAGTTAACAGATGCAGCACACCAACATGGCACATGTACACATATGTAACAACCCTGCACATTGTGCACATGTACCCTAGAACTTAAAGTATTAAAAAAAAAAAAAAAAAAAAAGAATGGGCATCATTTTGTCCAAGCTGTGCTGTGGATGGATGTAGTTTGTGTCATAAGTGAAGGAGAGCTCTCTGAGTTCATGTTCTCCAATTGGAGTGCCATGGACATTTCAATGTATCTGTCCAAAGAACATGTTTCTAAGAGAGGCCAAAAAGCACTGTGCTTGTTTATATCCCGGGCATCTTTAGACCACTTGGCCTTTGGTCTTCCAAAGACTGATTGCCTTATGGGAGTAGAGACTGTTGAACATGGAATACTTAATAAGCAGGTGCTTAATAAACATTTGATTGATTGATGAAGGGACTTTAAACTTTTCCTAAGATGCTACCACTTCCTTTACTCCTGTCTGGAGAATGCCTTTCTTCCTTACGTTCAAATTTCCTTTGTTGGACACTGACTGCAGATCCTGGTATCGGCTGTAGCTTGAGTATCATGGCAGAGTAGAGAACACCTTGCTCCTAAGGAATGGACTCTAGGGTACCTGTTTTCACCTGCAGTGTTGTCATTTATTCATTCAACAAATATTTAATGAACACTATGTGCCAGGCATGGTGCTGGACTCTACAGATACAAAGATGAACACACATGGTCCCTGGCCTTCCCAAGCTTACATAAAGCATTGTGGGTGTATTACTCTGCTCAGGCTGCTGTGCCAAAATACCACAGACTGAGTGGTTTAAGGTCCAGCAGGGTTGGCTTCTGGTGAGGGCCCTCTTCCTGGTTTGCAGATGGCCACCTTCTCCTTCTTGCTATGCCCTCACATAACCTTTCCTTGGTGCATGTGTGAGGGGAGAGGGAGGGTGCTCTCTGGGGTCTCTTCTTGTAAGAACACATCTTATTGGATCAGGACCCCACCTTTATGCCCTCATTTAACACTAATTATGTCCTTAGAGGTCCTATCTCCAAATGCAGCCGTATTGGGGGTTAGGGCTTTAACATATGCATTTAGGGGGGACATAAACATTCAGTTCATAAAAATGAGGCACATGAACAAATGAAAAAGCAATTATCTATAAGCAGTAAAAACATAAAAACAAGCAGGAGGTAGTATACACTAAATTTAGGATGGGGAGGGAAGGGGATGCAAAGAGAGAGAGGTATGCAGGGTCTTAAACTGGTATTTGCTATATCTGTTGGTAATGATTTGTCTTCATTCAAGACCTACAAAAGTCTTCATTGTATTATTCTTTACACCTTTAAGTATTCATTATTTCACAACATTTAAAAAATAATAGAAGACGCTATTATTGTGCAATGTAGTAAGAGGTAACTAGGGGCATGCCCAACATGCCGTACGAGCACATAGGAGGGGACTCAGGAAGGGTATAAAAAAGATGGCCTCTACAGAGGAGTAGGAGGGGCCCACGTGCAGGGAGAAGGCAGTAGTGAGTGGTCAGTAGAAGGACCAAGGCCAGGCTGGGAGTGGTGGTTCATGCCTATAACCCCAGCATTCTGGGAGGCCAAGGTGGGAGGGTCACTTGAGCCCAGGAGTTTGAGACTAAGTCTGGGCAACATGGTGAAACCTCATCTCTCCAAAAAAATTCAAAAATTAGTCGGGTGTGGTGGCGTATGCCTGTAGTCCCATCTACTTGGAAGGCTGAGAGGTAGGAGGATTGCTTGAGCCTGGGAAGTCGAGGTGGAAGTGAGCTGTGATCAAGCCACTGCACTCCAGCCTGGGCAACAGAGCAAGCCCCTGTCTCAAAAAAAAAAAAAAAAAAAAAAAAAAAAGAATTACCAAGGCCTGAAGTCTTGCCGGGCTGACCTCAGCCAGCTTACTTTCTCTGAGTTGCTTAGTTTGGGAATTCAGAAGACAGGGTGAACCATACTGTTTAACTTGGCCTTTGGGGTGATGTGGCCTGTGGGGCAGATGGCTGGCCTTTTTTGCCTGCTCAGTGGTGTGGCTGTGTTTGGCACATGAACTATGTTTGACTTTGGCCATGTCTTTGAAGGGAATCTCTCTCTGCTGCGGTGGCATCTAGAACAGGTGGTGTTTACAGTGTTTCCCAGAGTTGCCTGCTTCCTAGGACTTGATCTTTCCATTTGTGCCTCTATTCATTCATCCAGCATCCATTCACTGAGCACCTACTCTGCCAGGTATTAGGCCAGGTGCTAGGGCTTGAAGGCCCATCAACTTAGTCCTGGGCCTTAAGGAGCTTGATGAGCAATGGAAAACAGTATTTCCATATCTGTATGGGCAGCCATATCTCCAAGCACATTCTTATACCTCATCTCATTTAGCCCTCGGGCTGCCCTGTGTGGCAGGTTTCCATTCTATGATTGAGGAAGCTGAGACTTGAAAGGAAAGTGACTTAATCTTTGACTCTAAGCTAAGGGGCTTTTCCCACTATGCCAGGCTGTCTTTACTGACGTTGGGCATGGTCAGAAGAGCTCAGACCACGGCTGCCCTCTGTCTGCCTGGGAAAAACACCCTCAGACAGGTCTTTGCGTCCCATCCTGTTGTATGAAAGTTTCTGAGAAAGAGCAGGGAGAAGGACCTAGGAGTAACCTTTATAGTCATTCAGTCCAACCACCTTACTGATGACTTGCTTACCCAGGGGATAAAGAAAAGCTTAGCTTACCAGAAACTCAAGCCCCTGTTATTATGAAAAAGAACAGGACAAGTCTTGAGACCCCTGGAGGAGGTCTCTGATCTGGAGAGACTCAACAGAGGAGCCAGACCCAGAGTCCCCTGGAGGGAGCCAGGTCTGCAGAAGCTCAGAAACTCAGTCCTGCCTTTCTTGCATATGGAGTCCATGGTCATAGTACCAGTGACCTGGCTCTACCTAGAGTGTCCAATGGCTTCCAGTCCGCTTGTCATTCAGTGGGCAAAGTCCATGATCACACCCCTCACCCCCGCCCCCACCTCTTGCCCCATCTTATCTCACTTGGGAATAATCTGTTCCCATGTGAAGCCAACGAAAATGAGCCTCCACCAGGGCAGGGTAATCCAACAGGCAGATTTTATATGGACTCAGGGCCCCAGTCAGGTGAGGACACCCCAAAGAGTTTAGTAATCAGAAAATCTAAAAAGAAGCTCTTTCAATTTCAGCACACATGTACATTTTGTGTTGTCTGGTGAGCATTAGGAATTATATTTGGAGGGAGACTGTAATCTTTATAGAGTTCAGGGCCTTTTAAGGTCTTACTCTGACCTTGGACCACCAAGAGGAAAAGGGCCAACAGGAGTGAGGAAAATAAGTTGTGAGGCTGCAGGGAGGAAGAGGATGGCTCACCAGGATGAAGAAAAGGGAAGGAGAGGAGCTCTCAGTGGTGCAATTGGTTAGCGCGTGGCACTTACATGAAAAGGGAAGGAGGGCTGGGCATAGGCTAGCGGGAAGCCTCAGGTCACCCTGACACCTGTTGCCACGGCCCGGTGGTGGTTTCCTGACTTGTCAGGACGTGTGCACAGAGAGAACAATGGGTTTGCCTTGACAGGAAGATGCTTCCTGTTTTGCTGCACGGGTTCATTGTTGGGCATTAAGAGGGAGGGGTCTGTGTCTGTGTTTTTCATGTTGCCATAAGCTCACTGAGGGGAGAATTGGGGGCGGGTGAGGACGGGGGTCTGAGGAAAGGTGAAAGGGAAAGGAGGGGAGCAGTTATTCTTCCAGAATTGCTCAGCCAAACCTCACGCCATTCTAGTTTCAGTCAACCAGAGAGGGCGGGGCTGGCCCTGCTGTCCTACTGTCCCCAGGAGCTCTAAGCCCAGAGCTTTTGTGCACGACTGAGGGCTGCCCAGAATCCCTCCTTTTGTTCCAAAGTGAGACCCAGTGTTGACTTCTGTGGTGACCTTTATCTTGGCAAGGTGGCAAGGGTGATAGGAAACTTGGACTGAAATAACCTCTGTGGTGAAGGCAGGGGTGGGAAATGTTGAGGCTGGTCTCATGGCGAGTGATAAATTAGACATCCAAGATGCCCACTCCCCACCCCCAGCCTGCCCACTGATGGGCCAACCCTGCACATTCACAATGGAAATTGTACATTTCTAAAATTTATTTTGTATTCTTTTAAAAAATTTTTCACAAGTTATTGGGGTACAGGTGGTATTTGGTTACACGAGTAAGTTATTTAGTGGTGACTTGTGAGATCCTGGTGCACCCATTACCCGAGCAGTATACCCTGCACCGTATTGGTTGTCTTTTATCCCTTGCACCCTCCCACTCTTCCCCCCAAGTCCCTGAAGTCTGCTGTATCATTCTACGCCTTGGCGTCCTCACAGCTTAGCTCCCACATGTCAATGAGAACATAACAATGTTTAGTTTTCCATTCCTGAGTTACTTCACTTAGAATAATAGTCTCCAATCTCATCCAGGTCATTGCAAATGCTGTTAATTCATGTCTTTATGGCTGAGACTACTCAGATGGAATACTATTCCATTGTATACCACAGTTTCTTTATCCGCTCGTTGATTGATGGGCATTTGGATTGGTTCCACGATTTCGCTGTTGTGAATTGTGCTGCTATAAACATGCATGTGCAAGTATCTTTTTCGAATAATGACTTCTTTTCCTCTGGGTAGATATCCAGTAGTGGGATTGCTGGATCAAATGGGAGTTCTACTTTTAGTTCTTTAAGGATTAATCTCCACACTGTTTTCCTTAGTGGCTGTACTAGTTTACATTCCCACCAGAAGTATTATAGAAGTGTTCCCTGATCACTGCACCCATGTCAACATCTACTGTTTTTTGATTCTTTGATTATGGCCATTCTCGCAGGAGTAAGGTGGTATCGCATTGTGGTTTTGATTTGCATTTCCCTGATCGTTAGTGATGTTGAGCATTTTTTCATATGTTTGTTGGCCATTTGTCTATCTTCTTTTGAGAATTGTCTATTCATGTCCTTAGCACACTTTTCGATGGGATTGTTTGTTTTCTTTCTTACTGATTTGAGTTTGTTGTAGATTCTGGATATTAGTACTTTGTCAGATGTATAGATTGTGAAGATTTTCTCCCACTCTGTGGGTTATCTGTTTACTCTGCTGACTGTTCCTTTTGCCATGCAAAAGCTCTTTAGTTTAATTAGGTCCCAGCTGTTTATCTTTGTTTTTATTGCAATCGCTTTTGGGTTTTTGGTCATGAAATCCTTGCCTAAGCCAATGTCTAAAATAGTTTTTCCAATGTTATCTTCTAGGACTTTTACAGTTTCAGGTCTTAGGTTTAAGTCCTTAATCCATCTTGAGTTGATTTTTGTGTAAGGTGAGAGATGAGGATTCAGTTTCATTCTTCTACATGTGGCTAGCCAATTATCCCAGCACCATTTATTGAAAAGGATGTCCTTTCCCCACTTTATGTTTTTGTTTGCTTTGTTGAAGATCAGTTGGCTGTAAGTATTTGAGTTTATTTCTGGGTTCTCTATTCTGTTCCATTGGTCTATGTGCCTGTTTTTATACCGGTACCATGCTGTTTTGGTGACTATGGCCTTATACTATAGTTTGAAATCAGGTAGTGTGATGCCTCCAGATTTGTTCTTTTTGCTTAGTCTTGCTTTGGCTATGTGGGCTCTTTTTTGGTTCCATATGAATTTTAGAATTGTTTTTTTCTAACTCTGTGAAGAATGATGGCAGTATTTTGATGGGGATTACATTGAATTTGTAGATTGCTTTTGGCAGTGTGGTCTTTTTCACAATATTGATTCTACCCATCCATAAGCACAGCATGTGTTTCCATTTGTTTGTGTCGTCTATGATTTCTTTCAGTAGTCTTTTGTAGTTTTCCTTGTAGAGGTCTTTCGACTCCTTTGTTAGGTATATTCCTAAGTATTTTATTTTTCTTGCAACTATTGTAAAAGGGGTTGAGTTCTTGATTTGATTCTCCGCTTGGTCATTGTTGGTGTACAGAAGAGCTACTGATTTGTGTATATTAATCTTACAATTGGAAACTTTGCTGAATTCTTTTATCAGTTCTAGGAGCCTTCTGGAGGAGTCCTTAGGGTTTTCAAGGTAAATGATCATATCATCAGCAAACAGGGACAATTTGACTTCCTCTTTACTGATTTGGATGTCCTTTATTTCTTTCTCTTGTCTGATTGCTTTAGCTAGGACTTCCAGTACTATGTTGAAGAGGAGTGGTGAGAGTGGGCATCCTTGTCTTGTTCCTGTTCTCAGAGGGAATGCTTTCAACTTTTCCCTATTTGGTGTTATGTTGGCTGTGGGTTTGTCATAGATGGCTTTTATTACATTAAGATATGTCCATTGTATGCTGATTTATCATTTTAATCATAAAGCAATGCTGGATTTTGTCCAATGCTGTTTCTGCATCTATTGAGATGATCATGTGATTTTTGTTTTAAATTCTGTTTATGTGGTGTACCACATTTATTGACTTGCATATATTAAACCATCCCTGCATCCCTTACATGAAACCCACTTGATCATGGTGGATTATCTTTTTGATAGGTTGTTGGATTCAGTTAGCTAGTATATTGTTAAGGATTTTAGCATCTAAGTTCATCAAGAATAGTGCTCTGTAGTTTTCTTTTGTGGTTGTGTCCTCTTCTGGTTTTGGTATTAGGGTGATGCTGGCTTCATAGAATGAATTAGAGTGGGTTCCTTCTTTCTCTATCTTGTGGAATAGTGTCAAAAGGATTGGTACCAATTCTTCTTTGAATATCTGGTAGAATTCTGCCATGAATCCATCTGGTCCTGGACTATTTTTTGTTGGTAATTTTTAAATTAACATTTAAATCTTGCTGCTTTTTATTGGTCTGTTCAGATATCTAATTCTTCCTGATTTAAGCTAGGAAGGTTGTATTTTTCCAGGAATTTATCCATCTCTTCTAGGTTTTCTAGTTTATGTGCATGAAGGTGTTTATAGTAGCCTTGAATGATCTTTTTTATTTCAGTGGTGTCAGTTGTAATATCTCCTGTTTTGTTTCTCAGTGAGGTTATTTGGTTTTTCTCTCTTCTTTTCTTGGTTAATCTTGCCATGGTCTATCAATTTTATTTATCTTTTCAAAGAACTAGGTTCTTGTTTCATTTATTTTTGTAATTTTTTTTGTTTCATTTTCATTTAGTTCTGGTCTGATCTTAGTTTTTTCCTTTCTTCTGCTAGGTTGGGGTTTGGTTTGTTCTTGTTTCTCTAGTTCCTTGACGCATGACCTTAGATTGTCCGTTTGTACTCTTTGAGACTTTTTGATGTAGGCATTTAGGGCTATGAACTTTCCTCTTATCTCTGCCTTAGCCATATCCCAGAGGTTTTGATATGTTGTGTCATTATTGTCATTTGGCTTGAGGAATTTTTTAATTTCCATATTGATTTCATTTTTGATGCAATGCTCATTCAGGAGCAGATTATTTAATTTCCATGTATTTGCATAGTTTTGAAGGTTCTTTTTAGAGTTGACTTCCGGTTTTATTCCATTGTGGTCTGAGAGAGTGCTTGATATAATTTAAATTTTCTTAAATTTGTTGAGGCTCATTTTATGACCTATCATATGGTCTATCTTGGAGAAAGTTCCATGCACTGTTGAATAGAATGTGTGTTCTGTGGTTGTTGGATGAAGCATTCTGTATATATCTGTTAAGTCCATTTGTTCTAGGATATAGTTTAAATCCATTGTTTCTTTGTTGACTTTCTGTCTTGATGACTTGTCTAGTGCTGTCAGTGGAGTATTAAAGTCCCCCAATATTATTTTGTTGCTGTCTATCTCATTTCTCAGTCTATTAGTAATTGTTTTATAAATTTGGGAGCTCCAGTGTTAGGTGCATATATGTTTAGAATTGTGATATTTTCCTGTTGGACAAATATCCCTTTTTGTCTCTTTTAACTGCTGTTGCTTTATTTATTTATTATTTATTTATTTTTTATTTTTTTATTATACTTTAAGTTCTAGGGTACATGTGCATAACGTGCAGGTTTGTTACATATGTATAC
>NW_012122154.1:2762270-2825041 GCF_000951035.1 Colobus angolensis palliatus | reverse complement strand
GTGTGGTATTATTTCTGAGGACTCTGTTCTGTTCCATTGGTCTATATCTCTGTTTTGGTACCAGTACCATGCTGTTTTGGTTACTGTAGCCTTGCTGTTGCTTTAAAGTTTGTTTTGTCTGATATAAGAATAGCTACCCTGTTCACTTTTGGTGTCAATTTGCAGGAAATACCTTTCCCCACCACTTTACTTAAGTTTATGTGAGGCTTTATGTGTTAGGTGAGTCTCCTGAGGGTAGCAGATAGTTGGTTGGTGAGTTCTTATCCATTCTGTGGTTCTGTAATTTTTAAGTGGAACACTTAGGGTATTTGCATTCAATGTCAGTATTGAAATGTGAGGTACCATTGCATTCATCATGCTCTTATGCTCTTTGTTGCTTGCGTACTTTGTTTTTTGTTTGTTTTTGCTTTTTAACTTGTGTTTTTGTTTTATATATCCTGTGTGATTTGTGCTTTGATGTGTTTCCAGGATTTCTTTCAAGATTTAGAGCTTCTTTTAGCAGTTCTTGTAGTGGTGGCTTGGTAATGATGAATTCTCTTAGCATTTGTTTGTCTGAAAACAACTGTATCTTTCCTTCACATATGATACTTGGTTTTGCTGGATACAAAATTCTTGGCTGACAATTGTTTTGTCTGAGGAGTCTGAAGGTAGAGTCCCATTCGCTTCTAGCTTTTAGGATTTCTGCTGATAAATATGCTGTTAATCTGATAGGTGTTTTGTTTTGTTTTGTTTTTTAATAGGTTACCCAGTGCTTCTGTCTCATAACTCTTAAGATTCTTTCCTTCAGCTTCACTTTGGACAACCTGATGACAACGTGCCTAGGCAAAGATCTTTTTGTGATGAATTTCCCAAGTGTTCTTTGTGCTTCATGTATTTGCATGTCTAGGTCTCTAGGAAGCCCAGGAAAGTTTTCCTTGATTATTCCCCCAAAATGTGTTTTCCAAGCTTTTAGAATTGTCTTCTTCCACAGGAACACCAATTATTCTTAGGTTTGGTTGTTTAACATAATCCCAAACTTCTTGGAGGCTTTATTCTTATTTTCTTATACTTTTTTCTTTGTCTTTGTTGGATTGGGTTAATTCAAAGAACTTGTCTTCGAGCTCTGAATTTCTTTCTTCAACTTGTTCAATTCTATCGCTGAGACTTTCCAGAGCTTTTGCGTTTCTAAAAGTATGTCCAAATTTTCCTGAATTTTTGATTGTTTTTTCTTTAAGCCATCTATTTCCTCTAATATTTCTCCCTTCACTTCTTGTATCATTATTTGGATTTCCTTGCATTGGACTTCGTCTTTCTCTGGTCTCTTCCTGATTAGCTTAATGACTAACCTCCTGAATTCTTTTTCAGGTAAATCAGGGATTTCTTCTTCTTTTTTTTTTGAGACGGAGTCTTGCTCAGTTGCCCAGGCTGGAGTGCAGTGACGCGATCTCGGCTCACTGCAAGCTCCGCCTCCTGGGTTCACGCCATTCTCCTGCCTCAGCCTCCCAAGTAGCTGGGACTACAGGTGCCCACTGCCACGCCCAGCTAATTTTTTGCATTTTTAGTAGAGATGGGGTTTCACCATGTTAGCCAGGATGGTCTTGATCTCCTGACCTCGTGATCCACCCACCTCGGCCGCCCAAAGTGCTAGGATTACAGGCGTGAGCCACCGTGCCCGGCCAGAGATTTTTTCTTGGCTTGGATCCATTGCTGGTGAACTAGTGTGATTTTTGGGGGGTGTCGATGAACCTTGTTTTGTCGTATTACCGGGATTGGTTTTCTGGTTCCTTCTCATTTGGGAAGCCTTTGTCAGAGGGAAGGTCTGGGGCTGAAGGCTGTTCAGATTTTTTTTGTCCCACGGGGTGTTCTCTTAATGTAGTACTTTCCCCCTTTTCCTGTGGATGTGGCTTCCTGTGAGCCAAACTGCAGTGATTGTTGTCTCTCTTCTGGGTCTATCCACTCAGCGAGTCTACTTGGCTCTGGACTGGTTCTGGGAATTTCTGCACAGAGTCCTGCGATGTGAACCGTCTATGGGTCTCTCAGCCATGAATACAAGTACCTGTTCTGGTGGAGGCGGCAGGGCTGTGCAATAAACTCCATGAGGGTTCTTAGCTTTGGTGGTTTAATGCTCTATTTTTGTGCTGGTTGGCCTCCTGCCAGGAGGTGGCGCTTTCCAGAAAGCATCAACTGTAGTAGTGTGGAGAGGGACCGGTGGTGGGCGGGGCCCTAGAACTTCCAAGATTATATGTCTTTTGTCTTCCACTAACTACTAGGGTGGATAGGGAAGGACCATTAGGTTGGGGAGAGGCTAGGCATGTCTGAGCTCAGACTCTCCTTGGGTGGGTCTTGCTGTGGCTACTGTGGGGGATAAGGGTGAGATTCCCAGGTCACTGGAGTTGTGTACCTAGGAGGATTATGGCTGCCTCTGCTGAGTTATGCAGGTTGTCAGGGAAGTGGGGGAAAGTGAGTCACAGGCCTCAGCCAGGTCCCATGCAAACCCAAGGGCTCACTCCCACCATGCCTCCCCCTACAGTGCCGAGTCTGTTTCCAGGAGTGCTCACTCCCACCGTGCCTCCCCCTACAGTACTGAGTCTGTTTCCAGGTGAAGGGCGAGATGGGCTTGAAAATTTGCCTAAGGTTTTTTACCTCCCAGAGTATTTGGGATGTTTTCCGGATCTTGCAGGAGCAGTCTGCTTCCTTCAGAGGGTGTGTGGGTCCTCTCAGGATTGCTGGTTTGTTCTTGCAGTTGATCTGGAGCTAAAATTCACCATGCAAACCTCCACATGGCTGCTCTGTCCAGAGCTGCAATCTAGTCCTGCCTTCTATCCGCCATGATTCCCACTTGGATTGAAATTGTACATTTTGAATATGATTAGAAAGCCCAAGTATGCTCATTGAGCCTGAGACCATCGGTTGCAGGGAAAACATGTGTGGGGTTCCAGTCTTGGCTCTGCCAGCCAAATTTCCATGAGACCCTTTACTCCTGGTTCCTTATCTGAGGATTGAACCAGATAATCTTGTTTGTCCTCTCTGGTCTCACATTTGGGGATTCCATTGATCATCTCCTAGTGGGACTGTGGCCTCAGAGAAGCTCAGGTTATGCACATTTAGGAAATCCTAGTAGAAAGAAAAGATGGGTGGAAAGTAGAGTCCTGAAATCCTCCTCTTCCTCCCCATACAACTGTTTAAGGAGACGATATCTATTTCATCCTCCTCTTCTGCTCTTAATGGCATTCAAAGCCCTTCTCTATCTGGCTCAGTTAATATCACTGACCTCTATCTCTCTACTCCCCCTCTGTAGCTACTTTGTGCTCCAGCCATTCTGGGCCAACTGTGGGTTCCCTAAAAGCGTGGTGCACTGGGATTTTCCACATGCTCTTCTCTCAGGCTAAGGTGGCTCCAGCTCCTTCTCCTCTGTGTCACACTTTAACTCATCATTCAAGACCCAGCTCAAATACTCTCACCTCCTGAAGAATTCTTGAAGTCCCTGAACCCACAAATGCTGTTCACACTGCTAGGATAGCACCTCTTAGTCAAATTTGTATCATGGGAATGTATACATTTTACTCCCTCTATTAGGTTACCATTATGTGGTATCTTATTTATTTCTTACATATTTAACACAGCACCTGGCATATTTTTGGTGTTCAGCCAAAGAGTGCTAAGTTAAAATGAAGCATATTTCTATTGATTTGACCCCAAATAGGCTACACTCAGAGTGCATAAAATAGTGACCACTCTTTGAGTTGAATTGGATCTGATAATTAATTGGTTTAGATCCAGTTAGAGGCCTCTTACGTCTGACTGGGTTAGACAGAAACTGATAGTAAATGGAAATATTGCAAGGGGTATAAATTTCAGCTTTTGGAAATTTGCAAAGATTTTTGTGTTCTACCCTCTTTATTTCTTTTTCCCTAGTGTGCTTAAATAGAGAAAAATCATTGTCTAGGTTGATCAAGGGGATCCTCAAATTTCAGTATCAGTCTTGGCTTTCATGTAATGCTCATGAGGTCCCTGCTCTGGGGAAGTTCTTGGGCTGGACAAGGCACCACCGCCCAGGCTTCAGGGAGCTCCCAGAGTGATAGGCAGGCCACCAATTTCGATGCTCTTACATACTGTTTGAGGATTAACTGGAGGTAATACTTATTCAGCACCTACTGTATGCCAGACCCTGAATCACCTCATTTAATCTCACAACAACCCTGCAAGTTAAGCAACTGAGATGTCCATTCTACAAATAAGAAAATGGAGACTCAGAGAAGTTAAGAACTTCCCCAAGGGGTGCTCATAGCCAGTTGCAGCAAACCAGGAATGGAACTCCCCCATCGTTCTCTTTCCCCCATACCACACTAGTTGATAAGCAGGAATGCAACTTCACAACTACTGAAAGCCCTGTTAAATTACATTTAGCCTAAATCCGCCTCTTACTGCGCCTGGCCAGTTTTTCTTTTAACAGATGCTGTCAGAAGTAGGATCCAAGAGCAGGTGTGGTGGCTCATGCCTGTAATCCCAGCGCTTTGGGAGGCCGAAGCGGGTGGATCACTTGAGGTCAGGAGTTCGAGACCAGCCTGGCCAACATAGTGAAATCCCTTCTCTACTAAAAACACAAAAATTAGCCAGGCATGGTGGCATATGCCTGTAATCCCAGCTACTTGGGAGTCTGAAGCAGGATAATCACTTGAACCTGAGAGGTGGAGGTTGCAGTGAGCTGAGATCACGCCATTGCACTCCAGCCTGGGTAACAAGAGGGAAACTCCATCTCAAAAAAAAAAAATTGAGTCTCCTCTCTTATCAAAGAGTAAAGGTTTTTGCTTTTAAAAATCTCCTATCACTTTGGCTACATGAATGACTTCTATTTTATGGTGACCTGTGATCCTCGGTCAAGTGTTTGAATCTTTTCACATACTTGACAGGATTCCTGAAAATCAAATTTCAACTTCAAAATGAAGCATTTTTTGTTTGTTTGTTTGTTTACCCGTACATTTGGAAGGCTACAGAGGGCTCCTGCAGCATCCAAAAGAGAGATAAACATGATTATGTGATATGTTAAATTACAGGAAGCACTGTCAAATAAGAAATGATGTTTAATCTTCTTCAAGTTATATTTTTATAAATATTTTATTAATATATGTTCCAAAATTGTATGGGATTCCTAAAATTCTGATATGTCTGGATATATGCTATCAATGATAACTATGGTTATGTTAAATAATTTTAGGCCACAAAAATAACCAAATGTCTTTGTCAATTGTATCTTTATGACCATTTTAAGTCATTTTCACAGTTAATTGCTGCGTTTAGATGCAGTTTCTGAAAACTCTTCACAAGCAAGCAAAATCCTAGAGTAGTGTGTCTTCAAAGAGGTTCATACAACGATGGAAAGGACTCTGACAAGCACTCTTGAATACAGGTTTAGGATCCTATCATTTGGACTGGTGAAGAATTCCCAGAACTCTAGTAAAAGGACTGACTGATTTAGAAAACTGCTAACCCAAGCAGGGCAAGAATTAATTGACAACCAAAAAAATACTTTGCCAGATTTTCATGCTAAAATCAGCTAGCACTAAAATTATTTAGATACATAATTTAAATGAACTCCCTGGTCCAAGTCAAATTACCTATGATAACCATCTAATAAACAGTGCTATGCATCTAAATTGGAGAAACAAAATTGGTATTTAAGATATAAGTCCAGTATAAGCATAGACGCATGCAGAACCTGGAAGGCCTCCTGGTCCTTCCTGAGTCCTTCAAGTTCCCATTATTAGAAGCTCTGAATTTCATTTCTTATCATAAAACAGATAAAATGATCCAAATTAAATATATATATATGTTGGTGTGGTGAGTGTTATGAATTGCTAAAATAGTTTATGATCAACATTTGATTTGTCAAACCCATAATTATTGGAAGACAGTAAAAGCTTCAGGTACATTTCTGCTATCTGATGGGCCATTTAAACATTTATAGGGGGATTTGGCTGGTCTCGGTGGCTCATGCCTATAATCCCAGCACTTTGGGAGGCCAAGGAGGGCGATCAATTGACGTCAGGAGTTCGAGACCAGCCTGGCCAACATGGTGAAACCCCATCTCTACTAAAAATACAAAAATTAGCCAGGCCTGGTGATGTGTGCCTTTAATCCCAGCTACTCAGGAGGCTGAGGCTGGAGAATCACTTGAACTGGGAGGCAGAGGCTGCAGTGAGCCAAGATCACATCACTGCACTCCAGCCCGGGTGACAGAGCAAGACTCTGTCTAAACAAACAAGAGAAAACAAAACAAAACAGCATTTATAAAGGGATTTAATTAAATTGTCATTTTTAATATGTGCTTTCTATTTCTATAAAAGCTTTCCCATACAAGAAGGCTAATGTTATAACAATAGCTAAAAGGTTATTAGGAAATGTGTTTTCCTTGTGGGACATTCCTAGAGAAATCTCCAGTGATAGAGATACTTGTTTCATGGGACAAGTTGTAATATAGTTAAATAAGGTATTACAGATATAACAGCATTAGGCAAAGCTAACTGAACTGACTTGATTGCTTTGGTCAAAGGTATTAGAGATTGATGGCAATCAGACCCACTTCCAGTGAAAAGCATAAGTTGACCCCTTATGAAATAGTCACTGAAAGGCCTATGCACTAAATAATGGAACCTCATGTATCTTCTGCTACTAAACTCTGATACGACTAAATGCTGCAAGTCTTTAGTGCATTGTGCCATGGTGTATTTTCACCAGGTAAAGAAAGTTTTTCATGGTTCACTGACTAATCAAACCCTTCATGATCTAAAACCCAGAGACTGAGTCTTCCGAGAACAACATCAGAAAAAGATTGCCCTTGTTACTCACACTGCAGCAAAACTTTGGGAACATGAGCCTTGTTCGTATCTCATAACTCAGAAGGGCGCCTCCAGACTCTTAATTGTACAGCCATTGGAGACCTAAAGATAGAGATAACCAAGGAAGTTTTTCCCCAGAAACAGATGGCATCTCAGACATGAACAACTTTTTCCCAACATCATGGATCAAGGCTTCTCTGCTACCATGAGACTTGTATCTCTCAGTTTTTCCTTGCTTTTGCCTTGATATGGTTTGGATCTGTGTCTCTGCTCAAATCTCATGTCTAATTGTAATCCCAAATTTGCAGGTGGGGCTGAGTGGGAGGTGATTGGATGGTGGGGGTGGTTACTTAGGTTAACGTAAGAAACCCTTGGCGGTGTGATTGCAAAAGTGAGTTCTCATGAGATCTGGTTTTAAAAAAAGTGTGTGGCACCTCCCCACTCTCTCTCTTGCTCCTGCTCTGGTGATGTAAGATGTGGCCTGCTGCCCCTTTGCCTTCTGCTATGACTGTAAATTTCCTGAGGGCTCCCCAGAAGCCCATCAGAGGCCAGCATTATGCTTTCTGTACAGCTTGCAGAACTGTGAGCCAGTTAAACCCCTTTTCTGTATAAATTACCCAGTCTCAGGTATTTCTTTATAGCAGTGTGAGAATGGACTAATATATACCTCTATGAAAAATAGAACTGAAAATAAGGTCTCTTTTGTACACTCATGGAGTATACTTTTATTTGTGGAGGATTTCGAAGCAAACCTTTTATATGGACACACTTATGTCTTGATAGATGAAGGATAAAGGGCCAGTGTGGATGAAAAATTTTACTGGTATCTTTGTAGCTTCATAATCACCCAGAAACAGAACACTGGTCCACTCCTCTTAACTTATATTATAGGTTAAAACATTGCCAAGAGGCCTTCACTCTTCTAGATAGGCATCATTTATTAGGTCTCTTTTTTCATGGTTTAGAGTAAATGAGGCGATGATTAAAAATTTATCCTTCATAATAGTCTAGATAACAGATTCTACTACAGAGACTGTGGTTACACAACAGATTTTAAATTCTCTTGCTAAAGTTGTGCTAAATAATAGAATTGCTCTGGTTTATGTACTGGCTAAACAAAGCAGTGTCTGTGCAGTTACTGACACTTCTAGTTACACATGGAAGAATACATAAGGTGTTATAGAGACTCAGTTGTAGGTGATTAATGAACAGGCTGCTTGGCTGAAATGAGTAAACTCTTTATCTAGTTTATTGTTTGATCTATTTGATTTTAGTTGGTTTTGGTTCATGCAGAACCTGGATACACAGTATACTCCAAACTCCTGGTATTATCCTCCTGATAGTCATAATTGTAATCTCCCTGGTGTGCTGCATTCTCTCGAAAGTTCTAAATGTTTGTACGTAGCCATCTCCAGAATGTCAAATGGTCTTTCCTAGATTGGAATGACAATAACTCAAAGAATTGTGTCGTCATAAGGACACTGTAACCTATGAACAATGTGCTGAGACTGAAAACCCAAAATGATAGTAACTGAGAGTGGAGCTCATGGCTGAGGTTTTGGTCACACTCTTACTTAAGTGAGAATCTGCCCAGAAGGAGGAAATTTTTAACAAAATTATGTGAGTTTCAGCCAGTCAAGGGCACTCAACTATTCAAAGCGTGTTTAAATAAGGCAAATGCCAACTGTAACCAATCTGGCTGTTTCTATACCTCACTTCCTTTTTCTGTCTGTAAATCTCCCACCAAGTGGCTGTGCTAGTGTCTCTCTGAGCCTACTGTGGCTCAGGTGAATACCTGACTCACACATTGCTTTTTGTTCCACTAAACTCTGTTAAATTTAATTTGCCTAAGGTTTTTCTTTTAAAAGCCCCAAAGTCAAATGCCTCTGTTGTCTGCACACCAGCAAAATGGAAGCCTCATGTAGCCCTTGTATCTATGCAGTACTCACTTGTGAATTAACAGTCACATGAGTGCTTCTGATTGGTGGAGGACAGGTCACATGCCTGTACTCCTAGCTGCAGGGGATGCCGGGAGTTTGAGTTCTTGACTACTATTTAGGGAGGCAGGATAATAATAAAGGAATTTCCTCCAGAGAGAAAAGCTGTCCATAAGATGATGAGCTGCCACCATGAATGTGACAGGTGTCCACTACACCGACTCACCCTAAATGTCACACCATAGGAAGTGAAGTTACATGTCCGAACACATTCCCCTTTTAAAATCATGCTCCTTTCTTAAAATGTGATTTAGAGCAAAGGGTTTTTATTACATAGTTTTTTTGAGGTATAATTTTACACGTAGTAAAAACTACCCATTCTAGTGTACAGGTCTAGGATTTTTTAAAAAATAAATTCATACAGTTATGTACTACCACAAATAAGACATGGTATATAACAGTTTCATCACACACCACTGTTCCCTCATGTGTCTTTGTAGTCAACCCTTTCCTCTACCCTCAGCTCCTCACAACCACTGAACTGGTTTCTGTCTGTAGTTTTTGGAACAAAGACTTTTAAAGCAAAGAACAAACATGGAGCAGAAGAGATTCTATGTGTAAATACCAATGTATGCATGTTGGAATCTCCCCCTCCTTGGCTCCTGTCCTGGGAATGAAGAAAGAGAAAGATTATTGAAAACAAATGGAAATGATCAAATGTATAATTTCTTTTCTATATCTGATTTAGGGCTTAACTCAGGAAGATGGATGAGTTCACTATTGTGACTCCAGCTCACTGCATGAATTCCTGTTAGAGTGACAGGTAAATAGCACCTGAACAAATGCAGCCTGCCCTCAGATTCAGGTGGAGGAACCCATACCTTAGAGGTCTTTCTGGCCTTCCTCAGACTGTACTTTTGTCAGGTGAAGGACTGGTCCATGTCCCCGCTTCTATGTCACACTCCAGGTCTCAGGACCCAGTATTCCCTGCCCAAAGAGTCTTCAGCCTCTTTCAGGCTTGCATGAGCCTCTTCCTAGGGAAAATCCTCCACAGGGTAGACTGCACAGCTTGGTGTGCACCCCTATACTCTGTTGATGACCACGTCCCGGCTGTTTATGGTGGCTGTAGATGACGCTTAGGTATGCAGGCTGGAGAGTCGAGAAAGGGGAGCTGAGGGGTGAGTCTGAGAGTTCTTGAAGGAGTCTGAGAATTCTAAATTTAAACATGGCCCTTTAGGTGATTATGAAAATGTACAGTTTCATTATGAAATGGAACCTATTTTATAAGTCTGTTAGCTCTATTTATAATGTAACTATCTGGGCATGTAGTGCGTAGGCCTCTGTTTGTACTCTTGCCTGGGCCCTGCAAATATCTGAGACAGGCCTAAATGAATCTAATTGTGCTTCCTCAGAGAGTTACCAAAGCTCTCTGCAGGCCAGGCTCCCTGGTAGCAGCCCTGAACCCCTTTCCTGAGGATGTGGGAGAAGAAGAGAGGGAGAAATGTCTTGGATGTCTACTATGTGCTGGAATCTGACCTGGGCCGTTTCCTTCACATCATCTCATTTGGGTCTCCCAGCTACTGGCCAGATGGGTATGTCACTGCCAATTTATAGTTGAAGAAGTGGAGGCTTAGCAACATTTAAGTGCCTTAAGTGCCCAAGCTGGGATTCCAGCGCAGATCTGTGTAGCTTCAAGTCTGGCCATCTTCCATGCTGCCATTAGAGTTCTGTCCACCTTGGCTCTCCTCCCCAACAGGATTCTCAGAGGGCAAGAAATCAGTTACTTAAATGGGTTGAAATCAGACATGTACTATGCTTTGGGGAGAAACAAAACAAAACCAAACCATAAATTTCCAGGACCTTCTCTGGTTGGCCCTATTTTTGTTCCAAAGCAGAAAAGGGCAAAGTACAGGAGGTGGCTGGGGCAGAGAGAGTGCAAACACGGGTATAGAAGGCACGTGATAATTCGCTGTGGGAGCGAGAAAGGGTGGGCGCGGACGTGGGTGGGAGTGAGGGCTGAGACCAAAGAAGTTTGGCTTTTGAGTCAGTCCTGGTTTTAAATCCAGGTCCCACCACGTACAAATTGTTCGACTTAGACCAAGTTGTTTAACTACACAGAATCTCGGTTTCACTATCTTCAAAAGATAATTGATAATAGGGTTTCTTCTAAGAGTCTCTGTAAGGAGGAAACGAAATCTCATCAGTAAGGCGCCAGCCCGCAGCATGTTCTCGACAACATTCATTCCCTTCTACCCTCTCCTTCTTCCTATTGACAGAGTTGCTTCAGCCCATTTTGGCATTCTGTAGATTTCTACAGCTGAGAAATCCAAAAATAAACTTGAACCATAGTGGATTTAGCACCGAGGCACTTCTGTGTAAATAGCAGAAGTGAAAAGAAAAAAAAGGCCATCTCATTTCTAGTATTTGAAACCAAGAACCCTCATCGTGTGGGCGACTCATAGTAGAGGGGGCAGGGGGAGCGTGGTTTGGTATTTTTTCTCTGCTGTTTTTGTTTTTGTTCTGTGATGATGTGGGGGACTCTCCAGGGACATGATGCGTCACAGAGCAGGGGAGAAAGGTAAGGTGAAGACAGAGCAAGTAGGGAAATTTGATCCGGTCTCTGACGTTGCAGGGCAGAATTAGGGAAAGAGGGAGTGTCAGTCAATGTGTGGAAAAGGTCCCGTGGCTGTCATGCACTTCTTACCTCCTGCCCCGAGACACAGTTGGGCAAGTCCCTGAGTTCATTTTTCAGTGCGTTTCCCAAGAAAGGCCATCTTCGGAAACATGTGCTATTCCTGAAATACATGGCAGACTCAGCTGAAAGTGTGTGTGTGTGTTTGCGGGGCACAGAGACTCAAGGAAAGAGAAAGCAAGGGGCTGGCCCACTTGACGTGAGCCCCCATGGATGGGAGTCACAGGTGATTATTATTAACAAAAGGCTTCCCTTGCCTCCCCAAACCTAACTTTTCACTATCATCCCATCCATGCCTTATAGGCCCAGGGAGATGAAAAAGTGAATTTACTCAAGGGAATTCACAAGGGCCTAAACAGAAGAGCTAGGATTTGAACTGGCTGCGCCCTTCCTATGGGGCTGGCACTGGCCATCCTAATAATGGGGAAAGTTGGGCTAACGACTAGTGTCCTGGGAACCATCAAGGGACCATTCAGGTCACCTTGATGTTTGCCCTATGGTCTTGAGTTCTGCAACTTAAAAATAAAAAATTTATATACACACACACACACACACACATATATACATATATATACATATATATGTATATACATGTATACATATACGTATATATGTGTGTGTGTATATATATACACATTATCTATCTATCTGTCCATCTATATATATATTTTTAAGACAGGGTCTTGCTTTGTCACCTAGGCTGGAGTGCGGTGGCACGAGCACAGCTCACTGCAGCCTTGACCTCCCATGTTCAATTGATCCTCCCACCTCAGCCTCCCAAGTAGCTGGGACTACAGGCACATGCCACCACACCTGGCTAATTTTTTTATTGTTTTATTTTTTGTAGAGGTGGGGTTTCATTATATTACCCAGGCTGGTAAATGGCCATATTGACATTATAAGTCAATGTTGTTTTTATCGAAGGAGCAAATAATCCAAAAAGGACCAGTTCATCAGCGAAAACATGTCATACCATGCTTGGTGTTTGCCTTGGTCTATAAGTCTCTGGAGGTGAATTTATGGAGAACGCATTCAAGCTGCCTCCCATTCCCACTACGGATAACCAGAGGAAGGGGTTTAAGCTGCAATAGGAGGCTGTTGGAGAGACTCAAGGAGAAGCTTCCTGACCGTAGACAGTTGATAAATATAGGAGCCACTGGAGGGTGGAAGGGATAACTTTCCAATCTCCTGAGCCTTCCAGCATTTTTTGGTGTTTGCCAAATATCATCACCTCCTACCTCTCACCAGTGCCTGGACTCAACCTTTCTAGAGCCAGCTCAAATGCCACCCCCTCAGACTCCCCCGCGTTGCTGTGAAAAATTGTGGGCTTTTCTTTCCCGCTCCCAGTGTGACTTTGGTACCAGTGTGACTTTGGTACCTTTATTTAGCATCTATATTGTTCTTCCTTGATTTAAGGGCAAGTTGTTAATTCTCCCCTTTCTTGAGTTCTTAGAGGGCAAGGATGCATTCCATTCATCTTTATCACCAACACCTAAGGTGACATCTGGTGCATAGTCAGTGTTCATTGAAGGTGTGCTGAACTTTGAAACAATGGGTTGCCTGTTGGTGGTAAAAAAAAATTTTTTTTTCAAACCTCATTAAGTTTGAAAAGTTCAATCCCCATTGCCAACATGCATATAAATATAGGTACTTTCATGCTCTGTTGATGGGAATGTGAACTGTTTCAACTTTTGGTAAACATTTAGGAGAAGTCTTAGAATTTTCTGTGCCTTTAGACCTAATTCTTTTTTTTTTCTTTTCTCCTAAGGAGTTAGTGAATGGCCTTTCTTAAAGACATTGTTAGTGTTTTTTCGTAGCAATGTTTTGAAAAATTATAGCAAAAATGGGGCCAATATTGGTATGAATTTGGATAAATAGTGGTTTACATGCAATAGAATGTCATATAGCCATTACAATTGATGATGTATTTGTTAATCAAATAAGCAAAGTGACAAAAACAATTACAAAATAGGAAGCATAGTAGGATTTCAATTTTGAAGGAAAATAAGGCTCTATCCATGGAAAAATGCCTGGAAGGATATACGTCTAAGTGTTTTAACCCTTTTTCTCTAGGTGGTAGGATTTTAGGGGATTTTGACTTTCTTCTGTTCGTTTCTCTGAATTTTCTCAATTTTCTCCCATGTATTACAATGAATAGGCATTACATTTAGAACATAGAAAAACATTTTCCACCATCTTGAGTTGATTCTCTAAGTAAATTCCTTGCTCCTTAAATTCTGAAAACTGTAGAAACCAGATCAATGTGTAGGATGTCAGAGGTGGAAGAGCTGTGGGAAGTCCTTTGGGCCAGAGGTTTGCAAAACTGGCTGTGCATGAGAATCATGCATGGGGCTTTCAGAACTCTGGCTCTGCTCACACCCAGTGGCAATAAATCAAAGTCACCATGGATGGCTGCAGGTGTCAGAGTGGTTTAAAGCTCCCTGGTGATTCTAATCTGCAGCCAAGTTCGAGAAACCTGCTTTTGAGCTGTGCTGTCTAACAGTAGCCACTAGCCACACATGGCTATTTAAATTATGCAACACTAAATAAAAAATTCAGTTCCTTAGTCAAAGTAGCCACTTTTCTTTTCTTTTCTTTTTTGAGACAGAGTCTTGCTCTGTCACTCAGACTGGAGTGCAGTGGTGCAATCTTGGCTCACTGCAACCTCTGTCTCCTGGGGTCAAGCAATTCCCCTGCCTCAGCCTCCCAAGTAGCTGGGACTACAGGCGCCCACCACCATGTTTGCAAAGTAGCCATATTTTAAGTACTCAGTAGTCACATGTGTGGTTAGTGGCTACTATGTTGGGCAGCACAAGTTAAGATCTACCTCTCACATTTCAGGAGAGGGCTGGGCGCGGCAGCTCATGCCTGAAGTCCCATCACTTTGGGAGGCTGAGGCAGATGGGTTGCTTGAGCACAGGCATTTGAGACCAGCCTGAGCAACATGGTGAGACCCCCATCTCTACAAAAAAAAAATAAAGTAGTCAGGCATGTGGTGGCACGCACCTGTAGTCCCAGCTACTTGGGAGGCTAGGGTGGGAGGATCGCTTGAGCTGGGGAGGTCAAGGCTGTAGTGAACCATGATCATGCCGCTTGCACTTCAGCCTGGATGGTCAAGTGAGATTCTATTTCAAAAAAAATTTTTTTTTTCAGGAAAAGCTTTTGCAGATGGGTGCCTTCCTTCTAGCAGGCCTGAGGCTCAGAGAAGGGGCAGGCCTCTGTTCTTGCCTGTTTTAGGGCGGTGGAACAGACCTCACTCGGCCATCAGTAGAGTAATCTTGTGCCTAGAAAGTTCTTTCTGCTTTCTCGTGTCTACCCCATCCTCCTCCCTGAGCATGGTAAAGCTCTGTGCAGCATGGTTATTTTCAAGGGCTTGACAGACCCAGACCCTTCCTATCTGTTCAGCCCGGTCCAGGCCATCAGGCGAGCTGTTTACAAGGAATCCAAGTGCTCAGTGGAGAGCAGAACAGGCCGAGAGTGTTTTCCACGGCTGCCGAGAAAGATGAGCGAGTGGAGGCAGAATAACAAAAAGCCACTTCAAAAACACACCAGAAAAAGTCACAAAGCAGAGACAATCAGAGGTTTGAGACACACGCCCCCCCCAAAACCCTGACAAGAGAGCAAAAACAAGTCATGAGGGAGCCTCTGATGGTTTCAAGACAGTCGCGGTTGCTGATTGAGAACGGGCCTGTCCCAGCAGTTCTGAGAGGAGTCGGGACCTGGGCTGTGGGGGCTCAGAAACCTCACCTGAGTTCTGAGAACTGTGGTGGGACAGTCCCTGAGGGCTCCGTCTCTCTGGGAAGATGGTGGGGGGTGGGCGGGAATGGCAGGCCCATGCTGGCTGGGTGAGGGTGTGAGGCTGTTCCAGCCCAGAGACTGGCCACCGGTGAGGAAGCAGAGTCCCACCTGGCCCCAGGCTTCCAGCACCTACCGCCTGAGAGGGTGAGGCCTCCATGGCCATAGTCCATCTGGGAATTCAAAGGCGTAAGGCCACCTGCATCTAGGAAGCTCCTCCTTTGGGATCTGAGCTGAGGACCCAACCATGAAGAAGCCAAACCAGAAAGGAAACGCTGGTGCTCCGCTCCACCTCGCCCCATTTTGCAGTGAAGTCCAGCGAAGAGAGCCCTGGGGGTGGAGCACTGGGGTTCAGGTCCCAGGCACTATTATTCCCTTGCTGTATGACCTTGGGCAGGTCAGTTTACCCGTTTGGACTTTAGTTTCTTGACCTGCAAATTGGAAGGTTGGTCTAGATGAATGGCTTTCAACCCTGGCTGAATATTGGAATCACCTGGTGAGCTGCAAAACTCAACGTGATGCCAGTTGTTCTGGGTTACAGCCTGGGCATCAGCATTTTTAAAAGCTCTTCAGATGATTCCAGGCCAGGCGCGGTGGTGCACGCCTGTAATCCCAGCACTTTGGGAGGCTGAGGTGGGCGGATCACCTGAGATCAGTTCGAGACCAGCCTGGCCAACATGGTGAAACCCTGTCTCTACTAAAAATACTAAAATTAGCCAGGTTTGGTGGGGTATGCCTGTGCACAAGAATCACTTGAACCCAGGAAGCGGAGGTTGCAGTGAGCGGAGATTGTGCCACTGCACTTGTGGGTGACAGAGGAAGACTCTGTCTCAAAAAAAAAAAAAAAAAAAAAAAGAACCATTAGTCTGCCTAATGCTTCTCAAAGTTTGGAGTGCACAGGAATATTGTAAAAATTTGAGTTGAATTAGGTAAGTCCAGCATACAGTCTGAGATTCCACGTTTCCAACAAGCTCCCAGGCGATGTCCATGGACCACACCTTGAGTAGCAGCAAGCCTGTGTTGAATGTCCCCTTTCCTTGAACTTGCAAGTTGGATCCAAGCTCCACTCTACTCAGTCTGCTACTGTTCTTGTTTTGGTAGCTGGCTGTAGTTGCCTATTTCTGCCAATCTGCCAATAGCATCATTGTTTCTAAGTTCTTTCTTCCCCTTGCCCCCCGCTCCCCCCCCACCAAGAATTGTTTAAATCCTCACTTATCATTTGAATTCTAATGAGATGCTGTGGATTGAATCAAACAGGGATCTTCCCTTCAAGGGCAGTAAATGAAAGATAGAACCAGGCTGTGATGTGAGCTCAAAATGGGGCAGAGGTCATTTTTAGCTGAGAGGATTGGAAGGGGTCTACGTGGCTGATAATAACAGTGTACCACTGTCCAAGTGCTTTGTACCAGTTGTCTCATTTTAGCCTTACAACAACCCTTCAGGTGAGCAATGGGAATGTTCCCCAGTTTACACACGAGGAAGCTAAAACTTAAAGAGAAGCAGAGGTGTTTTGAAGGAGGCATAGCAAGGTGCAGTGTTGTAGCTTGAACTCAGGTGCCTGTGCCGACTTTTAGTCTGCTTAAAGCATGGGTGGTATTCGAGCTGCATGCCTGACCAGACCCGACCAGACCCGATCAGATCTGGCCTTCTAGCACCAAGTCGTTTGGTCTAGGGTGAGGTTTGTATGAGTTTAGTCTACCCCTCACTCACCTTCCATACCCCTGCAGCCAGAAAAAGACAGGTGGTAACAGTTTCCACCTCTGGTTTCTGGGCCCAGACCTCCAGGCCTGTACACAGAGCCTGGGGCCTGAACTCACACTTTTTCCCAGTTGGCTGTCTGTCCCAGCATGGGTTTCTGCTGCCTGCATCTTTGTCTGTATCATTTTATTTCCTTGGCGGGAGCAGGCTGTGTGTCCAGCCTTTTGTAGGCTTGTCCTTTCCTAGGCACATAACCCCAAATAGTGCTGCATAGAAGGTTGCCCGAAGCTACCACGAAGACTGCAAATCCTAAATTCCTCAGATTCTGCTGGATTCTTAGCTCGAATGGTATCCAACAGCCCAGCCCTGTGGTTTCTCCAAGTTGATGCAACCCAGTTTGTCTCACCTTTTGATATCAGGGTTACAGGGTTGGGGTGGAGGTGAAGGGTGAGAAGGATTGGAGACCTCTGTGTTCCTCGACTAGAACTTGAGTTCCTAGACACACGAACTTTGTCTTTTCATTTTTGAACTCCCAGTGAAGAATACAGTGCTGGGCAGACAGATGTGTCACCGCCTTGTCAGACGAGCACATGACGGAGACTTGGGCGCATTTTCTTTGTGCATGGGGTGAATGGCAGCATTGGTAGCTTGTTCGGCTTGGCTCTCACACACGAGATTCACCTGCTATAGGCTTCAGCTTGTAGGCCCCGGAACCCTGTGGGCGCAGCTACTGGGAAATCTGTCTTTCACCACGTCTTTTTGGGTTCTGTAGCTGTTCAGGAAGATGAGGTTTTTAATAGAGCCCCAGCCCCTGGAGATGCTGGGTGAGTTGTAGAAATCCAACTTCGAGAGCATTAAGAGAGACCCTGTAATGATTAGGCAGCCCTGGGATTGTAGCATGGGGAACCCATGGAAGGAGGAGACCCCCACTTCTTACCGTTCAGAGAAGGGGATCATCTTATTGGAGCAGAAGTTTCTTAAAATTTTTTTGGACATCTAAACTTGAAAGCCGAGGTTAAGAAAGTGAAGGGCTTAGTCCATAGAAAGAATTTTCTTCTGCATGTGGTTTTTCTCCTATCATTAAAAAAAATATGAAGAAAAGAAACCAAATTCGTATCAAGGTGCTAAATGTGCTCTAGAATGTAAAGCCACTTTGCATTGGTCAACAGGATCCAGTCAGGGAAATATTTCCATTTATTCAACTTGTGTACTTACGAGAGATTTTTTTTTTTTTTTTTTTTTTTTTGAGACAGGATCTCTCTCTGCTGCCCAGGCTGGAGTGCAGTGGCACAGTCATGGCTCACTGCAGCCTCAATTTCCCAGGCTCAAGTGATCCTCCCATCTCAGCCTCCCTAGTAGCAGGGACTACAGGTGTGCACCAGCACACCTGGCTGATTTTTGTATTTTTAGTAGAGATGGGATTTCACCACCTTTCCTAGGCTGGTCTCAAACTCCTGGGCCCAAGCAATCCAGCTGCCTCGGCCTCCCAGAGTGCTAGTGTTACAGGAAAGGGGTCCTGATCCAAACCCCAAAAGAGGGTTCTTGGATCTCGCACAAGAAAGAATTCAGGGCGAATCCGCGGTGCAAAGCAAAAGCAAGCTTGTTAAGAAAGTTCAGTGGCGAAAGAACAGCTACTTCATAGACAGAGCAGGACATTCCCGAAAGTTAGAGGAGGAAGACATCTGCCCTAGGTACAGTGCTTGTCTATATGGGCAGATGTGCTCTGCTATAAGGCTTTGTCATAAAGGATTAATTTTCTTAATTACTATATTTTGCAAGACTCAATATTTTTATCTTTAAAGCAAAACTAGGAATGCCTTTGTTCTCCAGATATCAGGACATCTGGACACTCCCAAGTCTGGGTCTGTTTTAGTAAACATTATTAGTTTGTTCTCTTAATTGTAAACATCTAGAGGCTAGGAATGCCTAACTTTCTGGGAATGCAGCCCAAATCACAGCCCATCTTGTGGCTTCAACTTCCCCACCTGGAAATGGAGTCTCAGCCTTATTTTCCTAGCCCTCACTCAAAATGGAGTTGCTCTGGTTGGAACACCTCTGACACTCAGATTTTAGGCGTGAGCCACTGTATCCGGCCTTAAGTGAGAAAATCTTGTTGAGCCAGTTCTTTAAGACTCCCTCTTGACTCTTGAGTCTTAACAAGAAATAAGCCAATAAGAGGTTTTCCCTCACCTCTTAGGGACCTTTTCCAGGAGGAGAGTGTTCAAGAAGAGGAGCCAAAGCTAGGAGAGGCCCACAGAGTGTGGCACTGAATTCAGAGGGGTGGTGCTCTCCTGGAGCCCGTAGCTAATCCATTTACACCATCTCCTCCGAGAACTTCATCCAGCCCAGGAGGGTGTGCTGTGGCCTTGCTGGGTCTTTTACCCTGGGGCCAAGGATGGCTTGGTGTATAAGGTGGCGATCAGTGCTATTTCCACCCCCTTCTTCAAGATATAGGCTGCTTTTAAAAAATTTTAATTGTCAGGGTTAGAGGTTTTGATGGTGTGGAACCGGGAGGTGGGCGTGGGAGAGTGGAAACTGGATGTAAATGATTGAAGCTGCCCCACAGAAGTCATTCTGCAGTACATGTTCAGTGACTCCATTTCCAGGTGGGGAAGTTGAAGCCACAAGATGGGCTGTGATTTGCCTAAAGTCTCCTAGCAAATAGTGGCAGAATTGCGACCAGAGCTTTTCCCTTGAAGCCCTGGGTAGAACCTTGAAGTAATGGCAGTATAATTGATTCATGTCTACTTAGGTCATGAATCAATTATTATGCACCCAGCTGCCCCCCTGAGGAGATGGCTCCTGAGAGGCAGGGACCTTCTTTTAATCCTCTCTGTGTCCCTGCACCTCCCAATGCAGTGGCCAGTACATGTTGGGGGGCCCTGCGGGGTGTGGTGAGTTGGATTGGGTGGTTAAACCTGAGTTGCGAGACTCTTCGCTGCAAAGAGCACTGGGGGCAGGGCGGGGGTGGGGGGTTGGGCGAGGGCAGTCTGGCCCCACCGCATCCTCTGTACTCAGCTGTGTCAACTCTCACCTTGCTGTCAGAAACCTTTCCAGACCAACTCAGCCTCTGCATTTTGGAGCAATATCTGTTTGTGCCCCACATTTAGCCCCCTCTATAGACTTATTTACGTGGGAGGAGGACGGCATGCATTGTGATTCTGAGTGTGGGCTGTGGATCTATCAGCCTGAGTTTCAGTCTCAGCTCTGTCCTTTCTGAGCTGTGTGATCTCAGGCAACGCCTCCGAGCCTCAATTTCCTCATCTGTGAAATATTCCTTCTCCACGGGCTGGTCATGAGGATGAATGGGGACAAGGCACGCAGCCGTGCGGCACCAGGCACTCAGCACATTCCCGCCCTTATCATTGTGAAGTTTCCATCATTAAACGTGTTGTTCTGCACCTACTCTGAGGATGGTTACCTCACCCGTGAACGGGAGGAAATGATATGTAACCTTGGCAGATTGTTATGGCAACCAAATGAGATAATACACATGAGAATGCTTTGTAAACTCCTAAGGCTTGGGTGTGAAGTGTGACTGACCCCAAAAATCACACAATTGGTAAGAGGTGGCATCCTCCTGCAATGACCACACCCTCCCCCAAAACACATACACACACACACACTCACATATGCACACACACATATACATATATACATACATATACATACTCGCACAGGCACACACACACACCACCACCAGCATCAGCACCATGAAACATCTCTGTGGTCTGACCCCGCCCACTGCCCCCCCTCCACCCCTGGCATCCCAGGGAAGTTGTTCTCTCATGTTTTCAACAGCCTCTAATGAGCCCTCCCAGACATCCAGACAAGTAGTGGTGGAATTAAAAAAGACAAATGAGACACAGACCTCACTCTCAGGAAGCCTAGCAGGGGAGAGGGTGAGCAAAGGTTACTCTAAACAAGGCCAAATGACACAAAAACCATAACCACCGAAGACTGGGTGGAGGGGAAGTTTGGGAATGGGCGGTTTCGTGGCAGGGCTGGCATTGGAGCTGGTCTTTGAAAGGTGGGTGGTGTCTTAGTCTCCTAGGGCTGCTGTAAAAAATACCACTGACTCAATGGCTTAAACAACAGACATCTATTTTCTCATAGTTCTAGAGGCCAGAAGTCCAAGATCACGAGGTTGGCAGCGTTGTTTCTTCTGAGGCCACTCTCTGTGGCTTGCAGATGGCCCCCTTCTTGCTGTGTCCTCACGTGGTTGTCTGTGTTGTCTGGGTCCGGATCTCCTCTTCCTTTTTTTTTTCCCAAGACAGAGTCTTGCTCCATCGCCCAGGCTAGAGTGCAATGGCCAGATCTTGGCTCATTGCAACCTTTGCCTCCTGGGTTCAAGCGATTCTCCTGCCTCAGCCTCCAGAGTAGCTGGGATTACAGGCCTGTACCACCACGCCTGGCTAATTTTTTGTATTTTTAGTAGAGATGGGGTTTTACCCTGTTGGCCAAGCTGGTCTCGAACCCCTGACCTCACGTGATCTGCCTGCCTCAGCCTCCCAAAGTGCTGGGATTACAGGTGTGAGCTACCACACCCGGTCCCAATCTCCTCTTCCTATAAGGATGCCAGTCATATTGGATGAGAACCCACCATTGACTTCATTGAGGTAAAATGAGGTCATATCCATGGGCCCCAATCCAATATGGCTGGTGTGCTTTATCTCCTGAAAGGCCTTATCTCCAAATATAGTCACAGTGTGAGGTACTGGGGGTTAGGAATTCAATATATGAATTTGAGTGGGAGACACAACGAAGCCTGTAACAGATAGGATGTTTTCTTTTCACATTTGTTCCATTACAAAACTACTCACTGTGGCCAGGTGCAGTGGTTCATGCCTGTAATCCCAACACTGTGGGAGGTGGAGGCAGGAGGATTGCTTGAGCCCAGGAATTTGAGACCAGCTTGGGCAACATAGGACGACCTAGTCTGTACAAAAATTAATACATAAATTAACCAGGCATAGTAGTGCATGCCTGTGGTCCCAGTTAATTGGGAGACTGATGTGGGAGGATTGCTTGTGCAACCCAGAATTTTGAGGCTACGGTGACCTGTAATCGTGCCACTGCACTCCAGACTGGACAACAGAGTGAGGCTCTGTCTGTCTCAAAAAATAAAAAATAAAAAAACCCAAAAGTACTCACTGTAAAATGTTGTGAAATGTTGAAAAGCACAAGAGGGAAAATAAGAACCTTTTGGAGATGACCATACCTGTCCATGAAAAAAACACCTTAAAATGGGTTTATACTTATAACACCTATTGTTTTATAAACAGCTATTTTTATGTAACAAATACATCATGAACTATTAAATAATCTACCACAACATCACTTTTAATGCCTGCCTCATGGTCCACGATAAGGGTGTATTGAATGTGTTTAACCAGTGGAGAGTGGGGTTTTGATTAGCCAAGACTGGGGTGGAGAAGTAGCAGCCTCACGGAAGGGAACGATGTGAGCTCCAAGGGCACGGTAGTTGGTTACACTTCAGCGAGCTGCAACCAATCAGAACAGTTCTCAGAATAAGATCGATTACACTTATAAGAAGACGTAATTTTTTGTGCATGTCGGGGGTGATTAGGGAAATAGACTGTGGACGTGAGAGCGCTGCTGCTTCTAAGAAGTCCTGAAGGGTCCCAAGAATGAGCCAGCTCCATGATTTATGTCTGACTAATCAGTCTCAACTAGACCCTACGGGGGCAACTGAAAGTCAAAATTTGATTCTGCAGGGTGAGGCTGAACTCGATGAACATAGTTTCATAGTTTTAATTGAGATGCTGGTTTTTAATGAGTGACAGTTAGTGATGAGTGATTATTGCTTTTCCCACCACTCACTTCCCTCACTCCCCTCTTTCCTTCCCCACCCTTCATCCCAGATGAGGAGAAATCATTGGTAAAACAAAACAACGGGAAAGGGACTTAGTGATAAAGACTCACCTTGTTTCACACTGAAGACTGAAGGATCTAAAGGAGAAGTTCAGGTTGGACCAGGAGGGCTTCTAGGGGAGAGAAGAGGCAGAGAGAGCAGGGAGAGAGCACAAGTCCCAGGCTGGAGTGCAGTGGCCAAATCTCAGCTTACTGCAGCCTTGACCTCCTGGGCTCAAGCGATCCTCCCACCTCAACCTCCCCAGTAGATGGGAATACAGGCTCTCGCCACCATGCCTAGCTAATCTTTTTTTTTTTTTTTTAAGAGATGGGGTCTCACTATTTTGCCCAGGCTGATGTTAAACTCCTGGGCTCAAGTGATCTCCAGCCTTCGCCTCCTTAAATGCTGAGATTACAGGCATGAGCCACTGTGCCTGTCCCACTGTGAATTTTGAATGATCCAATAGGTGATTCAATAGGGAAAAGTGTTTATCCCTGTTAATTTCAATAACTGAGCCTTTCAAGTTATGTTTATAAAGCCAGCAGAGACTTAGGTTTCATTTGCTCTATTGTGCAAGTGAAAGAAGAGGAATGTGGCGGTGACTCCTGATTTGATAGAGAAAGCCCACAAAACAACAGTTTAGAAATACAGAGATGTCAGCTGCAATGCTACTTCCAAGACAACCATTCCCAAATGAGAAAACCAGTCAGAATTACAGCTCTCTTTGGGGGCTTCTTATTAGAGGGCAAGGCAACTATTTCTAAAGTCTTAGGAGTCTGGGCTGGGTGTGGTGGCTCACACCTGTAATTCCAGCACTTTGGGAGGCTGAGGCAGGAGGGTCACTTGACGCCAGGAGTTTGAGACCAGTCTGAGCAACATGGTGAGACCCCCATGTCTACAAAAAAATTAAAAAGAAAATAGCCAGGCATGATGGTGCTTGCCTGTAATACTAGGTACTCAGGAGGCTGAGGCAGGAGGATCGTTTGAGCCCAAGAGTTGGAGGCTGCAGTGAGCTATGATCAAGCCAGTGCACTCCAGCCTGGGCAACAGAGTGAGATCCTAACTGTAACTAACTAACTAACTAACTAACTAACTAACTAGTTAACTAACTAGGAGAAATGAAAAATAGAGTCTTAGGAGTCTTACTGGATCCCTTTTGTTGAACGAATGAGTCCAGGGACGGATTTATTCTACCCAAGATCGACTGGGAACAGTGATGAATATTCACATGAGTCCGCTTGGTGCCCTGAAGAGCAAGATTTATGTCCTTGTGAAAGTTTTCAACCTAACACTTTATCATATCTGATTCTTTGAACTGGCTTTTTAATGTAGAGTGGCAGCTGTCTCTCCCCAGCTGCAGGGGAGGGAGGCCATCTTCTGCGTCTCTTTCTGAGACACTTGTGTTAATGATGATGGCTTGCATTTGGGAGGCAATTTCATCAGTTGGCATTATAAGGAAAATAACAGGCCTGCCAAGCTCAATTTACTGGCAGAAAAAGAAAAGGAGTGAAGAGGATATTACTTATTAAGTATGAAACGCGGACCGCACAGCACAACACTATCTTTTGAATTCCCCATGATTGCAGAATCATAAGGCTTTCTTCTGGTGTGGGAGCACACTGACACCCCTCCTTTGTGCTGTGGTTATGAAAAGGATTATGTAAAGATGATTGCTACTTTCAGGAGCCACCAGCCTCTCAAGTTTAGCGAGGATGCAGGAAAAGGTAATTCAGGAAGGATGCAATTCACTTCAAACCTTTAACAAATCCACGTCATGAAAACCTAATTCAGAGAAGGTCATTTGCTAGAAGGTATATTATTAAATAAAAAGAAGCAAGTTTTTTTTTTTTTAAAAGATCATTTGCTATAATATCGTTTTGCAACCATTCACCACATGATTACTTAGACAGTTCTTCTCATGCATTTTGTATCTTTTTTTTTTGTTTCTCAAATTAATGAGTCTTTATTGAGAATGTGCTGGGTGCCTTTCTTTGTGGGAAAACCACATTGGCCAAGTCTCTAAAGCTGACGCACACCCCCTCATTCTGTGTAAGTGAGTTTCTCAGAGCTTTTCAGCACCCACCTCCAGTGCCTAGTGAGGTAGTGATGCCACCCAGGAAAGTGGGCAATGCTCCTAAGAACAGTGCCCACATTCCAGCAAACTGTTTTCCTGGAGCCTGGCAACCTCCTCACTAAATGCTTGCAAAAAAACAGGTGAGAGCACTAACAGACTTCCTGCTGGAAACCAGGTAGCCAGAGAAGCTAGTGACACACCTGAGGAGGAAACCTGGGATCAGGACACTCCAAAGGCCCAGTGCTGGCAAGGTGCCCCGGGCGAGGGTGACTGTCAGGACATTTCTGCATCATTCAATTATGAAAGCTGATTCTATTTAATTCACTTTAATTTAAACAGGAGGGCCAGTTCCACCCAAAGGCAGAAGATGCTGTCAGCAGATACAGAGTGAGATCTGAGGACCAGGAAGCAAAAGTAGCACCTCCTCTGAATCTGCCACTGATGACTGCAATGACCCCATTACCCCCTTCCAGTTACCCTTCATGACTCACTCATCCCTTACCCCTCGGGAAGACACTGTCCAGGGCAGAGTCTGCCAGTCCAAGGCCCTCGGCTCTGGTGATCACCTGCTCTGCACTAAAAATCGGCAACACACGATCTGGCAAGTGTGAAGGTCCAAGGTGCTAGGGGGCCAGCATATTTGAAATTGAGATGCCCAAAGGGCGATGAGACCAGGAATTCAGGTCCCTGTTCCCATCGTCCTTTGGGAAAGGCAGTAGTGTGGCTTGGTTGAACTGAGAACAGTCAGGGGACTTGCTGGGAAGGGGAAATCAAGGTGCAGGTTCTCTCGGAAGGAGGCAGGATCACAAGCGGGTCCTGGGGTGGAGAGGGGGAAGGTGTGAGCGGAAAGAGCAAGTGTGCATGACACAGCAGGCACAGTCGGCCTTATGCTCCACTGGATGGAAACTTCCTATGGCAGGGGGCTTTGTGTTTTGTACCTTGTTGTGTCCCCAGCACCTAGAACAGAGCCTGATGCATTGTAGGAGCTCAGTAAATATTTACTGGATGAGTTGTAATATTTATTGTAAATATTAGTAAATATCAGTGAATATTTATTGAGTTGAGTTGGTCTTTCCAGTGAAGCGGTTGCTTCTCTGTGAAGCTCTGTGGGAAACATAAATGGTGGGAGATAGGGTATCTGTCCTTAGGGCTGGCCACATGTGAACCCTGTAACCATTTGGTATCCATCCATTCATTCATTCATGGAATATTTGCCCAGCTTCTGTTCGGTAATATATTGTATTAGTCACTGGGGTCACAAAGATGACAGCCAACACATATTTCTTCAGGACACGTGCAGTGGCTCACACCTGTAGTTCCAGCACTTTGGGAGGCTGAGGCAGGAGGATCCCTTGAGGTCAGGAGTTCAAGACCAGCCTGGGTGACATAGTGAGATCCTGTCTCTATAAAAAATTAAAAAATAAATCCAGACAGAGCAGCGTACCTGCAGTCTTAGCTACTTGGGAGGCTGAGGTGGGAGGATCGCTTGAGCCCAAGAGTTGGAGGCTGTAGCGAGCTATGACTGTGCCACTGCGCTCCAGCCTGGGCAACAGAGTGAGACCCTATTGTTAAAAAATTAATTAATTAATTAAAAAATATTTCTTTAATACCCATCATGAGCCAGGCTCTGGGGGATACCATGGTGACCAGGCTGGAAACACCTTCTTTGGTAGAAGATGCAGACTGTCCAAGCCGCAGACGGGGGAGCATCAGTCTCTATCTGGAAGTGGAGATGCTGGGAAAGGCTTTGCAGAGGAAGGCACATTTGGGCTGCATCCTGACAGCAGGGCAGGCGTTCGTCAGGCTGGGGAGGTGTGGGGCAGCACCGGAGCAAAGTGTCAGCGTGTGTCATGGCTTGGTTTCCCGCAGAGGCCTGCTGGGGCCACCTTTTAGCTACACTCTTCATACCTCGTTTTCCTACTTCCCAGACCCTCTGAACATGTCCTTCTCTCTTACTAGTTGCTCCCAGTTTTGCTCACCCCAGGGCCTTGCACCATGTGTAACACAAAGATCCATTATGATCAATACCAGTTAGTCTAGGAACGGTTCCCAGAGCTCAGCGACATCCCTGATGTGGGTGTGGCTGGGGACTGCTATGGAACTTTGACTGCCATTTCCTCTCATGAGCTCCTTGGCCTGGCTACCCTGGGAACTTGTTGTGAGAGGAGGATCACAACAAGGCTGGGCAGGATGAGGGCATCCCTGGGTTCTCTGTGCCACTGAAATACAACACGGCCCCTGCTACAGGCGAGTGGATGGTGGGCCCATGTGGTTTAGCATAACCCAGAGCCAATGTCCTCCACAGAGCTGCCGATATGGTAGTGCTCACCTTTCACCTGGAGGCGGCCATGCTCCAGGGCACACTTTGACGCACTTGAACAGGGCAGTGTGTTGGTGCATTGGACTAGAGGGCCTTTGAGGTCTCTTCCAACTGCACACTTCATTCTGATCCAGTGATTCTTTCTGGCCTTGAGCTGGGAACATCAGAACCCAGTCCTGTGGTGGCTGCCAGAAGATACTGTTAAAATGCAACTAGAAGAATGTTGTTTTGGTTCTTTCACACATCAGCTGCTAATCTTTGTAGGATTTTCCCCTTTCCAGGGTTAAGAGAGAGAAGAGGAAGTGAAAACAGGAGGGGAGAATTTTCTTAAAGCACCTCTTGCCTTGCAGACAACAACCAAAAACCCCCTAGGGTTTGAAGAGCGCTGTGTACTTTTTTTCTGTAGCTTGCTCCCATCCACAGCCTGCCTCATTTGGTTCTCAGAGCTCCCCCAGGTGGGAGCAGAATTCTGAGCTGCCCCAGTTCCACTCTTATTTGCAGACAGGGGGCGTTCCTGGGGCGGGAGGGAAGGGCTGAGGACTGGCTCTTCTGGCAGAAGCAGGTATTTTGCAGAGTCATTCTGGTGAGGCACTGGGGGTTTCTGAGTTTCTTCAGGAAAACTGGGCAGAGGCTCCTCTACACCTGGTGGAGAAAGGTCTGTGTGAACAGGGATCAAGCTGACTGTCCTCTGGGTGGAGCCCTTCGGCCACGGAAGGCAGGGGAGCTGGCCTTCCCAGCACTGATTCAGCATCCGCTGATCTCTCCCAACCACAGGACTCTCCTGGCTATTGGAGATCTCCCACTCCAAGGCCCAAACCCTCGCAGTTGAGAGCTCCCAACTGCAGTGTCCACTGCCAAGACAGGGGTGTCTTCCCCAGAGTCCAGTAGGCACATTTCCAACTTTTCTTGTTGTTTAACAGATTTCATTGACAACTCTAAATATGCAACTGGTCGGTGGGAAGCAGGGAGAATCTGGAGGCAAATGAGATGGAGCCCTTGTTCTCCAAGAGGTGGCAGCTCTCCTGATGCAGACAGACATGGACACAAACACGGTGTGAGCATGGAATGGAAGGGTGGTGGGGAGGAGAAGAGAGGGAGCGCTAGATGGGACCAAGGTAGTCTCACCGTTGCATGTTGGAGCCCTGATGCCCAGTCCCAGGGCAGAGTCTCCAGGTCTAGGGCCCCCTGCTCTGGTGACCTCATGCTCTGCACTAAAAATCAGCAACACACAACCGGGCAAGTGTGAAGGTCCAAGGCGCCAGGGGGCCAGTGTATTTGAAATAGAGATGATCCTAGGAATTCAGGTCCCTGTTCCCATTGCCCTTTGGGAAAGGCGGTAGCGTGGCTTAGTTGAACTGAGAAGAGAAAGGGGACTTGCTGGGAAGGGGAGATTAGGTGGTCCTCTCCTGCCTCCTGGGAGTTTTGGCTGGGGATTGGGAAACTGGGACTGGAGGAGAAGCCGGGGATCAGGGATGCCAGGAGAGAAGGGGCAGTCTTCACTTTGTTTGGCAGAGATCAAGCACAGGGCCATTTGGCATGCCAGCAGGGCTGAAAATGAGCCGCTGTATGACCTGGGTACACAGGGTCCCTCTCCCCATCATGCACTCCAAGGCCCATTCTTATGCCTCTCAGACAAGTGTGGTGAGTTGATCCTAGATTCAGTCTGGGCTGCAGATCAGAGCCCTGAGTGTCTCCCAATGGGCACCGGCCAGCCCCTCCTGTCCTTCTGGCTGATCTCTGCTCCTTCCCATCTCTGCCCTGGACTTTCCCCACAGAGCCTTCACTCCCTCATGCAATCCCTTTCTCTCCACTTCCACTGCCCTCTCCCGGCTGCTCAGAAGCTGTGTTTCCATGAGGCCTTCCCTTAGGAGTGCCTGTCTTCCCTCTCTGAGCTCTCCTGGTTCAGGGGGCCATGCATAAGACACCTGCCAGAGGGTTTTGGTTCATTTCTTTCATCTGTCTCCAAGGTTCTAACTCTTTGGGGCTGCACCCAGGTCTCCTTCACCTCTGAGTTTCCCCCATCACTTGGCTCTTCATTAAGTCATCAGTAAGTACTGCATGAACACAAGGAAAAGATTTATCACTGGATCTCAGAGGATGGCCTCTGTCTCCCATCGTCTTTTCTGGAGAAGAGGCTGTTTGCTTTCCAGGAAGAGGCCGGGGAGAGAGCTGGAAGGAGCGTCCATAGCAGATTTCTCCCAGAAGTCTGGAAGAGCTGAAATCTCATCAGGATCAGGACTGTGGGCTCAGGGGCACCCACCCAGGGCACCTGGGAATGACAGACCAGTTTGCTGGTTGAAGCAGGAGAAAGGGGGTAGAAATCTTGGTAATTTCTGGCAGTGTGGAAATCTACCCAGTCTATCAGCTTGGGACAGGGTTGGTTTTCAGGGTGAGGCCAGAAGAAATTCTACACACATGTATCCCAGCTCCTTCTTTCTGGGGGTACAGAGTAGGGTGAGCCATAAAGAGTGAAGGGATGGGACCACCTCCAAGAACAGCCACCTCTGACCCAAGAACCATGTTTCCAAATAGACAGAGTTGATTTAACAACCATTCACATTTCCTACAAGTTAATACCTACTTCCTTCTCCTCAATCAAGGCCCAGCCATCCCTGGGGAGAAGCCTTAGGTGCTGGGATGGGCCCTGGGTGGGGAACTTCATGTGTTGTCATTTTAACTGACATCTGTAGAGGTTTGAAACTGGACAAACAGGAAGTGTCCTGTCTTTAACACTTGCACAATCAAGCCTTTTGTGAAATATCCAGGAGTCGGGGTCGCAGGGGCCGGTGGTGTGAGGTGCTGTGAGGTAGCCCTGGACCCGTCTCTGATCCCGAGAGCTGGGCCCTCTGCAGCTGAGAACCTGCCCCCGCAGCCACTTTCCCTCCTTAGCTGTGGTGCACAACCTGTGCTGTGAGGCGCTGCTGCTTGCCTGGCACTGCTGCTGAATCAGTCCCCATCTCTTCATTTTGATGGCAGCCTGGGTTTGTTATCCTTCAAAGATCGTCTCTTGGAAGGACACCAACCTCTGATTACGTTTCCCAGCCTGCCTGGAGGCAGCTCAGCTAATCCGGCTCGATTTGGGTGGTGGATTCCCTTCTGGCCTCGAGATCTGACGCCACCTCTGGCACCAGTAGGGTGGGAAGATGGACAAAATAATTACGCCCCATGAGCTAAAAGGAGAATTAAAATTAATTCCCTTGTGCAGCCTTTTCTTTTTTATTTTCCTCTTCCTGGGTAACGTTTTTTTTTTTTTTTTTTTTTTTTTTGCCAGGTGTAGAGGCTCACACCTGTAATCCCAGAACTTTGGGAGGCTGAGGCGGGTGGATCACTTGAGGTCGGGAGTTTGAGACCAGCCTGGCCAACATGGCAAAACACCCTCTCTACTAAAAAATACAAAACTTAGCTGGGTGCGGTGGCGCATGCCTGTAATCCCAGCTACTAGGGAGAATGAGGCAGGAGAATCGCTTGAATCCAGGAGGTGGAGGTTGCAGGGAGCCGAGATCACACCACTGCAGTCCAGCCTGGGCGACAGAGACTGTCTCAAAAAAAAAAAAAAATTGCTTTATGAGTACATAGTAGCATATAATTCAGGGCTGTTCTCTTTTCCTTTTGTAACAGGTCTAATTTATGGCAGTAATTTTTTTTTAAAAACTGTATTTTTCATTAGAATTTTGTACATATGACCTTTATAACATTTATGACATTTACCCTTGTTTATTATAAAAATGATTTAATTGTAGTAAACCCAGTTTTGAAAAGAGAAGAATAAAAGATCGCCCAGAATCTTAACACTGAACACTTTGGGTCCAGTTTGTTTTCCCAATCAGTCTTCATCTGATTGCATGTTTAATTGCATGATCCTAGCATACATTTACTTTTTGAAGAAACCTAGTTTGGTAGCATATGCACGGTCCCATGTGGCTACATAATCTTTCTCATCATCATTAAAGCACAAATTCCTTTAGGATCATAATTTACTCAGCCAACTTCCTGCAGCTGAAAATTTAATTACTTCTTTTACCTTTCAAACCAAGGTGTTTGCTTGTCTTTTCTGGACTCTGCCCTGGGGCCGCAGCAGACAGGAAGTGGAGCCGTGGAACAGGGTTAGACCCAATTCGTCTTCATGTCCTGCCCCTCAGCCCAGCCCTTGGCCCAACCCCTGCCAAATGGCTCCTGCTGTGTTCAGGTACCTGCGGAAAGGAGCTCCCACCTATCAGCAGTGTAAGGGCATTTCCAGGGCACATCTGTGCAAGGCCTTTCACTCATGGAGCACTTGCACACTGGACGCTTGCCACTTGTGTAGACACCTCCTCTAGCAAGGACCATGCCATACTGCATCTTTTGTTACTAGTGCCAAGGAGGGTTCCCGGCATATACAAGTGGTTAGTAGTTGTTTGTTCAGTGATTGACAACTCACGAGGAATCCCATAAGTTAGCAGCCTCTTGCTCCAGCTTGGGCTGCAGAATCTGACACTGACACTGTGCTGCTTCACAGGCCTTGGGGACTTTGACTAAGATACCCTCCCCATCCGCCAACTTCAACCGTACATTTACAACGGTTTAATAGTGCAGGGTCCCCACCAGACCCTCCAGTGTAGGTTTTTTTTTTTTTTTTTTTTTTTTTTTAGATGGAGTCTCACTCTGTCTCCCAGGCTGGAGTACAATGGTGTAATCTCGACTCACTGCACCCTCTGCCACCTGGGTTCAAGCAATTCTCTCCTGCCTCAGTCTCCCGAGTAGCTGAGATTACAGGCATCTGCCACCGCACCTGGCTAATTTTTGTATTTTTTAGTAGGGACGGGCTTTCACCATCTTGGTCGGGCTGGTCTTGAACTCCTGACCTCGCGATCCACCCGCCTTGGCCTCCCAAAGTGCTGGGATTACAAGCGTGAGCTACCACCTGTAGCGGTATCATGGTGTTTATCAGGGTGATCAGCTTGTTTCAGTTTTCCTGGGACTTGCCGGGTTTTATCACTGGATGTCCCTTGTCAGTCCCAGGTAAGCAGGGACAGGGGTTTTCTCTTAGTTCTCAGCATCCAGTTCTTAACAAGCTCCTGTAGAGGGCGCTGGAGGCAAAGCTCAGGAGGCAGGGGCCAGATGGATTGAGCAGTTGCTGTTCCAGGTGGGAGATATCACGTCACCCGGACACCATCAGACTCAGGAGCGGGTTAGAAAACAGCGGATCTCCTTAACCCTCCCCCAGGAAACGCTGGTGTCAGGAAACTGATGCTTGTTGGCCAAGAGGGAGTGACCGTGTCAGACAAGTCTCTGTTTCTTCATCCTGAGAAAGCAAATCATGTATAAATGACTTGTGGTTGTTTCAGGCTGTCAAGCTCCAAATGTGTTCTGGCTGTAACTACCCTGGCGGCAGGATGCTCCAGTTGCATTGACCTAGAACAACCTAGGACAGAGAAAAAGAAATCGCTTTGATTTTGTAGGGGAGGACACATTTTAAAATTCTGCCTTTCCAGGTTATTGGCAGGATCTCTGGAACAAAAGTCAGGCTAGCAAGAGAGAAGCATATGTATTTATTTAATACATGTTTTACATGATACAGGGGCTTTTGTAAGGAAATGAAGACCCAAAGAAATGTTTAAACCTGAGTGTTTTTATACGGGGTTTGATGAAGAGTGGAAAGTCATGGAAGAATATGACAGGAAACAGAGGGGATGAGCTGGGGGTAGGAAAGCGGGGAGACGCTCAGCAAGGCCTGTTAGCCCAGTTTCTCTTTTTCGCAGATAAAAATGCGCTTTTACCCTGAGTATAGGGAGGGCACCTCTCACCTAGGTTCTTATGACCTGCTTCAAGGGAAGTTCAGAAATTGGTTCAGCTTAAAACATCCGCTATTTTCAAGGTGCCATATTTTGGGCCTGAATCCCATCCATTTTTTTTAAGTGGTCTATCCACTGTCTATTTTCCCCGGGTTTATATAGACCTATCCGCTTCCCTTGGGAAATTGAGTGGGAAACACGAAATTTACGTTCAAAGTGGGTGGTGATAATGAAAAAATAATCTGGTAAGAGAGGAGACCCACACAGACCCTACTTTGGGCATTACCTGGCCAAAGCCAGCAGCAAGGCAGCACGCCCTTCTGACACGCACAGGTTGCCAGGGGCTCCACATGCATCAGGCCCCTGCTTTGGTGCATAATGTATATTGCTGTTGATGTGTTCAACTCTGTTGCAAAGTGTTTAGAACAGATAACATCACAGTCAGATCATTTACCAATTCTCTCACTTGCCCACCTTTTGTTGTTAAACCGCGTACTTTGGGTAGTATCTGCAGTTTATTAGGTACGCTGTGAACACTGTTTTGTAAGGAGTGCCTGGCTGAAAACACCCACAAAATGATTTAAAAAACACAAAACTAGGCCAGGCAGAGTGGCTTACGCCAGTAATCCAAGCACTTTGGGAGGCCGAGGAGGCGGATCACTTGAGGCCAGCAGTTGGAGACCAGCTTGGCCATCATGGTGAAATCCCATCTCTACCAAAAATACAAGAATTAGCTGTGCATGATGACATGTACCTGTAGTCCCAGCTACTCGGGAGACTGAGGTAGGAGAATTGCTTGAACCCAGGAGGTGGAGGTTGCAGTGAGCTGAGATCACTCCATTGCACTCCAGCCTCGGCAACAGAACGAGACTGTCTCAAACAGAACAAAACAAAACAAACCCTCCAAAACCCACAAAGCTAGTATTTACAACTTGGAATGTCATCATTGTGAATGTTTCTATCTGCACAAATATCTGGAAAATGATTATTAGGATACCAGCCTTTATTACTGTTCTCTTAAGAGAAGCCACTTGCTCCTAAGCCCTTCGCTCTCTTAAAAAAAAAATCATTTTAAAGCTGGGCGTGGTGGCTCACGCCTCTAATCCCAGCACTTTGGAAGGCCGAGGAGGGTGGATCACGAGGTCAGGAGATCGAGACCATCCTGGCTAACACGGTGAAACCCCGTCTCTACCAAAAATACAAAAAATTAGCCAGGCGTGGTAGCGTGTGCCTGTAGTCCCAGCTACTTGGGAGGCTGAGGCAGGAGAATGGCGTGAACCCGGGAGGTGGAGCTCGCAGTGAGCTGAGATCGCGCCACTGCACTCCAGCTTGGGCCACAGAGTAAGACTCCGTCTCAAAAAACAAACAAACAAAAAAAATCATTTTAAGAACTGGAGTGGTTATGAGAAAAGCGCCAGTGCTTTTAAAGATTTGCAGAAGGGGGAAAGGTCACTTGGCTGTCAGTTGGAGTTTTTATGTCATAGATGGGGTACCTATCACTCAGAGCTGGAGTCGGACAGACCCGAGTGGGAATCCTGTCTCCACCGTAAATTAACTGTGTGATCTTGGACAAGTTATTTAACTTTTCTAAACCTCAGTTTCTCCATCTTTAAAACAGAGATGATATTCATCATATGTCATTAAAAAGTATAACATTGGAAAGTGTCGCACACTGAAGAACGTCCAACTCTTGGCAAAGTTCAGTCCAACTAGGGTTTGAACATGTTTTTAAAAATATCCTGAGGCTCTGCTTTCCCCAGAAGACGCTGTAAAGAACAATTCCAGCCCTGGCACTGAGACAGTTGGATCTTAGATGAGTCATTCCCTTCTCTTTTTTGGGGCCTCAGTTTCCCCTTTGGTAAAATGAAGGGATTAAACCAAATCAGTGATTCTCCAAACTTTGGTGTGCTGATCTGCTAGGCTCCACCTTGGTACCCTCTAATTCAGTAGGCTTGGATGGGGTTCACACAGCTTCCCCGGGAGATTCTGTGCTCAGTCTGAGAACCACCCGCCGGAGAACCACAACCACAGCCACCTAGACTGGGACTGATATTTGATGGCTTCGAGGAGGTATTTTAAGGCTATTGTCCCAGAATACGTGATGTGTTTTTTGAGGAGGAGGAAGGTGTATCCACAGCACACATCAGGAAGAGGTGGTTAAAGGTCAGAGAGTTATACTACATAACATCCATCTGATTTGATACTTCCTGAAATTTTTGACACCCAACCAGAGACGTCTTTTAAAAGGTTCCCCACTGCTCACTGATTGACAGGAAACCACAACAGGGGTAAAATGCACGCATAACACAGCAGACATCAGACATGAGAGTAGTTCTCTATGTAGCACAGTATTTTGTATTATTGTAGACACACAAATTATTTAAGTCTGTGTGTTTGTGTGTGTGTGTACTTTTTCATTTTGGTGGTATGGAGAGCTTTGGAGGGAAGAAGGAAAGGATGACAAAGGGAATCGTTTTTCCATATACATCTCCCATTGCAAGAACACTGATCTCTGAGTGGATTCTTTTGTCTTGAATCTTCTGAATTATTGATCCACAATGATGAAATCCCTAGCACAGATGTTCAATCTTGATGTCATTTAATATCTTGTACAACAGCCTGAGGCTAATTTTCCTCTCTCCAGGAAAAATGGTTTGTAAGAGTTGATTGATCAACTCAGGCCCAAGATCATAAATATAAACTTCATTGGTAAAGTGATCTACTCTAATATTAACTTCAGGGATTAGAAAATACAAAGTATAAAAAGTGCATGAGCATACAGTAAGTGCTCAACAAATGTTGGCTTTTATTATTATTAGGTGATCATGGAATTAACTTTCACGAATTTGCCCGTGAGTTATAAGCCGCTATCGACCCAGGGATAGTTTCTAAAAAGACAAACCCCCTGCAACTGCAGGTAGCAGGAGATAGCCCTTCCCATTACTGTTGTCTTCTCCAACGTGTGTTATCCAGACCACCATGTGGGATCCTTGGGATGATTTTGGGTAGTACAAAGACCATTTACAGAATGTTCTTTTTTTTTTTTAAACCCTTTATTTAAAAAATAGAGACAGGGTCTTGCTATGTTGCCCAGGCTGGTCTTGAACTTCTGACCACAAGTGATCCTCCTGCCTCGGCTTCCCAAAGTGCTGAGATTGCAGATATGAATCACCACACTTGGCCTTAAATAATACTCTTTTACATAGTACATATTTAAGTCTAAACAGAACTACTAAAATATTTGTGTTAAGGTTATTTTCTTTTTTGACAAAAGACAATGGTTTTAACATTTATGCTGATACACAGTTTCCCTTTAAAATAAGTCATCCAAGTGGAAGAAGGTGATTCAAAGAAAGCTGCTAAGTAATAATAGCACAAGTCGTACCCAGAAACGGTAAAAATTGTGATGGTGGCATGCAAATGATCGAGTTTGAGAAGTACTAACTCAGTGAACTGAACCTGTGTGCTCCTCATTGTGCTACATCTGAAAACATTCATCAACACTCATTTCATGGAGCTCGAATCTGTAGTACAGTTACAAAACTTCTGTGCTGTACAGGACCTTGAGGTCATCATGGGACCACCCCTGTATTTTAGGCAGATGGTTTCCATGATCTGGAGATGTTGTGTCTCAAGTACAATACACTGGGGAGGAAACACTTTACCAGATTAGAGAAAAACGTGTTTGAAAAGAGACAGTCCTTCTATCCCAGGAGAGACACATTGGAGGGGAGACAACAGGATAATGAGAATGTAAACTATCTATGTTCCAAATTTTTCTGGACATTAAAAAATTAAAAATTCTAAAAAAGAAAATGGAAATTATCTTCTGAAAGGATCTCAAGGGGCACATGTCTTGAAATATTTGAAGACCTTTTACTTGGAGGGTGGTGACATGTACTCTAATTAACTTCAAGGTGTGTAAGAGGGAGGCTGAAATTATAGGAGGACAGATTTTAGCTCGGTGAGAGGAAATACCTTTAGTGAACTAAAGAAGGAATGAGCTATCTTAAGAGATGATGGGCTCCCCTGGACTAGAGGTATTATTTAAGCAGAGCCATGACGCCCTTAGGGGACCTGGGACCAAGTGCTAGACGGGTGTGGAGGTGGCTGACCGAGGGTCCTTGCTGCCCCTTAAAGTCAAGGAGTTTAAGGCAGCCTTTCCGTTCTTTCAAGTGGCTCCTCCAAGGGAGCCATTATCTGCAGTTACTGTCTCAGTTTTAGGTAAAAAGCTTTTATCATTTGGGAATTTCCCCTCCCCATATAATACTTTTTACTCCTGAATGCATGCAAAAGAGCTGTAAGAAACTTTCTGGTGCTAAATGAGAAAATGTGTGAACATAAACGAGCTAGTTTAACTATAAGTTCACCACAGTGTATTTTAAACATCAGGCTCTTAAAAACTCAATAGTTTGAGATTTGCGTTTTAATCAGCGTTTGGCTAACAATATGAGATAAACTGTTAGAGAAGTGTAGGTCATTCTGGCAAATAGAAAGTTCCATCATTTCACACTTAGAGAGCTGCCACGAAGAGCTTATTCTTGGAGTACAAAATGCAGAATTTAGGTTAAGCCAGGTGAAATTGTCATTTTGTAGATGAAATCGTACACTGGCAATTTCTTACGGTTCAATGTAAAACATTTATAAACAATTGTATTGTTACAAATACATTTAGACACCGTTTTCTGCTAAACTCAGTATTTTCCTTTCCATCCTGATCAAAGAAACATTATTGCAGTAAGCCACATTATAATTGAGGATGATTTCTTCTAAAAAGGTTCCGAGTTCCTTTCAGCTTGTTATTGCACAGTGGATTTTTCATTTGCAAAGACATTAAGCCCTCCAAATGTGCAAATCATGAAGTCAGTCGTTGTTCCAGCAAGGTTTGCCCAGCGGTAAAAAACAAGATAAAACTAATGCACTAGCTGAAACCAGGTGGGGAGACCATGTGTGGTAGTGCTTGCAGGCGGAGGGAAACTATTTCTGAAATGAGGACTTAACAAAGTATAATCCCAGCTTCACTGCTGTTCACATGAGAAACCAAAGCTTCAATTTAACTTCAGGCAATAGAAGTTTCACACCGTCAGCACCAACTGCCTAAAATCCAAAACTAGTATCTAAAAGTGTAGGATCAAAACCAAAAATCTGGAGGGTTCTAGTTAAACTTCAATATGCATGATCCCAGATTCCCCTTTAAAACATAGTCCAAGTATTGTATCTTTTCCATAGGGCATTTACATTATTGTATTAATGTGAAATAGCTATTTACCTCTCTCCAAATCTCGGCTTTATAGAATACATAATTATCACATCCTGTAGGAGAGTCATTTAAAAAGACAGCCTTGTTTATAGACAGGAGAAGTTACAGACTTTAAAATTCCTGTTAGAAAACTGGGGGACTCTGGGGCCAGGCGCAGTGGCTCACACCTGTAATCCCAGCACTTTGGGAGGCAGAGGAGGGCAGATCAGGAGGTCAGGAGTTCGAGACCAGCCTGGCCAAGGCAAAACCCTGACTCTACTAAAAATACAAAAATTAGCTGGGCGTGGCGGCGGGCACCTGTAATCCCAGCTACTCAGGAGGCTGAGGCAGGAGAATCGCTGGAATCCAGGAGTCGGAGGTTACAGTGAGCCGAGATGGCGCCATTGCACTCCAGCCTGAGCGACAGAGCAAGACTCATTCTCGAAAAAAAAAAAAGGAAAATTGATTGGGGGACTATCGAGGATTCCCCTCTCCCATTTGTTAAAAATTAATAAAATTTAGGCCCTCAGACTTTATGCATTCATACTCAAAATAAATGCACTAAAAATCAAGGAGCAGTAAGGGCACCGAGAAAGACAGCAATTTGATCTATTTTATAATTAAAACAGGCTCCAGAGTTTAAGTAACTTGCCCCAGTGCCTGTTGGGACATGGGAAAAAAACAAAGACCTCCACTACATCCCACATTCTCTAAACTGAGAACCATCTCAAGCAACAAGTCTACATATATCACTCTGACAAAGTGGATTTTTACTTCAGTCTTCCCCTGCTGAGGTTCAGAGCTGTCAAATCCCAACTGAGGCCGGACACGGTGGCTCATGCCTGTAATCCCAGTACTTTGGGAGGCCAAGGTGGGCGAATCACCTGAGGTCAGGAGTTCAGATCAGCCTGGCCAACATGGTGAAACCCCATCTCTACTAAAAAATACAAAAATTAGCTGGGCATGGTGGCGAGAGCCTGTAATCCCAGCTACTCTGGAGGCTGAGGCAGGGAGAATTGCTTGAACCTGGGAGGCGGAGGTTGCAGTGAGCCAAGATCGCCACCACTGCACTCCAGCCTGGGCGACAGATGAAGACTCCAATTAAAAAAAAAAAAAAAAAAAAAATTCCCATCTCCCATCTGACTTAATTCCTTCATCAACCAATTGCCAGTGTTGTATGGGCAGGCTTGGTCTGGACAGACTTGTTTTCCCAGTGCTATTTCCAGCTGGGCAAAAGAACCACTTCATTCTCTTAGAGCTTTCCATACCACAGTAAATAACCTGGTATCTTGCTGGGGCACTGTTTTCCACCCATATTATACTACATCTGCCCCACTTTGACTACTAGAAAATGTATCAAAGAGGCTGTCCAATTTGTCTGAGATGAGATGGCTGAAGTTCTTAGCCATATAATGGCCAAAGCGCAACAGATCTATTTGATATGAATTCGTTCTTTGACGCACAAGGAAACAGATGTCAAGAGTCGTTTCCACCCAACATCAAGCTTCCTCCCCTCCTCTCAGGAAGCTGAACATAGATTCCTAGTCACTAATGTGCTATGAACTGAATAGCAGTGAATTCACTATAAATTAACTCATGCTGGTACAGAGTTCTCTCCATATAAGCACAGGATTTACATTTATTACTTAGCCATTTTTTCAGATAGTTCAAACGTTACAGATTTCTCCATATTCCCTTTACTTTTGGAGTCAAACACCAACTTCCGTATGTGACATTGACTATAATGTAAGAAAAGTGATTTTCACAAGTGTCTTGTACAAATAAACTATTGCAGCAGTTTATAGAGACAGTTGGGTGAGACAAGGGCCCTGAGTACACAAATTCATAATGGCTGAGTGGTCATTCCACACTGTCACTGCATTACAGAAAAAAACTGGATGCCTGTCTTGCATACAACTATGTAGTGCATTAAAAACACTGAGACCTTTTTTTCATTTTTTTTTTTTTATTACATTTGGACCTTTAAGAAACATATACCTTCAGATATACTATGCAGTAAAAATCTATTCTAGTTTTTGGGAAGCATATGTGTCACAAACTATCTTGCTTCTAGTCTCCAAGACTTTAAGAGTTTATCAAAAAGGTGGGCTCTGATCTATGGGATCCTGAGCCTTGAGGTTTCGAATGTTCTGATTATTGTAAAACAATTTCAAGTGGATTAACTTAATTCCCAGCTGTTTTTCTTCAGGAATGGGCTAATCAGTTTGAATTATCTAGTCCATTACAAGAATATTAAATTCCTTGAGCTTTGTGATCTATTCTGTCTTTGGAAAACCTGGTAAAAAAGTAATTTTCTTTCTATACAATAAGGATGGATTTACCAGAACATACCCAATATTAATCATAACAAAAAGCAGTACAGATAATGTATATGTGCTGTGTTCACTTTAATGACCATTTCATAAGTAACTACTCTAACTATGGGGACTATTTCTGGATCAGTAAGATCCACGCGTAGTTAGTTGCAGGCTACACTCAACTTCTTAACACAACTCTTGGTATCTGACATTGATTAAAAGTAAAAAAGGGCAAGTGAACAAATACTCATACATGATCACGTTTTTAAGAAGCTACCCTTTGCAGAAGTAAACAAGAGAGGAAACTTTCAGGAAGCTGTTGATGGGGATTGGGAAGGTTTAAAGCTATGGCTTTGGTAAGCACCCCAGTGAGCTGTAGGAAGGCATTGTAAGAGTAGATTCTGCAGCATCAAAGGATAATTCTCTAAAAGAGGTGGGTGTTTTCTCAATTAACCTAAATTCTGAGGCTTTCAGCAGCTGAGGGCTAGACACAAGATCCAAAGAAAAGAGCCATCTTCACAACACTTAAGAAAGGTGACTGACTGTGCCATTAGGCTCATGATGCTAAATGGTCCAAAAGCTTTGGTGGTGTGATATGGACAAGAAAAAAATTAATACACAAACCACATAACACCATTAAAACCAAAAAACATTTTTTCATTTAAAAAAGTATTTAGAACACATAAAACAAGGCAACATTTATTCTTTTTTCTCATCTTCTGGTATGGGATCTGTTGGTGGCTCCTCCACTGTTGCACTGTTGCTCTCCGAGCCAGTGTTACTATCACTGGTTCCTTCCTCTGCCATACTGTCGACCCCCTCCTGCCCACTCTCCTTGTCCTCAGGAGTAGATGTGCCTTCTTCACCGTTCTGTTGGCTCTCTGTCGTTTCTTCAAGGTGTGTCTCCTCTGTAATCACACAGTTGTCACTGTCAGTTTACTCTAGTTAAGCTGACAGTATACAGCGGTGCTGTCCAATATGGTAGCCACTAGCCACATGTGGTTATTAAACCCCTGAAATGAGCCAGTGTGACTAAAGAACTTTTAAGAATGTTGGAACAATTTGGGTATGAAAATCTACTTTTTAGCTGTAAATTAATGAAATTTATTAAATAAATGCAGATCAAATACTTCCGATGAAAATTTAGCTTCTGACTTGAGATGTGTATAAAATATACATTGGATTTGAAGACTATTTAAAAAAAGGAAAGCTGATTTTAAAAATGTTCCTTCCGTGTTGAAATAATTTTATTTAAGATATGTTGAATTAAATAAAACATACTGTTAAAACACTTGTTTGGCTTAACTTTTAAAAATATGTTACTAGTAGAAAATGTAAAATTTCACATGTGACTTGCATTTTATTTCTATTGGACAGTGAATGAGAGTTAGTCTGTAGTGTTATGGATTAAACAAGGAGAAAGCAGTTGTAGAAATAATACAAGGTTGATCTTTTAGACACTTTGTTTAAAGTCATGCTGGGCTGTTTCCTGTGAGAAATTAAAAGCATGAGGTTTTAGCTCTAATAGTCTCAAACAATTTTCTTCAGGTTTTTCCCTTGAACTAGGAGGACAGAACCTGAGTAAAGACTTGCAAACCTTAAGCATAAGGCACGCCCCATTCATAGATGCCAAAACAGAGGCAAAGGACTGAGTGTTCGTCTAGTTGCAAAATTAGCAAAAATCAGTATTTTAATTTTCAAGCTCTTGTTTTAACCACAAAAATGTGCTCATGCTCCAAATTCATTAAGATGAATGAATTCACATTCATACAAAACAGAAAGAGAGTCAGATAGTGAAACTTAAAATATGACTATTTAAAATGTTAATCTGCTGGATTAAATTTTGCAGAAATACCTGGTAAAGATATCTATATTCCATTACATGTTTTCCAGATGGCTGTCATTTGAGTACAAAGTATGACACTCGGAGGTTGTCATTTGAGAACCAAGTATCACTACTGTCCCTCCCACTTCTTGCAACGATGCTCCAGGAAGCCTTTGGTTTTGTTTTCTATAACTACTTTTAGCTTAGTCCCGTTTACACAGTGTACCAGGCAGTGTCAAAATAGCGCTATGTGGTAAGGTGATCTCAAAATTACAAGTGATGATCAATGTAATCAGTACTTTATGTAAGTTTTACTTATACAAGTTATTTTTAATTTTTTTTTTTTTTACCTTGAGGGATGCTTTTAATCAGGAAAATCAGTATACCTAGAAGTAAGGGTTTTTCTAGGACAGAGCTGGCAATTTTCTTCTGTAAAGAGCCAGACAGAAAATATTTTAGACTTCACAGGCCAGGCAGTTTTTGCTGCAACTACTCAACTATACTGTTTTAGCCCCAAAGCAGCCACAGACAGTATGTGAACAAACAAGTGTGGCTGTGTTCCAGTTTTATTTACAAAAACAAGTGATGGGCAGGATTGCCTTACAGGTATTACTTTGCAGAATGCTGTCCTAGGACACCAAAGACAATCTTAACAGTAATAACCACATCTTGATAAATAATGTAAGCATTAAAGGTTAAAATATTGAATGTCAATATCATGTCAAATCTAGTATTCGGAATCACCCTCAGTGGCAGGTACCAGAATACCCGCACTTAGAAAGAAAAACCTAAATTAAAGACAGCCAAAGTCTTGGCACTTCCTTTGCGTTTGTTGCTAGTGGGTTACCTGTCTCCATTGGAATGTTCTCATCGTCCTTCTTCTCCTCGCCTTTGTTGGCTGCTTGTTCTTCCTCAGGAATGATGCTGCTCTGACTGCGCTCGGCTTGCTCTGCGGCCTCCTTCTCCCTTTCCTCCTGCCTTTTGCGGGCCTGTTCCTCTGCCTGTGCAATCTCAGCTGCAATTTTCTCCATATCCACTTCTACTTTCAGACCGCACAACTAGTCAGAAAAAAACAGAACTCGGTAATGTTTTTTCCTTATAATTTTTGAGCTAGATATATTCTTTCAAAAGTTGGTTTCCTTGCCTATAAACTATATATATATATCTATACACCTGTGTGTCTGTGTATGTGTGCAAAAAAATGTGGTTCTAGGTCTTCTCTGAAACTCTTGGGTCTACAAGAAAAGAAAACTGCTCTAGCAGTCATATAATATGGGATATTCCAGAGCAGCTGGTGAGGCAAAATAGTGAAAGTTCTGGGGTATACATAAGGCTTCCATTTTACATTCTGGGCTACCAACTAGATTTCCTTGTCTGAATGCGAAGTACAAACTATAAATTACATTTAATGAAGACATTTGATGAATAAATCACAATAAAATGAAAGTAGTTAATGACTGTATGGGAGTTTAAAATATCAGAGGGCTCTAGCATTTATAGGCCTAGTAGATATGCATATACTTCATGATATTTCAAATTTATTGCAATTTTGTCAAAAAAATGGGAACAATTTTTTAATTTTATTTTATTTTATTATTATTCTTTTTTTGAGACGGAGTCTCGCTCTGTCCCCCAGGCTGGAGTGCAGTGGCCAGATCTCAGCTCACTGCAAGCTCTGCCTCCCGGGTTTACGCCATTCCCCTGCCTCAGCCTCCTGAGGAGCTGGGACTACAGGCGCCCGCCACCTCGCCCGGCTAGTTTTTTTTTTTTTTTTTAGTAGAGACGGGGTTTCACCATGTTAGCCAGGATGGTCTCGATCTCCTGACCTCGTGATCTGCCCGTCTCGGCCTCCCAAAGTGCTGGGATTACAGGCTTGAGCCACCGCGCCCAGCCTGGGAACAATTTTATAAAAAAAAAGATCTTACAGGTTATACAGTAAAGTTAGCCCTGTTTCAAAGTGAACAACATTCAATAAAAACACTATTTTGGAAAAAAGAATGAGGAAAAATAAAGTAACAGGTATGGTGATAAAAGTATAGTTAACATATTAAACAGATACCCTTTTAAGTTCATTGTTAAATGAATCTGTGCTTTCCAGGAATTTCCTCTTCTTCTCCTGGTGTCGTTCCTCTATTTGAAGAAGTTCAGCTTCTAGTTTTCGCTGCAAGACAGGATCAGGCTTTACAATTATGTCTCATGTTTTAATGGTTCACACTTTCACACAGTGTACCAAATAATGTTTTGAACTTTAAATCATTTATTACGTGAGTCTAGCTAAGATTTAAAAAATACAAAATGCAGCACAAAGAAATGATTATGATCAATAGGTAAATGTTAAAGAATACTGTTTCAGGCCTGAGCAATTCCTTTGGAAAAAGTATTTAGTAGAGCAGTAAAGATTGATAGGATGCCTCAAAATTCTTAAGTTCACATGTATTTCTTAACAAATATACTTTCCATTACAAGGTTCTATATTATAGTTTTTAATGACAAACTTATTAAACATTTGAGAAAGGTCCACTTCCTTAAACCTCTTCTCCAAATCAGGAACAGTTTAGATTGACATATTTAACAGGTACATTTAGGCATGGGGTAGGAATCATGTCAGCTGGGATTTGTGGTATAGGCCCATTTTATTGAAATGAATGTTTTATGACTTTACCTGATGAACCATTAAGGACTGGACCTGCCGTTTGAGGACCTGCATTCTAGCTGTTGTGACAACTGACCGAACGTCTGGCACCACACTCTCACTAAGAATTTCACTGATGAGGCGGTGGTTTCTCTGGAAACGGGCGGTGGCTGTATGCTTCATTGAAAAGCCATCATCATAATCTGGAATGAACAAATTGTTCTGCAAAGTAGGTCACCAGTAACCATAAAAAGGAGTGTAACATGTTAACACTTAATTATCAAGGAACTATGGCCCTTGCTGGCCTAACAAGGGGACCTGACCAGCGTTATGGGAGCACTGGGCAGTTACTTGATAAAAACCATACAGAGGACGTAATGTGTTCACTGGCCAAGGTAGTAATTTATCTCACAGTCTTTAAGTGATGATGTGTGTCTGAGAAGGCTTTGGCTAAAACATAAACGAGATACAACATGTCTCTTCTGGCTTTGGAATCAATGTGAAGGCTGCAAGTGATGGCAGTAATTGAAATTCTGCCCAATGTTTCACTTTCTTGGTAGTGACTTAAGGCATATAACAACTAACGAACAACATATGAACTGGGCAGCGACTTTATGAAAATGCCAATTTGTAAAATTATCACAGCAGAGGAAACATCATCTCTAACAATATTCAGTTTCCCAGGCCAAGTAATTTTATAGAAGAAAAATAAATGTTTTGATTCCAAATTTATTTATTTATTTATTTATTTTGAGGCGGAGTCTCGCTCTGCCGCCCAGGCTGGAGTGCAGTGGCCGGATCTCAGCTCACTGCAAGCTCTGCCTCCCGGGTTCATGCCATTCTCCTGCCTCAGCCTCCCGAGTAGCTGGGACTACAGGCGCCCGCCAACACGCCCGGCTAATTTTTTTGTATTTTAGTAGAGACGGGGTTTCACCGTGTTAGCCAGGATGGTCTCGATCTCCTGACCTTGTGATCCGCCCGTCTCGGCCTCCCAAAGTGCTGGGATTACAGGCTTGAGCCACCGCGCCCGGCGATTCCAAATTTAATTTTTGTCAGTTTACACCTAGCCAGCTGTATGGGTCTGATTTATATGCTTCTGTTTCGTTTTGTTTTGAGACAGAATCTTGCTCTGTTACCCAGGCTGGAGTGCAGTGGCCCAATCTCGGCTCACTGCAACCTCCACCTCCCGGGTTCAACCGATTCTTGTGCCTCAGCCTCCCAAGTGGCTGGAATTACAGGCACATGACACTATGCCCAGCCAATTTCTGTATTTTTAGTAGAGGCAGGATTTCACCATGTTGGCCAGGGCAGTCTTGAACTCCTGACCTCACGTGATACGCCCATCCTGGCCTCCCAAAGTGCTGGGATTACAGGTGTGAGCCACTGCGCACACCCTATAGGCTTATTTTTAATAGGTATCTAGTGTTTCCTTAATCTCAGTTTTTACTCTATCGCCTTCATAGTTTTTCATGTATCTATTAACAGCCTGTACTATTGTTTACTTAATATTTTTCTTTAAACTAACTCATTTAAAAAAAAAAAGCTTTCTCTGTAGCAATACATACTAAAACAAATGCTCCTTTTTGACCCACTTAATCACCTCAGTGTCCCACCAGACAGGGAGGAACCATACTCGAGCAAACGCTGTTACAGAGGGAAGCCTGTTACAGAGGAAACCCTGTTACAGAGGAAACCTTGTTACAGAGGGAAGCCTGTTAGAGGGAAGCCTGTTACAGAGGGAAGCCTGTTACAGAGGGAAGCCTGTTAGAGGCCTTTGTGGTGCTCCTATGTCAGTTTAGCACCTCTCTTATTGTCTCGCACTTAAGTAGTTCCTAAAATTCTCATTATCATAAATACTACAGCTAAAAACTGTTGTTTTTGTAAAAAGTTAAAAAAATTACTTTTGTTTCCTTTTGAGTAATTTCTTTAGGAAATAAACTTTTGAAATTAAAACTATTAGGTAAGATACAGTTTTTTAAAAACTCTGTAACCTTTCTACTTTTTAAGAGTTTTTCACCTTTAGGGTTATATATGGTATATCTGTGCTACCTCTGTCTAAGTTATCTGTTTTTGTTATTTTTTATTTTCTTCTTTCATTTATATGGCCCCAGTGTTGACCACAGATGGGTAAGAATTTGGGCTTGTTCTTCCTTGCATGTAAGTCATCTGCTTCCTTTTTTCGGGGAATGGCTTTTCTAATTATGATCTAATTGAACAGCTATTTATCCCATGAAGAGGCTCTCATTGAACAAAAGCCTTCATTGTCTTGTGTGGATAATTGCACATGCCCTTTTTTTTTTTTTTTGAGACTGGGTATTGCTCTGTCATCCAGGATGGAGGGCAGTGGTATGATCATAGCTCACTGCAGTCTCGAACTCCTGGGCTCAACTGATCCTCCCACCTCAGCCTCAGTTGGAGCAGCTGGGACTATAGGCACAACCCACCATGCCTAGCTAATTTTTAAGTATTCTGTAGAGATAAGAGTCTTGCTGTGTTGCCCAGGCTGGTCTCAAACTCTTGGCCACAAGCGATCCTCCTGCTTTAGTTTCCAAAAGTATTGGGATTACAGGCATGAGCCATGGCCCCTGGTTATGTCTATCTTTTGATAGTCCTCTGTTAAAGAAGTCAGTAGCTGCTGTACTTCATGCAGATGCCACCTTTCTCTTATGTACATTTGACATACATTTCCACCTCCCAAGTCTTCCTCTTTCTAATCATTTTCATACTGGCATGCTAAAGACATTCTCATACTGGCATCTTAATAACTGCCTAAACTTACTTACTAGCAACTTTAAGACCCAACCTTAAAGTTAAAAACATAATAGGCCCAAGTTTGAGACTGTTTCTGAGTGAATCTCTTCAGTCCTTCTCAGTGTTTATGGTGTTAATGAAAGCTTTATTTTCTACTTATGTTGCTAGCCTTTGTTTCCTCTTGTACTGACCCCTATCCTCCCAATATCTGTAGCCTGGATCATCTTCTGTTTTTCACTTCTGTATGTTTCTCTGGCATTAATCATCCCATTTGAGTAATTAAAGTGTGAGGATGCTAGTGTGTTTTTAGCACTGCTGATTCTGCTTAACACTCAATACTGTTTCTATTCCATACTCTATTCTCTATAGTGTCACATTCCACTGTCTGTATTTATGAGAACATTTGACAATATTCCAGTCCATTATTTTAAAAAATGATTTCTGTTTTTCCCCACTTTTATCAACTTATTCTTGTCTTCAGGTGCTATTATTGCTTCCTCCCTCACTGATACTGTCTTTAAAGTTCTTATAGCCTTCCTCTTTGTTACTGCAACTTTAAGATGGGATCTTAAATCATTTTCCTGATGTTTTTGTCACTTGTAGCTAGAGCTTCTAACCTTTTGCACATCATAGCAGTACACAGAGGAACTATCAGTATTTATACAGCACACTAGATATGTGGTTGAGTGTGTTCACACTCCAGGTGGCTATCTCTGGGTCTCCTTGCAGCTTCAGACCCTGCCTGGCTGCACAAGACCAGAACAATCAGCATACCTGCTAACTACTCATACAGAATGGCAATTAGGAAGCTCTGCTATTCGTGTGCATGTATAAAATTTGTATGGGTGTACCCTCATGTATACCCATACAAACAGTAGCATGAGCTATATTTATACATTCTTATTGGATTTCTGAATTAAATGGAAAGGAAACTTCAGAATGTTTCCACATACTCATTAGCTTCTCCCTTAAGAGCCTTTAATTCAGTGAATTTAGTGAACCAGTAAGAAAACAGGATATAACTAGAATGCATTTAGCTTTTTAAAAGCAGATGAGGCAAAATCCTGATTGTCATTTAAAAACCTTTCATGCATTTTGAGTACAAAGATTTTGATAAACGATAAATAATTTTTGCCATTTTCTGCACTCAAAAGGATATTTCTTTTTCTTGTGGGAAATTCACATACAAATCTTACTCAATATAACCAAAATACTGAGATGACACACAAATTATGCTTTCTTTTCCATTTAGGGTAAGAAATAAAACACACCTAAGAGATTACTCATATCCTAACTCTCAGAGAAAGCATAAACAAAACCCCACTTTTTTTCTTTTACCATCTGGATCTTCAGCAGGTTGAATGCTCATGTACGGTTCCCCTTTCTCCATGCGAGACTGTCTCTGTCGACTTTCTTCCTCTAAAGCAGCTTCTGCACGACTTTTTGCATTTATGTAAGCAAGGTACGCGGGGGAATTATGATAGGCCTTCATAGATTCATTGTACTCTATCTGAAATTCAAATGTTTTTTGTTTTTATAATTAACATTTTGCAGGTTATAATGCAGACTTATGTTATCTCATTTGAATATCAAAAGATATAATGTAAACAGGGTGTTTGGATAACTATCTCCTTTTTACAGACAAGAAATCTGAGGCCTTGAGAAACTGACTTGACTCAGGTAGACGGAGCCTCAGTACAGCATCAGCCTTCTGACCAAATCTTACGTTTCTTTTATAAATAGTAAGCTAGTGTTTATGTATTTTACACATTATCTATCCCACTGTGAGCCCCTATCCTACCTTTTCTGCTTCGTATTCGTTTAAATATTCTTGTTTTTCTTCATCAGTGAGATCTCGCCACATGCCACCAATAATCTTGCCAATCTCCCACAACTTTAGGTCAGGGTTGGAAGCCTTTACTTGGTCCCAGACCTTAAAAAGAAAACAGATGAAATGTTAATACTGACGTCTAAATGTATAGACCTTTAAAAATACTTTTTAATATGGAAACTTTTGAACATAAAAAGCAGAGAAAACAGTATCAAATTTCTATGTACTCATCAGCCTACTTCAACAATGATCAACGACTGACCAACCTCAGGTTATCTTTGCCCTACTGGATTATTTAAGATAGATCTCAGACATCATGTCACTCACTTATAAATACTTCAGTGTGATATGCAAGAATATCTCCAATCACTACAGACACTTAAGATGAATTACTTCAATAACACAGTCTATGTCACCAAAAGTTCACGTGAATTTAGAAGTGCTTAATCTGCATAACACAATACATCATATTATCAAAAACCAATGTAATAGTCAAGATCAAAAGGTTTAAAATTTCTAGATAGTGGTTATAATGCTCTGCCTTTTAATAAAGATATTGGCTATTTTTTAATTTTAAGAGTAATGTAAGTTCATCACCAAAAAAAAAAAAAAAAAGGGAAAACTTGAAAAGAAAATAAAAACTACCATAAGCTTACTACTTAGAGATAACCATTGTCTTCTGTGTTTTCCCCCTTCAAACTAACATGTGGTTGCCATTATTTTTATAAAAATGAGATATTAATTCATGTAGTCTTGTAGTCCTCCTTCACTTAATATTTTCCTCATGTCATTAAATATTCTCCAAAAGACATGACTTTAATGGCCACAGAACATTCTATCTTAAGGATTTTAACAGGTTATTTAATCATGCTCCTCTTGTTGGATTTTAGTTCTGGAATTTTGAAATCAGAACTAATTGCTTTAAAAACTGTATTTTTTTGATCCTTTCCTCTGAATATGCACAGAAAAGCTGGCTAAGCCAATCTAAAATTGGATGTAAAGAAAGAAGCAGCAAAGACAGTGTCCTCACTCCTTTCCAGGTCCTAAGCGCCTACCTTTCTGCTGTACCTCATGTAGGGCATCAGCGGCTTATCTGGTGGCTTTGGGGGTTTTGGAATCGTAATACCAGAGGATGCCTACAAAAGAGTTAAATACATTCATTATTCAACTGTAAGGAGTTCACTGGCAAACTGAAAAGAGAGTTCCTTAAAAAATTCTAATGCGCCTTTCTTCTACTCGTCCAAATATTTTCTCCACTGAAAATAGCTATCACTGCAAATTCAGAAATGTTCAAAAGAAAACGACTTTAAGCACATACTTTTTAAATGTTTTACTTAGCAGTTTATTGCCAATGCTTTGACAACCTGGCTGCAGGAACAAATAAAATATTACATAGTAACCCACACATTGAAAATATATGGTTATATATCAACCATCTCACATTCAGGACATTACCTGGCACCCTCTTATTCTGCTCAATTACCATTACACATACAGTCAACACTTGATTATCTGCAGCAGGATCTGAACCCTTAACACTTACCATTCTCACACTGTCTACAGGGGCCTTAACCTATTAGCACTATGTCAGGAATGTACTCCCAATATCACCACAAAAACAACTTCTCAGGTTCAAAAACAAAAACAATTAGTGAAATAACAAACCACTTTACCTCCTTTGCCAGGCTAGAGATTTTATTTCTCTTAAGGTTCTGTCTGTTACCTAGCGGTTTTCTTGTAAAGGGGAAGGAGAAGTGTGAATGAAAGTCACACCTTTTTTTGTCCTTAGTCCTAATCACAGTGTAAAAGCAAGTAAGTTTATCCGGAACAGAGAAGTGGCAGATATGGGGCCTGATTGTTATTTTTGAGGTGTTGCATCAAGAAGCTCCATTCCATTAAAAATGTTTGGTTTTATGGGTAAGGCAGAGGAAAAGGAAAGATGTGATGTGCAGGAAAAGAGAGACAGAAGAAAAGGAGGGGGAGGGAAGACTGAAAAATATTTTTTAAAAAGGTAAAGCAAAAATAGGTGAGAGAAAAAATTAAAAAAGAAGGAAAGAGAAAGATAAAGTGATCAGTTTTTCCTGTGGTCTAAAGTCTAGGTGAGATTCCAGACAGCTTCTGGTAGACCACCCAGATAACACCCATCTAAAAGTATTTATTTCTGAACTTTTTAGTCTCCTCTTAATATACATGACTGCATTTGATTAAAGACCCAGAATAAGAAAAATCATTGCTATTTCAGACAATTTGCAAATTTTCAGATCTCTGATATTGACTCTCCCTGCTGGAGAAATGAAGTGCTGGCTTTATTCTAATTATCAAAAGACAGGATTGGCAAATTCTTACAAGAAAACTAAAGTAACATTTTGTTCGCTTCCCCTTCTATTGTTGCTATGATAAAACTCCAGAGATACTCCTCCACTCTGGGCTGGGACCCCAATCATAACCTTATTTTTCATTTGAGGGCTCAGGGATTAGCATGTTTGTGTCCTTTTCCACTATGATCAAGAAATGTTTCCTCTTCCTACAAGGGGCTCTCTCCATCCCTGTAACTCTACTTCTTCATATATGAAGTTATTAGAAAGCATTTCGCCTTGGAAGCAGTATTTCCTCTCTTTCCATTCCTCCCATGCATTCTTACTACACCTCATGCTAGTGCCCAGGTAGACAGACACTGTTTTTGGCCAGCAGTGGGTAAGAGAGTGAGATGGCCAGGGGGCATGGAAACTGTCAAAAGTGGTGGGGTAGCAGCCAATAAAGGGAAACCTATATCAGGGTTTGTACAAGTTCTTTTAAGGGGAAAGGGAATTCCTGTAAGACTATGGATTCAGAGGAACAGACACACAAAAGTCTGCTTCTTCACACACAGTTATTAGAAAGCATTTCCAACTCATATCCAACACAAACCTTCAGAATTCCATGAAATGGGTTACAAATAAAGTTGAAATTGTGCCCATAACGGAGGTGGTTAAGACTACTGTCAAAATTTTTTTGAAATTAAAGAGGTAAATAATTCTAAAATGCCTATGCTTTCGAGCTTTAAGTATGAATTAAAACACTTTAAAAACATAGTAGTGTTTGCTTTGATATTTTTCAAAGAATCACATTTATAGTAATGGATTTGCTATTTCTCCTCCTTTCTCCCAAAGAAAGGTACACAAATCATCTATATACTGAGACCAGTCAACTTACAACAAAAAAACCCAAACTAAAAAACACCCCAAAACAATAATAAAGTTAAAATTCCAGATGGTTTTCAGGATAGTAAAGATTTGTATCATTACACACCTCCAATTTATTTAATGTCTCAGACACACATCTTTCTACAATGTTTTAAACATTTCTGTAAAAAAAAGTTGAACACACTTTAGACCCTTTCTGGATAAGCTTCAATTGGAAACCACCACTGTTTTGCTGTGCTGTAACCCTCTGTCGGGTGTGTGAAATGCGAAAATCTGTTGTTGGCTCTTTCAGTGGCCTATGGCTATGCTTTTGGAGAATGTGTTTGCATTTTTGAACTGTTTCTTTCCTTGCTACTATCAGGAAATCCACCTCTAGCAGCAACTCTCTTTCCAATTTTCTGCTTTCAATTTCCAATGGAGAGGTGGGTAGAACTGGGCTTACAGAAGAGCAAGGTCTTAAGAAATCGCCTATGAATAAAATTCATGATTTTGTGAAATTTATCTTGGCTACTCAGTTTTTTGTTGTTGTTTCTTCTGTAATTCTCAGCTGTTTCTCTAGCAGGAACTTATTTAAGAGCTTTCTTCTAGGACTGAATTTCTATTAATGTACAGAAACAAGCTGTTTTTAAAGACATTTTTGTCTCAATGTGTTTTCACACCTGTACTCAAGAGAATGCTAATTATCATCTGAATGAAGAACTGACTAGGAATGAATTCCATCTTGTAGCTATCATAAGCACTCCAAAAGGTCTTGACATGCTATATAAAGTATTTACTGTCTGAGAACTATCCAAGTATACTGGAGTCACCAGGGAAACCCAATGTTCTCTACAGCCTACCAGAAGCTACTGGACAGGGCTTCACAGACTCATTCCTTGAAAACCACTGATGCAATATGCACACAATAATACCAAATGGGAGCTTCTCCTCACCCCCAAAAGTAATGCATAACTAGGGTCACAATGCTTTTATTAAAATCAAAATGCTTTTATTATGGTCAAAATCAGAGCCATTGAGTCCTAACAGCTTAAACTAGATATAGAAAACAGGGCAAGTAGTGTAAAACCTCCACATTTTCTAGGCTCTTCTTCATATAGCAGTTTGATTACACTTCAACCTGGTGTTATGAGGATAATACAAAGTAAATCTTTCACAAAGGACCAAAACACCAAATTTTCCATGCCCCACACCTCTCTACACTTCATCTACCATGTAGCTAGTATCCACGCCAAATGCTCAGTTCTTAACATTCGCCAAGAAGGAATGAGAAGAAACAGATGAGTGATTTCAGATCGGGAGTGCACTTTCTCTTCCTAGTCTCCATCGAACAATCTCACTTTTTTAACAGAGAATCCCCCACAGCTACATCCAAGTTAAAAACAAAATGCTTACACAAAACCAAAAGACAAATTATTATAATATTATAGTTACCATTTGTATTCCATTAACATAGATAATCAAGAGGTGACTGTATAGAGCTATTAAATGCAATCATTCTTGTTTACTGCCCGTGAAAAAATTTCTGCATTAACATGAAGATCCAAGATTGATTCTGTTCATTGTTTAAATTAAAATGTTCTTTATCATCTGCAAACCTTGCCACCCATTACACTTGTGAAACAACACGTTTAGGCCAGGGAAAAACATGTACTGATGCACATAAAAATTGTATGCATTGTGAAATGCATACATACACACACTTTGTCAGAATTCTTTTCAGATACCATGAAATATGCATGGCAGATAAAACTTGATATGCTTATGAAGTACAAATTATGCAGAAACAATGAAAAATTTAGACAAAACAAAACCTATCAAGCTAAGCAATATGCTTATCAAGATAGACATTCATTTGATAGCTACAAACTTTCAGTTCTAGCTTGACTACAGGGTGAGAGGGCTTTTTTGAAGTTACATTAATAGAAGGCACTTGTTATTTATGAATACAGCAAACAAAAACCAGGTATTAAAAACTTTACAGCCATTCTGGGTTGTATAAATTCTCACCAACACTACATTCCAATGTAGTATTTGACTTTTGGATTTTTTATCTTTAGTAAGTCATTTTTATAATTATTGGCTTTTTTGGCACTTAAACTTTTTTGAATGAAATTTAAGATGATTCTAAACTAAAAGCTTTGAAGTGTATCATCCAATTTTGAAATCTTAGGCTGAACATTTAAATGAAACATCCTAAGTTTCAGAAATCATATCTCTTAAACTAAGGATTAGAAATGCGCTTCTCGTTGTATGTATCTAGTTTGATACTTCAAATTAATTTCATTCAATCTTCATTCTGCATTTCTTTGAGGTGACATTAAAACGTTTTTCTCTTTTTCACTGTAGAGAAATGAGTCTCAGTTAGAAGGTCAACTAGTAAATCCAAAAGACAAATAACTATGGGTAGCGATTCAAACTGGTATACCAGCCAAAAGCTTTCCAGCCCTGAAAAAGCCAGGTCTGAAAGCCCAGCCTTTACTAGAAACTGAATCCTTGAGACTAATGCCAATCACCTTATAAAAATGAAAAATACTCTTTATGCCAAAAAGGGTATTTTTACCAGAAGAAATTCTGTTTGTTTACATACAGTATAAGCATCAAGTGCTCAAGGCTTTATCCCTACCAACCACCAAACAGAATGGATTTTTCTTTTCTTCCATATACATTCCAGATCTCACTATTTATTTTTTCAGTGTGAGATGCTACAATGAATGTTGAAAATAGTCAAAAAGCTAGGTTAAAAAAATTTTTTTAAATGGCTGTGCTTATGATTCAAAAAGACCTAATTCTGAAGGCATTTCTGGTCAATTCCAGTTGTTTGCCGGATGCTGTAATAGTTGATTCTCCTACCGTGACCCGGCTGTTGGTGCCCGGGTTCCCTCCCAGCCTGTAGTTGTTGTAGGCGAGATGACTGTATGGATTGTATCCCACAAACCCTGGTGTGCTGGGCATTTGCTGATGGAAACAAATGAGACAAAAACACGAATGAGAAATGAGCTCAAACGAGGAAAACACAGAAATGAAAAATGATCTGCATATGGCATGCAAAAGCAACCTGAATTTAAACAAGCAATGATGTGTTGTAATTGTTCTTTTCTTCCACTGAGGAAATTAAATATTTTTCTTTCATTGAGAAACCTGTCTGCAATGTCTTTTGGTTGTTTTTCTCTTTCTTTTTTGCAGGGACTGGGGGTGTTTGTGTGACTGTGAATGTGTGTTTTGTTTCTGGAGGTAAGCAATACACTGAAGTGTGTAAAACATTCAGGATTACTTTATGGTCAACAACAGGATATAACAACTTAGCAATATATGAAGACTGAGATAGGAAGGCTTAAAGTGTGATAAACTAGAACTTTGAAAACACTACATGCAAAACAAAACACAATTTATTTGACATGTGGATGCCACCAATGTATTCATCTACTAAAAACAAAAACAAGAAATGGATCTGATTTCAAAGACAGTTTTAAATCATTTTATATAATGTGAGAAATGAGAAGAGACTCAAATTGGGAAGCCAGGATTTGTCAATTGAAAAGAACATATGCTGAATTTGATGGATGTCACATACATGATTTAAAACAAAGACTTGTAAGAAATGCATGGATTTCATTCTGGGGTACTATCTGAACTTTTCAACCCAGTCATTCTTTTATAGGATTTCTCTTCCATCTCTTCTTTGATCCATCTTCCACAGGTCAATCATGAAAACATTTCTGCATTTAGTCTCAATGTGAACTACTTTTCTAGTTGATAGACTTGAATTTTCTTTTTTCATCTAGTTTCCTGATAGCTCTCACCCTTTCAAAACACAACTGCTCATTTCAGCAACAGAACTCTTGGTTTTTGTGAATTATGTGTTGATGTAATCACAAATGGGCTCTTATATAGCAGTAGCCTTGGGGCTAATACAATGACACTCAATGTTCATGAGAACCAAGGCATAATGCATAGAAAAAATATAGTAGAGAGAGACCAAAATTAGGGTATTTTACCTTGTAAAGCTCAATCAAAATATGTGACAATTTCATTTTTACATGCAATTAACAATATTGGTCCTTAATTGTACAACGTAAAATACACTTAACACATTCCAACTAAGCTGTAGCTGTTACAAAATAAACACAATTTCCTAAAACATGCCACTGCACACATCCTTAGTACCCAAAAGAAAGACATTTAAGCAGATATTACATTTGATACTCTTTAGGAGAAAAGAGAACAGCTGATCAATTTCTAGTCCATACAGTTAGAAAAGACGCAAATTAAGCATATTTAAGTAGGCAAAACACAGATGAAGTATCAAAGGCATGAAAGAAGTGCATATTACTTGGAGTGGTACATTTGGGTGGCGGAGGTGATAGTGGTGATAGTGTTGGTAGTGGTGGTGATGGTGGTGGTGGTAGGAGTAATGGAAAGAAGGAAGGAGAATAATTAATTTAGTATCCATATTGTTGGATGTTTTAATCCCTAGTTTTCTATATTTTGTGTGTTAATGTGAAATTATAATGGCACAAAAATATAACTAAAGAAAGGCAAAAAAAAGTTCCTTTTTACGCAAGGTAAGTTATAAGGGGACACTTCATTTTTGAAATATTTTAATCTCAAAAAATCAAGTTTGTCCTCAAGATATGACACATTGTCAGAGGCAGTATTTATGTCAAAATGACACCTTCAAAGTTTGCATAAATAATAAGAATCACTGTTCAACATTATGAGGCAATAATGTTATAAAAATAAGGGAACTAAAAAAAAAAAAAAAGGAAAGCAAAACATTATAATTATACCATTTCCAAAGCTGAAGTACATGGTTAGCTCTTTGAGGTCAGAATCTCAATTGTTCAGCTCCACCTGTATAGCCACTAGCGGAATGCCATGGAGATGGTCATAACAAATGTTCTTTGATTTAAGAAAGAAAAGAAACCAAGCACAGGACTTTACGGTCTACTGGAATTAACTTTAGAGCCTGTATATAATATAAATTGAAATGAGAACATATGGTACAGTATCTCTTTTTAAAAGTATCTCACTAAAGAAAAACAAATTGTTGATAAATGTAACTAAAACATACATCTGAGGGTTAGTAAATATGAATAGTTTTCTAGCGGAGAAAACAAAATTACACAAGGACCTAATTAGTAGTGAAAAGTAGACTTGCCTGAAATTTAGGTGGTAGGGGGTATGGAAGGAAGGATTAATATTAAAGAACTAATTTTGTAGAATTTGGTCATGTTAATAGTGTTTTTTAAAAAACAAACAAAACCCCCTCCCAAAAAACCAACAAGGAAGCCATTTCAGCAAGACCTGAACAGTTACTGCTAAATCTGTTTTGCAGGTTGGAAAATTATTTTACATGCTGACCAAGTTGGGCCAGAGCTTGCTGGGTGAAAAACATGTTCACAACTACTTTTTAAATACCTCAAAAGATATATACTTCCAAACCAATAAAATATAATTTATGGAGTGGAAAAAGATTCAACAGCAAGATCTGACCCATAGATAACGAAATCTTTACTTGAACAGCTTGAAAATACTTACAATGAGTATAGTTTCAGAAGCTTTATTGTTTAATATGAACATTTTATAGAGAGACAAGAAAGGAGAGAAAAACATAACCAGTTGAAGGTTAGGTTTAACAAAAAAGCCAGAATGAGCATTCACTCAGTAACAACTTAAAGACTCTTAATAGTGAAGATTAATAAGAAAGAAATGGTAAAACTTTCACTTATTTCCCATTTACAAAGAAAAAACCAAAACAAACTGAGCATAGGAGGTTGGAGTTTTACAGTATTGTTTCTTTAAATGTTGGGGTTGGTTCAAGGAAAGATGCAAATAATTATTTTATTTAGTAGGAAATGCTTTTTTTTTTTTTTTCTTTTAAGCTGAATTTCATCCTGTTGCTGTGATGATTGAGTGACTGTCACTGGAAGACATCTGGGTTTTTGTATCAAGGCCAGACTTGGCTATTACATTAACAAGAAAATTAAAACTTACTGTTGCAGGAGCTGGGGTGGGAGGTGGGGCATAAGATGGTCTTTCTGTTTGAAAGAAAATAAATAACTTCTTGTAAACAACTGAGATATAATACTATGCAACAAAACTACCAATGGTCCTGTTTTGAAGAAAAAAAAATGAGAGTATTTTGGAATTCCCACTTGCTAGGGCATTAGTCTCTTATTAACATAGATTGATAAATATAAAAATTGAAACTTACTTGACATTTTGGAAGATTATGTTCTCAGTTCCTTAAGAATGAATCTGAGACACTAAAATAAAAAAAAAGGAAAAAAAAAAGAGAATCAAAACTCAGCAAGCATACGAGAATGTTTTCCTAATGAATAGGGTAATTTAATTGGTATTTCTGAGTAAAATTACTTCACCTTAATTCCTAGTAATTAAGCCTTTTGCATATTTTAACTAGTTCTTATAGGAGATTTGGTTGATTAGAATTAAATGACTAAAATAAAGTACTGGGGATATTTAGAAATGTACTTTCAGGTTTTTTCTTGTGATACAAAGCTACCTCTTGTATGGAAAACATTTTGCTGATGCCATGTAAACATTTCATCAGACTGACACAAGGATGAGAATACAAAGTGATGTATTAAGAGTCCAACCTAACAAGGCCTACCAGATACTGACAGCTCCTTGATCAGCAACTGTACCATGTTTTTGGGATAACAATTTTTATTAAAATTGGGCAGCATTTTATTCCTGGAGGCAGTGCAAAACGTAATTGGTATGACAATGAACTTCGCATTCTCTTAGAGTGGTAAATAGCTTCATAAATGCTGGGAATAAATTTTGAGAGTCTACCTGAAAAATTCTTATTCATCTTTCACGGCCCATTTCAAAATTTTTCTCCTCAATGGAACTTTCTTGATACATTACCTGGGGAGAATTAATTGCTCCCCCATCTGTATTCCTATACAGTTTACACAGATCTATGATATTATTATAACTTTTTTTTAACTTGTCAATATGGCTAGATTGTATGCTACTTGGAAACAGGGACTATGGCAGGACCCAGCTCAATTCTTAGGAAATTTTTTCCTAGTATTACCAGCTCACAACATAATCAGGCACATGTGAGCTTGTTCTTTACATCAATATACATCACAAATAGTGAGGTACAAAAAGATAAAAATTCATCTTTAGAAAGAAGGCAAATAAACTTCTATGACTATTGGAGGTATTTGCATCCAAAGTTATGTGGAATAGATCCGATTTTTCACTTCTATTATTCATTTTAAGGAGATTCCCTGGAGCGTAAGGAATGAGTCCTGGTGTGGAAAAGAAACAGTTCATTTTCTCAATGGTCCAACCTGAGTCTTTCCCTCTTAAAGAACAGTCAGAAACCTTTGACTCTGATGTAGATTTCCTTTCTGCTCACATTAAGGGAGCTGTCAACATCCAGTAGGCCTCGCTGCAGGGGACCCTGACAACTGCCATAAGCTCCCTGTACGTTATACTTCATTGTTAATACTTTAAAATTATTGTTCTCCTTTGCTAGAACATAACATTTAAGAGTGGGCTTGTACATTTGTTCACCGTTGGATCCATCCTTGGTGCCTGGCATAAAAATAAATACCCGATAAATATTTGTTCAAGAAATACTTTATACGGGGTAGGCTTATGACACTATTTCGCTTAACAGTCACAAGAACTTGATATGTACGGCTATCCCCATTTTACAGATGAAACAAGGGAGTCTCGGAGAGTCTAAACAACTTGTCTGAAGTCATATGCAGACAGGAAGTGCCAGAGTTGGGTTTCAAACCCAGGCCAAACTATTTCAGAGCTCTGCTCGTCTCCATAAGCCACATCGTGAGTCCTCAGGTCGCTGCCTGAGCCAATGGGGGAACCTTATTCCTGGGGGTGAGAACCACGGACTTGCCTCGCCCGCGGGCTTCCTGAGGTCGCTCTCATTGTCTTGGAGAACGTACTTTACTAGCAACTCCCCTAAAACGGGGTATGCACAGGTGCTTTGACCAATTTCGGGTGACCGGCCTTGCCTCCAAGGAGGGGGCCCCGGATGGGACTCCCTGCCAACCCTCGCTCTGCTAGGCCTCAAGGAGGCCGCAACAGGCTCTCGGCTGTGGCCCCACGGCCAAGCCTGAACCCCAGCAACCCCCAGGAACTCGGAGTTCAGCCAAGCGGGGACACCACGACTTGCCCCCACCGACCCGGTCCGGCCCACTTGGAAACACTCACCCGCGGGCAGAAAAAGCGCCCGCAGCTCCGGCTTCGCTTCCCTTTGTCCCGCGCACGCCCCGCCCCTCGCGTCCGGAGCTTCCGCACTCGCACTTTCCACACTCTTCTTAATTTTTTTTTTTTCCGGGCCCCACCCGACACTCTTTGGAAAAAATAAACCTTCTAGTGAGGATGCGGTGATGCTTGGCACACTCCGGGATTTTTTTCAGGCCCCATTGGTTCCTCAAAACTCCCCGAATTTGGATACTTTCCTAGCCGGGCGCCGATTCGTCACGGCGAAGAGGGCCGAGGAGAACCGACCGCGGGATAGGCCTGGGTTTAGCGGCTGTGAGGAGCTGGAGCGGCCGCAGCGACCGAGGAGGTGGCGGGAGGCGCCAAGCCTTGCGAAGGGGCGGTGGGGGCTGCAGTGGGAGACGGCGGGAGGCGCTCAGCGCGAGGCCGCGGAACCACTGTGGCCGCGCGCAGCTCGGCCAGACTCCGGCTGAGCCCGCCCCTGGAGGGGCCCTCCCCGACCCGGGTCTTTCTTTCCTTTCGGTTGTGGGCCAGAGTCTACACTTCACTATGCCGGGAAGGGAGGCGTGGAGGACTCGCTTCGCGGCGTTTGCGTCCTCGCAGACGCCTCTCAGGGCTTCCTGCCCTCACGGCGCGGTAGTAGCTTTGGCGAAAAGCAGTACGAGTTTTGCAGTTTTTCCAAGCGCTTTTAGGGTGGAATCGTCCCAGGTTTCTGAGCCAAGGCTCGGAGAGGTTGACCCCCTTGCAACAGCTTGTGTGTCCTTGCAGCGCCGCGGGTGCCACCTGGTCTCCGTCCCAACGCTGCCTTGGCTCCTTCGGTTCCCGCCAGCGGGAACGACCGTCCCCACTTTCAGCTTAAACTCATCTGTCCTTCCAGATCCAGCTCAGAGGTCTCTTTGTGATGCCCTCCAGGAACTTCCCCCGCTAGTAATCCTTCCTTTGTATTCCCGTGGCTCTTTGATAATAATGACTGGATACCTGAACCCCACCCTTTGTATCGGACCGTGTTTGTCATCTCCAGTGCTTTATGAAGGCCTTGAAAGCAAGGTTCAGCCGTTTGTATTGGTCATCTTCCCATTGCCAGTGCCTACGACGGACTTGACTCATTCATTGTTAGACGCTCAGTAAGTGTGTATTGAGGCAGCCCTCTGTGCTACTCCGGGCCTCTTTCCACTACATCATGAGTATGTTGGTTTACCAGATGGAGTGAGTAGCCTCCTCTTTGGATACATAAACACCTGACGGATATTGTGGGCCACTGTGGAGGGGAATGAACAGATGGGACCCCTGACCTGTCGTTACTTGAAAACAGTTGACATTTAGAGAGAGAGGCTGAATTCTTGGGCTGCCCTTAGCCCTCATCCTGAGTGTGCCAACAGGGAATAGAAGCATTTCTAGTCTGCAAAGCCAGGAACAAGTGCTACTCTGTCCAATTTATCCAATATTGTTATACTCATGAATAGAGATTAATGAAATTGAAGAGCATATTCAAGAGAAAGACTAAAGGAGAGGTCGTCTGCCCTGTGGACAGGCAGCTTGAGTGGTGCTTGAGAAAATGTACATGAAATTGCTTTTTTAAAAATATTCACCCGTGTAGTCCCAGCACTTTTGGGAGGCCGAGGCGGGCGGATCACGAGGTCAGGAGATCGAGACCATCCTGGCTAACACTGTGAAATCCCGTCTCTACTAAAATTACAAAAACAAAATTAGCCGGGCGTGGCGGCGGGCGCCTGTAGTCCCAGCTATTGGGGAGACTGAGGCAGGAGAATGGCATGAACCCAGAAGGCGGA
>NW_012122154.1:2756306-2761955 GCF_000951035.1 Colobus angolensis palliatus | reverse complement strand
ACACACACACACACACACACACACATATATGCATCAGGGACATGTAAAGGATTAGTGTACGATACACGAAGGCCTCAGAAGGGATTCCAGTACATTCTTTTTCTGGTTTTAGCCAGCAACTCCAGCCTGGTTTCTTCCCTGCCTTTGGGATTATGGTGGGGGGACTGGGCAAGTGCAGTGCTGGGGAGGCGCTGTGTGTTGTCCCCAGGCAGTCCTCTGAAGAAAAACGGCAGGTTTTGAATGTTAGGAATAAAGCGCACTATAGTAGGAAAGGGATGGCCCACAAACGGAGAAAAGGGAAAGGAGGGGACCTAAGTGGAGCAGTGACATTGTCTGATACACTTTGTCACTGGGCTTCTGCTCAAATGTCACCTTCTTAGTAGGTGTTTCCTGACCTCTTTAAAATTGCAGCTCATTCCCCAACCCCCAGTGTCTGTTCATGGCCTGTTCTTTACTTTTTGTGTAGTACTTATCGCTACCTAACATACTATACATTTTATGAATATATTTTGTCTTTTTCTTTTTCTTTTCTTTTCTTTTTTTTTTGAAACGGAGTTTCGCTCTTGTTGCCCAGACTGGAGTGCAATGGCGCGATCTTGGCTCACTGCGACCTCCGTCTCCCGGGTTTAAGTGATTCTCCTGCCTCAGCCTCCCAAGTAGCTGGGATTACAGCATGTACTACCACAGCTGGCTAATTTTGTGTTTTTAGTAGAGACGAGGTTTCACCATTGGTCAGGCTGGTCTTGGACTCCTGACCTCAAGTGATCCACCCGCCTCGGCCTCCCAAAGTGCTGGATTACAGGCGTGAGACACCGCACCCCGCCATCTTTTTTTTCCCATCAGAGTGGAGACGTTTGACTTCTGGAACAGTACACAGCACATTTAGGTGCTCAATACTTGTGGAGTAAATACATGAATGACTCATTTTCTTCCCTTGGTTCTTTCTCTACCAAAGATTTGAAAAATTAAGAAACACCAGCCTGGCAACATAGGGAGACCCCATCTCTTTAAAAAAAAAAAAAAAAATTAGCCAAGTGTGGTCTCAGTTACTTGGGATGCTGAGGTGGGAGGATTGCTTGAGCCTGGGAGGTCAAGGCTGCAGTGAGCCGTGATCATGCCACTGCACTCCACCCTGGGTGACAGAGGCCATTTCTTAAAAAAAAAGAAAAAAAAAAGAAAAGAAGGAAGGATATAGGTAAGAGATAATAGAAAAATAATCTGTTTCCTAGTCCTGAAGAAACTAAAACTAAAGAGTGAACTATCTAGCAAGATGGACTTTACTTATTATGAGATTTTTTCCCCTTAAAGCAAACATCAGAACATATGATCTTGCCTTTAGAAGGATATTTTGGTAACTACAGGACAGATGTTTGGAATTGTGATTATTCCCAGAAAACTTGGGATACAGCATCAATATGACTATTTAAACTAAATATAACTATAGGGGTCGTTGGGAGCGCTCACATGGGCCCAGTGGTTAACCCCAGAGATAATCTTAGACCCAATTAAGGCCTAACTTAGGCCTTAGTTTTCATTCTGGCAGCAAGATCCAGAAACTTGGCCTGCTTTCCCCAGACACTACTCATACTTTTTTGGGGTTCTTCTTTCCCCAAGACAGGGAAGCCAGAACTAAGTGAGCAAGCTAAGGTTCAAGCCCAGGTATCTTTAAGTTCTTTCCACTGTGCTGTGGGAAGAAACTGGTGATGGAGACAGAATTAGGGGTAGGACTGAGAAGAAGAAAGAAGAAAAAAGGAGAAAATGAGAGAGAATAAGGAAAAACCTGAAGTCCTTGGACACCCAGTAGTCTATGAATAGGCTGTAAGTGGTCTATGAACCCTTTAAAATTATACTCAATTCTTATGGGCTGTTTTCCTGATAGAAGGTTAATTCTTTCATGAGATTTTCGAAGGGGTGCATGACTCAAGAAAGATTATGAATCAACCACTGAGCCATGGAGTTTGTAGTATGTCTGTGGAAGCTTTTTTAATGGATTTTTTTTTTTTCTTAAGCAAGGGAAAGTGAGAACAAAGCTTTACCTGACCCAAATAGCCTATGAAAGTCTGGTTATAGACACAATGATGAAACAAACTAATTTTCTCAGCTGTTTCTGTGAAAGCAGAAGGAGTTATGGGTATTCTGTTTTCTGTAGCTGGAAATAGTTGTGAAATATTGAAGCTTAGCAGCTTTCCAGGACAGAGTGATTCACAGAATTTAAAAAGCACTGTTGGCTTTTAGAACCCTCTGTGTCACCCTCAAAATAACCTCGAGGATTTGGGACAAGAGTGTTGCCACATGGTGTGGAAAGGGATGAACATTGAAAACAGGATAGAGCTGGAGAATCTGGGGTGTGGGGTCTATTATCCACCGATAATATTGGGAGTCTAGGGCAGAATAGCCAAACGACATTGTTGCAGGCCGTATCTGGGCTGCTTCCTGTGTTTGTAATAAACCCTTATTTGGACACAGGCACCTCCATTTATTTACATATTGTCTTTGGTTGCTTGTGGTTACAAGGGAAGGGTTGCATACTTGTTACAGGGATCTTATGGCCTGAAAAGCCTAAAATATTTGCTCTCTGGGCTTCAATGGAGAAGGTTGCCAAGGCTGGTCTAGAGTCTAAGCGTATGAGGGAAACTTGGAAAGGCTTGTACTGATTTTCACATATACCTTATTTTAGAGCCTTTATTTGTTATATGCCCACAAACATTGCAATCTGTGTGTACATGCCGGCCATAACTTGTAAACATAGAACCAAATTCTGCCCTGTAGACAGACAAACTTTCCTTTGATTTCATGTGTTGATAATTTGAGTAATGTGTATGCATATTATTTATCTAAAATTTAATTTCAGCTCATATATCATAATACATTTCCAATGGGGAAACTTTCAAATTAATGAAAGCATTTTCTGACTTCAGAGATTTTTATTTTTATTTTCATTTTTGAGACAGGGTCTCACTCTATTGCCTAGGCTGGAGTGGTACAATCTAGGCTCACTGCAGTCTCGACCTCCTGGGTTCAGGCAATTCTCCCATCTGAGCTTCCTGAGTAGCTCAGACTACAGGTGCACACTACCACACTGGGTTAATTTTTTGATTTTTCTTTTTTTTTGGTTGAGACAAGGGCTCACTGTGTTGCCCAGGCTGGTCTCAAACTCCTGGGCTCAAGCGATCCTCCTGCCTCAGCTTCCCTAAGTGTTGAGATTACAAGTGTGAGCCACCATGCCCGGCCAAGAGATTTTTTAAAAATTCTAAAACCATAAGAAAACAAATTGAAGGACAAACTGAACTTGACAATACAAAGATCTCTAACAAATGAATAAGAAATATGCTTATGTGCAGTATTATTCATATATTTCTGCATAGCAAATTATCCCAAAATTTAGTGGCTTAAAATAATAATCACTTATTATCTTTAGAGAAACTTTTTCTTTTTTTTGAGACACAGGGTCTCACTCTGTCACCCAGGCTGGAGTTCAGTGGCGTGATCTTGGCTCACTGTACCTTCCACCTCCTGGGCTCAAGCAATTCTTGCACTTCAGCCTCCTGAGTAGCTGGGACTACTGGTGTGTCAGCATGCTCGGTTAATTTAAAATTTTTTAATAGAGACAAGGCCTCACTATATTGCCCAGGCTGGGCTTGAACTCCTGAGCTCTAGCAATCCTGCTTAGGTCTCCCAAAGTGCTGGGATTATAGGCGTGAGCCACCGTGCCTGGCATAGAGAACATTTTTGTACTTTAGACACTGTGCCTGGCATGGAGAACATTTTTGTACTTTAAGATCTATCATGACAGAACAGTTCAAATTGGGTGACTCACTGAGAAAGAATAACTTTTCTGGCAGCAATTGAAAAATTAAAAATAGTATCTTTACCTGTTGTGTTTTGAACTATTACTTAATCATTGTCAGCTATAATTTCCCCCACAAATTCTTTAAAGGCAATTTTCTTCCAAATAGTACTGTATATCTGAGCAGTGCTTTACCAAATATTTTTGCTTGTATATTATTTCAAACAATTGTAAGGTAGGCAGAGTAGGAATTATTACCCAGCGTTACTTTTTCCTTTGTTTTCAAGTGTAAACTTGAGGCCTAGGAACTTAAAGTGGTCCCTCCTGGTTACATGGTTAATTAGTGACAGAACCAGGGCTAGGATCCTACAATTGCTAGTAATTGGAATTACTCTTTATTTTTGTATTTTGTTATGGAAGCATGCATTTGAAACATTTCAGAGAGATTGAAGAATATTAATTTCTACTCATGTATAAAACAAGGATAGTATTATTCATTGTGTAGGATTGTTGTAAGGAAGGATTAGGGATTATTAGGGATAAACACAGTGCCTGGAGCTGAGTAAGTGCTTTGCAAATGGTGCAGCCATTATTAAACTTCTCCCAGATTTATGGGATTATGTGATTATTTTGACTTTTTAAAAACTAGAATAAAATATTGATATACCATTCTTAACTCTTTTGTAAAACAAGTTAAAAACCATTATCTATCTACTGTGACTGCAGTTTTCTTTATTCCCCAAATGAACTAACTATATTGGAGTAATTAGTTCTTTGTTTCACTTAACCATGCGGAGATATTTTTGAACTAAAAGGACTGCGTTCAAACTCACATACAATGCAGCTTTAGCATTCATATTTCAATTTTTTCTATTTTTAATTTTTATTTATTTTTACTTTTTATAGAGATGGGGGTCTCGCTATATTGCCCAGGCTGGCCTTGAACTCCTGGGCTCAAGCAATCCTCACACATTGGCCTCCCAAAGTGCTGGGATTACAGGCATGAGCCACCGTGTCTGGCCATGTTTCATTTTTTAAATTGTATTGAAATCATTACCTTGGTAAATTCATATCCCAATTTAAAATGCCCCAAAGCGAATAAAGCTTCATTATAAATTCAAGTACTGTATTTTAAAATGTACATGTTATACACCCAATAGATGCATACTGGAATTACTACAACAAGCAGTTACATTCATGGCGCCCAGTACTAAGTTTTTTTTTTTTTTTTTTTAACACTGCAATAGATTATGCTAGATATATTGCTTTATTATGATCACTGTTGCTTAGTACAGTAACTTTAGTACAATAACTTATATGATTACATTTTTAAAGCTTTAATAAAGTTAGTAGCATTTAGCAATATTGAATGAAACATTTTTTATGTATAGGATGTATTTTAGGTCAGATGCTTATGCAAGAATAAGCACTTAACATGCTGTTACATCCTTGACAAAACAAAATCATCCCTTTTCACTAAATAGAATAAACCAGACTAAAAGGAATCTGAAGTAATTGAACGAAAATTAAAAATTTTATATCCTTGTATTATGTTAAAGATTATTTAACATAATATTTTCCTGGTTAAAACATACATTTTTCTGGTTGAAATATATATAATTTTATATGTATATTATATATATATATATATATATATTTATTTATATAAAATATATATAATTTTATATGTATATACACACACATACATATATACACATATATAATTATATATATACACACACATTTACATAGCACTTACAATGTGCCAGGTATTGTTTTAACCACTTTACAAACATTAACTCATTTAATCCTCACAGCAATCCTATGAGGTAGGTAGTAGTAGTATTCCCATTTTACAGATG
>NW_012122154.1:2730379-2754771 GCF_000951035.1 Colobus angolensis palliatus | reverse complement strand
AAAAAAAAAAAAATCACAGTATACTAAAACTATGTTTGGAAACATTTAAACAAAGAAGAGTAATTACTGGGATTACTCAAAGTTAATTTCTTTACATATATTTATTATTATTTCTTAGTCAAAGTTTCTTTACTTACTGGATAGTGCCATGAGCTTCAGTGCTCTCCTTAACGATACTCCCATTTAAGATTGCCTGTTTGGTCACTGTTTCTACATTTTCATTCTCATACTTTTGTGGGACTTTTGTAGTAAAAGATATTTCATTTATAATGGCTGTGAAAATATTATTTATGATATATTAAATTACAATATTGAATTACTGTTTACAAATTATATTCAAACTTTTAATTCAAATATTGCTTGCTTTTTTTTTGCTACTTTAGAGTGTTTAATTTCCATATAAAATAATCCCTGTAAATAGTACTTCACTTTTCAAATGAGTTTGTTTATGTCAGAAACTCACCTGATGGTAAAACAAAACCAACTTTACTTGTGGTAGGCTTTTTGTCTTTTTTCTCACCTTGGATACAACCATAATATCTGAAATCGGAAATAATTATATTTTAAGAGCAATATTGTATTAGCAAATAATTAAAACAAACAGAAGAATGGATAAATCGTATATTCATGCAATAGAAACACTATTTAACTGAAAAGAAATGAACCAAGGCTACACTGTATGTTTACGGATGGATCGCCTAAGAATAATATTGAGTGAGAAAAGTTTTATAGTTTTATAAAGTTTAGAATAATATGCAAAACAATTTCACACTTTGTAGAAATACATACATATTACTATAAATAAATGTATGAGACTAATAAGCATCAAATTCAGAAGCCAGGTCAGGTAGAGGGAGGAGCATGAGATTGGGGGATGTGGCTTAGGTGTCCAGGGAAGTTCAACAACATTGGAAACATTTTATTCTTTTATTTTTATTTTTTGAACTATTTTACTTTTTAAACTGGGGAAAGTGGGTACAGAGGTGGTCATTGTATTTTTATGAAATTTTCTTGTATATCTTAAGTGTAGCCTAATTTTTTTAAAGTTTTACTACAGAAATATTGAAGACTATTTGATCAATATCTTGAATGATTAGGAATTAAATAAAATTCACAACCATTCATTTTATTTAACAATTTTATAGTTACATGTATATAGGATCTGGAACGATTAGGAATTAAAATTTATAACCATTTAACTACATAGTTACATATATACATATACATATATGTATATACATGATATATATACACACACATTTACATAGCACTTACAATGTGCTAGGTATTGTTTTAACCACTTTACAAACATTAACTCATTTAATCCTCACAGCAATCCTATGAGGTAGGTAGTAGTAGTATTCCCATTTTACAGATGAGAAAACTGAGGCACACAGAGGTTAAGTAACTTGCCCAAGGTCACTCAGCTAGTAAGTGGTATATTTTTAATTCAGTTTATGTTTTTTCAAAGATTTAATAAATATCAAGATTTATTATAGGCTAAAGTTGTTTCACCTAGTTTTCATCTAGTTTTATAAAGGACTTACAATTTGGAAACAAGCAAGAATAAAGATTTCTTCATGGAGAATTGGAGGTTATGTCATGCTCAAAGCAATATGACCTTATAAGTCATTACAGATTATGATGTATGAATTAATAAGAATTCCTCTTGATATCTTTTCTTATCAGGATATCTGGTAGTCTTTTAAATCATGACTCAAAATAATATTGCTTTCCATGGTTGTAATATAATTACATTATAGTAATTATTATTGTTTTGGGGTTTGATGTGTGGTATAGGGTGAGCCCTTGGTCAGGGGGATTGTGGTGATGGTGAATTTTCCAGGCTTTCATTGTGGGTGATCCTTAGAAGGCACAGACTAATTCTAGAAGAGATGAATGGCAAGGAAGTGAGAAAGGAAAGGTCTCTCTCTCTCTCTTTCTTTTTTTTTTTTTGAGATGGAGTCTCACTCTGTCGCCTGGGCTGGAGTGCAGTGGCGCGGTCTCGGCTCACTGCAACCTGCCTCTCCTGGATTCAAGTGATTCTCCTGTCTCAGCCTCCTGAGTAGCTGGGATTACAGGCATGCACCACCATGCCCGGCTAGTTTTTGTATTATTATTATTGTTATTATTTTAGTAGAGACAGGGTTTCGCCATGTTGGCCAGGCTGATCTTGAACTCCTGACCTCAGGTGATCCTCCCACCTTGGCCTCCCAAAGTGCTGAGATTACAGGTGTGAGCCACCACACCCAGCTGAGGAAAGGTCTTTTTCATGATTAGCTCATTATAATCCCAAACTCCTGGGCTTAAGCAATCCTCCCACCTTAGCCTCCCAAGTAGCTGGGACTACAGGTGTGTGCCACCATGCTCAGCAAATTTTAAAATTTTGTAGAGGTGAGGTCTCACTATATTGCTCAAGCTGGTCTAGAACTCCTGAACTGTAGTAATCCTCCTGCCTCAGCCTCCCAAAGCGCTGGGATTACAGGAGTGAGCCACTGCAGCCGGCCAAGACTACAAGATCATTTTTGTAGTAATCTAGAATTGTTTACATTTTGTTCTAGCTGACGTTGGCTATTTGGTTCCTAATTTTGGAAGTCTAGAAATGGTTCTTTCATATATTATTTGCAGTGCATACCTTATTGTATAAACTCAGTGAATACACCATGATGATGATGGGTTTTTTGGATTTAATTTCTCTGACTACATCAACAATGGCATAAGTGGCTCTGTATTTCTGGTCCCTTGTCGTTAACTAAATGGATTTAGGTACCTGATTTCTTCTTTTTCTAGGAGGCGGCGATAAGTTGCTATTTCTTGTTCCAGCCTCATCTTCGTGTTGAGAAGCATCTCATGCTCTTGAAGCTGCTTTTCGATGCCGCGCCTTACTTCCTGTAGCTCTTTTTCTAGTCCTTCAATCACAGCCTCTAGGTCTTGCAGCTGCATCTGGTAATGCTGCTCGCTGGCATGTAGGGAGTTTTCAAGGCCCCTTTCCTGTTTTATATAGATTTTCATCAGTGAATCAGTAACACAGAATGTGTTTCTGAAATCTGATTTGCAATACCTTCGTCCTTTTTTTTGAGACGGAGTCTCGCCCTGTTGCCCAGTGGAGTGCAATGGCATGATCTCGGTTCACTGCAACCTCCACCTCCTGGGTTCAAGTGATTCTCCTGCCTCAGCCTCTCGAGTAGCTAGGATTACAGGTGTGTGCCACCACGCCCGGCTAATTTTTTGTATCTTTAGTAGAGACAGGGTTTCACCATGTTGGCCAGGCTGGTCTCGAACTCCTGACCTCGTGATCCGCCCACCTTGGCCTCCCAAACTGCTGGGATGACAGGCTTGAGCCACTGTGCCTGGCTGTCTTCATTCTTTTATGTTCCATTTTTTTCTTTAAAAAGATTGCAATAATTGTATTATACCTATGTAAGAGGTGTGTTTCCTTACAGCTTTGTGTGTGACCCCTAATTTTTTAAAAATTATATTTTATGTACCTAACTAGAGATCTTACTATATTTCAAAGACATCCTGTGATAATTCTTACTGCAAAAAAAAAATAAAAATAAAAATCCTCTGCAGTGATTAACTTATTATCACTCTGAATTATCTGATTTTTAAATTATGGAAAGTATACTTCAGAGGTAGGCTTTGCTTTGTAAAACAAAATAAAGAAAATATAGTATATTGAATATCAAAGCCAGAGCAGACTGCTCATAAAAAGGCATTTAGGAACATGCTTGAATACTTTTTGTTTGTTTGTTTGTTTGAGACAGTCTCACTATGTCTCTCAGGCTGGAGTGCAGTGGTGTGATCTCAGTTTACTGCAGCCTCTGCCTCCTGGGTTCAAGTGATTCTCATGCCTCAGCCTCCGGAGTAGCTGGGATTACAAGCGTGTGCCACCACACCCAGCTGATTTTTTGCATTTTTAGTATAAGAGATGGTTTCGCCATGTTGCCTAGGCTGGTTCAAACTCCTGGCCTAAAGTGATCCACCTGCCTCGGCCTCCCAAAGTGCTAGGATCACAGGCATGAGCAACAGCACCCTGCTCGAAACATATTTTCTTTTTCTTTTTTGGAGACAGAGTCTCACTCTGTCGCCCAGGCTGGAGTGCAGTGGCATGATCTCGGCTCACTGCAACCTCTGCCTCCCAGGTTCAAGCAATTCTTGTGCCTCAGCCTCCTAAGTTGCTGGGACTACAGGTGTGTGCCACCATGCTCAGCCAATATTTTGTATTTAATAGAGACAGGGTTTCACCATGTTGCTGAGGCTGGTCTCAAACTCCTGAGCTCAGGCAGTCAGCCCACTTCAGCCTCCCAAATTGCTGGGATTACAGGTGTGAGCCACAGTGTCGGCCTAAATATTTTTTATTAGATGTCTCAATGGCATGGATAAAAGAATCCCCACTGTTAAGACTTTGGATAATAACAAATGCTCTATTCCCCAACTTCAGCAACTAGAGAATCCCAAGGTAATAAGAAAGGATTTCTTCATTTTTACAGGTCTGAACTAAACCTTGAGTGAGTTGATAACAGCCACTGCCACAGTGGGGGGAGGGGTGAGTAATTAAACTAGGATCAGGGATAGAATTCAGTGGCCTTGATTTCCAGTTTCTCATGGTAAATAAACGGACATTCATCCTTCCCCTCTCTTAATCAAATCACATCTGAGGACTCGATGGGTCAATTACTTTTGAGATCATTCTCACCACAGCATGGAGAGATTCAATTTCCACTTGCAGGTGGTGCCACTGGCGTCGGGCCTCCTTGAGTTCTGCTTGAGCTGCCTTCAAAGCCTCTTCATCTTTGTCCATTTTTTTGCTTATGTCTTCTTCTAGCTACAAAAAAGCCAACAGCAACAATAACAAACAAAAAACAAGGAGTGCTTCTGAAAATGAGATGTGTAAGAGCAATTACAGAAAAATTGTATAGGAATCAAAACATTTTTCCTTAACTTGTTAGATTATAATGTGTGTTCTAGTACCTAGTTAACTAATTAAATATGTGAGCAAGTCCATTGCATTCTTAGCCCGTTTTCTTCTATGTAAACTGATTTCAACAACTCTCTTCCAATTATGACAATCTATGAAATAAGGAAAAATACATTTATATGAATGAAAACAGTTTGTAGGACCAAGATTTGTGATCTCTGATTCTTAACTTTTCATTATTTATGGATCATTAGGAGGAAGGATTGAAAATTTGCTATTTTCCCCCACATTTTCTTGTAGGCTGCTTTGCAGAAGCAGATAAACAGTTGTACCCCCCAAAACTAATCAATCCTGGGACCAGGTATAGGGACAGGAGTAAATTCTGCTAGGAAGTACATTACTGGTAATTTAGAGAATTAAGTTACTATAGGCAATAAAGCTCACAAATAGACTTCCATATTAAGAAAATCTGTTGATTTACCTTTTTCAGGATGATTTTTTTAAAAGGCATATTAATTTTGGGTATCTGGGTAATAAAACGAATAAATAATAAAAAGGACTTCTCTAAGGATTATTTTCTAAATATTCTCATATTAAAAAAAGAAGTAGAATTTTTATATTTAGCTTTAAATGTTTTTATGTTGATGCTGAAATTAAAAGAAAGTATCTGTTGATATAATTTTTAACATTTGGCCCCAGGAACAGTGAGAACAATGTATAGAATTGATTATAGTATTTTGAAGCAAAATTTATAACTTTTAATATTCTTATGAAAATAAATTTTAACTTTAAAAAATTTAATTTTATTCTACAATAGATTTTTTAAAGGAAACGAAGTAAATGAAAGTTTATGAATAAAGTTTAGGGCAAGGTATTTGAGAACAAAATTCGTACATTTCTTTTGGCTTGTTGAAAATCTGTTCTTAGTGTTAACTTGGCAAAGTCATGCAGCAAGCAACACCTACCGAGCAACTACAGAAGATAAAGTAAAGAATTTCGGAAAAAAGAAAACCGAAAAATGCTGGTGTCTGCTGGTCTTGTGGCTTTCAAATATGGAACTGGCAGCTAAGCTTGTTTGGTAACTACCGTCCCAAGATGGCCCCTAAGGAACTCTCTCCCAAGATGAGTTCTAGGGTGATCCCTTCTCCATTGACTCTGGGCTGACCTGGGTCTTGCTTTAACCAGTAGAATGAGGCAGAAGGAATGCTGTGCCACTTCTAGGCCTAAGTCTTAGGAAGCCTGATAACTTCCACTTCTGTGCTTTTGGGAGCCCTGGGCCAGTAAGAAGTCTGGATACCCTGTTGGGGAGATCTTGTAGAAAGGCCAGATGGAGAGAGACCCTGAGGCTACATGGAGTGAGAGAGGAAGTCCCAGCAGAACCAGCCTTTTGGCAATGCCCTGCCAAAGTGCCAGACACATGAATGAACCCAGTCAGACCCCAAGACGATTGACGTCCCAGCTGAGTTTTGGGGGTGTTATACAACAATCTGTAACTAAAATAGCTTATTTAGAAATTTTAAAAAAATAACTAAATAATCAGGCTGTCTTAAATTTAATTCAGCTGACTTTCTGAGTTATTTGGAAGAAAATCCTCTAAAGTAGTTTCAAGTTAAAAGACACTTTAAACAAAATTTTACTGTAGTCTTTTCATTTGAATTTACTCATTTTGGCCCCGTGACTTGTAAACTAAACTCATATTTCTACTACTGCAAAGGTAAGTGTTTTGTTTACAGTTTTTAGAAGTTGTCATCTATTTTTTTCTTCTGTTTGTAAAGGTGAATGAACTATCCCAATGCTTACATGTACCAGTGACTTTGCTTAATCTAAGATGTTGATCATTCTTTATGAAGACTGAAAATGTTACCCAGAGGTGAAATTTACAATGGAACTAAAAATGAGTTGCTAATGGAATAAAGCCCTGAGATTTTTCTACCAATTTTTTTCTTTTTTCTTTTGGGTGATATTCTTAAGTAAACTTTTTGCTGTATTTCAGGGCTTGGAAGATACCTTGAACCCGTATATGATAGGTAAACTAAAAAATCCCCTAAATTTCTTAATCTTTGTTTGTAAAATATTTGTTTGTAAATTTGTTTAAAGACTTGAGACCTTAATTAATTGCTGAAAGTGATTGTTAGTTTAAAACTAAATCTATGAAATTAGGATTTAGTCCTTATCTAAGTTGGCTCTCTTTCTCTTTTTTAAATACTTAAATATTACAAGCTTTGTAATGGAAAGAAACGTTTCTCATCTTATAGTACAGAAGCAAAAATCTTAGTGGAGAATCGTTACCAGTTTGGGGAATTTCAGTGGTCATAATTTATATCATTGTTTCTGAATGCCATGTTCACACACTCAGCTGATTTCTATTTATAACAATCTGGTATAAAACGGAACTCGTTAAAAAGATGATAGAAACCTTTTAGAAATATTTATCTCTAGAAAGTGTACATGCTAATAAATCTTACTTAAAGGTTTTACATTTTAAAGATATTATTTAAATTATCTCTGTAAATAACTCCATAATATCTTTGAAGGGTATTTGGAATGCTTCCTTCCTGAAGATTGTCTGTAAGAGGTTAGAGTGCACCATTTTATTGTATGTTGACCCCATGTTAATGATAGGAACCTCACAATTTATATAAAAATCAAGTGCATCAATCAATGCTTATTTAACGACAATTTAACAATATAATTACAGTATTTCCCCCTGTAGTCCCAGTCACATTGCAGTAGAAGCTAAATTCCTTCCCCAATAGATGCTGCATCGAAAAGGAAATACTGTACCTCAGAGAGGCCGGGACAGGAATTGGGTAGACATGGACTGTCTCCTTATTCTGGAAGGTGCCTGTCTGTATGAAATCATTACCTGGATCCTTGTTGAGAGCACCGTCTCTATCTGATTTCTGGTGAGGATCTTTTCATAGTTTGCCCTGATCTCATTGAGTAGCTGGGACAGTTCCATTCTTTTCCCATCCTCCACCTTGGCTAACTGAACCTTATCGATAGGATGAGTCGCTGCGGCAGAGTCTGCTCGGTCTGCGCGGAGGGCAGGGAGCCTCGCAGAGTCTTAAAGATGCAGAGCTCCTTTTTCAGAGGCCACGGAAATTCTCGTCTTTCTAACTAATTATGCAAATACAGGGTAAACTCTTTGCTCCTATTGTTATTGATATAGTAGAAATGTCAGATTCTTCATGAAGGAAAGGAAAATTTCAAAAACCTGTACTGGTTCCCTGTACAAATTGAGCACTTTGAGGGGAGGGGGGGAGTTCATTGTTGTGAAAAGGAAATGGGGCATAACTTAAAGAAAATTGCCGGGCATGGTGGCTCACGCTTGTAATCCCAGCACTTTAGGAGGCTGAGGTGGGTGGATCTCTTGAGGTCGGGAGTTCGAAACCAGCCTGGCCAACATGGTGAAACCCCATCTCTACTGAACATACAAACATTAGCTGGGCGTGGTGGTGGGCACCTGTAATCCCAGCTCCTCGGGAGGCTGAGGCAGGGAAGTTGCTTGAACCCAGGAGGTGGAGGCTGCAGTGAGCCGAGATTGAGCCACTGCACTTGAGCCTGGATGACACAGTGAGACTCCGTCTCAAAAAAAAAAAAAAAAGGAAAATGATATTTAGTTTTCTCAAAATGTTGCATGGAAATAAGTCTGGGCCCAAGACATGATAGTTAAAATTTTCTTTTACAGTTTTTCTCACTGCTTGAATCTTTTAAACAGAAATGCTATGGCAGGTCATTGGAGTATGTTGTAAATCTTAACTATTGTGACAGTTATTGTAAAAAGCTACCATCAGATTAAATTGACAATTGTCATTAGCTTAGAACTGACTGACTGTATTTCTCTCAAATGCATACTGTGGAGCTCATAGAGGGCTGCCGGCCTGATGGAGTTTGATGTATTGAGGTGAAGCTGTAGCTACAGATAAGTGCTGGTAGACTATGAGAGTTGTGAGTTAACATTTCCAAAGTTTTAACAAGGATGAAGAAATAGACCTTTTGGTGTATTCACCAAAAGAACCCTTGAGCCCTTTGGAGGGTGTAGTCAATGTAACATTCCATCCAATCTCTGTAATCACTTGAGCCCTTCGGAGGGTGTATTTGGCGTATCATTCCATCCAATCCTTGCAATCCCTGACATTTTGTAACCTGTAAAGATGAAAAGACTGAGGCCAGAGAGGTTGAGGCATCTTGCCCAAGGTTGCTCAGTGATGTATGACATCACTGGGACTGGCTCTTTGATGACTTGCCTGTGTTCCATGTATTACCCCTGCATATCTGCCACTGTGTTCTCTCTCTCCCCTCCTAAATTCCTGGTTTAATTTTGCCACTTGTTGTAGATGTGATGGAAATATGTTGTGAGAGTGAATCTATCATTATTGTTATTTGTGGAGTGGCTTTGGCTGAATTGTATCTGGAGCACAGTTCAGGGGATAATCAGACCTTGGTTCAAGGCCTCGCAGGGCCTTGGCATGCATGTCCTACTCTTTTAATTTCTGAATTAACTCACATATGGCCAGGCCAGTTTATGCTGGGCATTCTCACAGTCCTCTCCAAACAAAGCTGTCCTACCCACAGCCCCCGGTGAGAGGAGAGGTTCCAGGTCACTCCTGACCCACCCCTCCCTACCTCCTGCCCCTTCCCCGCCAGTCACAACTTGATTATCTATAGATTGGTCCGAGACCTATGGGGTAGGCTAAGACAGAAAGCTCTGACTAAAGAGGGTCATTGATGATTATCTAGGCCAAACTGATTCTCTTTCTTGGTAATTGGGACTGAGAAATATGAAGAGAATTAGGCTTGGGAGTGGAGGAGAGAGAAGAAAGCAATGAATTAAATTCCTAAATTAAATTCAGACAGCAATGAATTAAATGCTCCCTGCTACTTTAGGTAGCTCCTGCTCATATCTGCCTGAAACACAGAATGCTGAACTAGATTCCCTGGAGGGTCAGTCCTGGCAATCTGCATCTTAAATAGGTCTCCCAGCATTTCTTATCCACCCTAAATAAAGTAGCACTGCCCATTGGAAATATAACACAAACCACAAATGCAAACCACAGATGTGCTTCTAAACTTTCTTTTTTTTTTTTTGAGACGGAGTCTCACTCTGTCGCCCAGGCTGGAGTGCAGTGGCCAGATCTCAGCTCACTGCAAGCTCCGCCTCCTGGGTTTATGCCATTCTCCTGCCTCAGCCTCCCAAGTAGCTGGGACTACAGGCGCCTACCACCTCGCCCCGCTAGTTTTTTGTGTTTTTTTAGTAGAGATGGAGTTTCACCGTGTTAGCCAGGATGGCCTCGATCTCCTGACCTCGTGATCCGCCCGTCTCGGCCTCCCAAAGTGCTGGGATTACAGGCTTGAGCCACCGCGCCCGGCCACTTCTAAACTTTCTAATAGCCGTATCAAAAGATTGAAACAAAAAGAAGTGAAATTAATTTTACTATTATATTTTATTTAACCTGATGTATCCAAAATGCAGCAACCCGTATAAAATGTTAATGAGATCTTTTACATTATTCTTGATACTGTCTTGGAAATCCAAGTGTATTTTATGCTTACATCACATCTCAGCTTGGAACAGCCACATTTAAAGTGCTCAATAGCTGGGCACGTGGGCTCACTCCTCTAATCCCAGCACTTTGGGAGGCTGAGGCGGGAGGATGGCTTGAGCCCAGGAGTTCAAGACCAGCCTGGGCAACATAGCGAGACCCAGATTCTGCAAAAAATTAAAAAATTAGCCAGGAGTAGTGGTGCAAGCCTGTAGTCCCACCTACTTGGGAGGCTGAGGTGGGAGGATCGCTTGAGCCTGGGAAGATCGAGGCTGCAGTAAGCCAGATCACACCACTGCACTCCAACCTAGGCAACAGAATGGGACCCTGTCTCCATAATTCGAGACATAATAATAAATAATTATTTATTTATTGAGACAGACAGAGGAGGTAGGATTTAGAAAGGTATTTTACAAGCATGTGAGTAATGCAGTCAACTATTTTAGATCTCAAATTTTATTTTTCAAGGAAAAAATATCATCACTTTACTCTTCAAAAATACTACCCTTTATTTAAATGAAACAGTAGGAATACCTCATTAAAGTCTGTGGCATATATAAAATTGTGGGGTCCCTGCAATTCTCGGTGCATGGACTGAGATTATGATGGAGATTGTCATATATCCATTATAGTTATTAGAAAAGTAAATAATTTAAAAATGTTGACTTTATTAAAAAGAGAAAGTTTGTTATAACACATCTCACAAATGCCAAAATATTGTATTTGGGGACCCTGGCTCTAGGGACATTCATGTGTCTGTGTATCTGCACACTGAAATAACTTCTGGAACTTTAAAAATTGGTGATGACTGTGTCCTCCTCCTAGAGATTCTGATTTAATAAGCTCAGGAGGGAGCCCGGGCATCAGAATTTTTGAAAACTTCCCAGGTGTCTAATATGTAGCAAAGTTTGAGAGCCAGTCTGATAAATGTAAGTTTTCTTCCACTCATTTATCTCTCGTTCTTCAGCCAGAAGAAATGGGTTGTTGATACAAGCATCTGAAGTTAAGATTCCTGCAGTTAAATATTGGCAAGTAGTTCATGCTGCAGCTAGCACAACTCTGGGCGCATAGGCTCAGGCAGACTTTATTGCTTTATTTTTCTTTTTTCATGTTAATCTTTATTTTGAGCTCCTATTCTATGGAGGATGTGTATTAAATCTCATCATCTCAGTCTCTCACCTTTTCTCCAAAGCATTGCATCTAAGTTTTAGGGGTGCTTATATAGTTGTGACCTGGCAAGGGGGTACATATTGTCCTTGGTGTCATCTGTCCAAGCTGTGTTCACTAAGACAGTCATTATTCTTCCCATCTGTCTCATTATCGTTGGTTGGAGACATATAATTAAAAACAAAAATCTTCCCTCAACCCAGAAATCCTCTCCACAAAGGTAGTAGAGAAAGAAAATACTTCTATTATTGAATAAGCATTAAAGTAGAATGTGATGTGCATCACAGGTAATCTAGGAAATTGCAAGATGGAAGGAAATCTCACCTTTTATACAGCCAAGCAGCAGACACAACCTATTACATACTTTTTTTTTTTTTTTTTTTGTCACCCAGGCTGGAGTGCAATGGTACGATCTCAGCTCACTGCAACCTCCGGCTCCCAGGCTCAACCAAGTCTCCTGCCTCAGCCGCCCAAGTAGCTGGGATTACAGGTGCACGCCACAGTGCCCGGTTAATTTTTAGTAGAGAAAGGATTTCACCATGTTGGCCAGGCCGTCCTGACCTCAGGCAATCCGCCCACCTCGGCCTCCCAAAGTGCTGGATTACAGGCATGAGCCACCGTGCCCAACCTACATACATGTTTTCAAGACAAACAACAGTTAAGTTAGAGTAAGAGGACTTGACAGTACCATAGTTACACACAGTTCATCCTAATGTTACCTGGTAATTTGGAGTGATCATCTGTGTCAGCTACTTGGCTTTTTCCAGAGGAAAACCAAAACTTTTTATGTCTTTATGACAGGAAGTAGTTTTGCAACTTTGAGTAAGGTACCCACAGAAGGTAGGCTCCTACCCTCCCACAGAAAGTGGGATATAGGGGTGTCATCTCTTTTGATGTTTACATTTCAAAGAGATGGTTCCCAAGTGCTTGAGAAGACATCCCTGGATCATAAAGCTAATGAAAGGCCTATCTAGGCTTCAAAAGGATTTACATAAATTTCAAAGAGAGGAAAAAGTACATACAAGTTTTCAAAAGTTATAATTACAAATAAATGCTCCCTGATTTTAAATTATATTTGGAAGCTAAAGTAATCAAAACAGTATGGTACTGGCATAAAAACAGAACTATAGACCAGTTAAACAGAGTAGAGAGCCCAGAAATAAATCTAAACCTAATTTAATTAACTAAATTTTGGCAAGGGCCCCAAGAGGACAGAATGGGGAAAAATAGTCTCTTCAATAAATGATGCTGGGAAAACTGGATTTCCATAGGCAAGAAAATGAAATTGGACCCTTATCTTACACCATATTAGAAAATCAACTCAAAATGGATAAAAGATCTAAATGTAAGACCTGAAGGCATTAAATTCCTAGAGGATAAGAGAGGGTAAAGCTCCTTGACATTGGCCTTGGTAATGATGTTTTGGATATTACACCAAAAGCCCAGGCTACAAAAGCAAAACTAAGTAAGTGGGACTACATCAAACTAAAAAGTTTCTGGACAGCAGAGGAAGCAATTAACACAATGAAAAGGCAATGTACAGACTGGGAATAGATATTTGCAAATCGCATATGTAGTAAGGGGTTAATATCCAAAATTTATAAAAAACTCTTACAACTCAATAGCAGAAAAACAAATAACCCAGTTAAAAAATGAGCAAAGGATCTAAACAGATATTTCTCCAAAGAAGACATAAAAATGGGCAACAGATCCATGAAGAGGTGTTTAACATCACTAACCATCAGGGAAATGCAAATTAAAACTGCTATGAGATATCACCTTACAACTGTTTGGATGGGTGTTATCAAAAATATGAGAGTGACAAATGTTGGCAAGGGTGTGGAGAAAAGAAACAGTACATTGTTGGTGGGAATGGAGATTGGTGCAGCTTTTAGGAAAAAGTGCATGGAGGTTTCTAAAGAAGTCAAAAACAGAACTTCCAGGCCGGGTGTGGTGGCTTATGACTATAATCCTAGTACTTTGGGAGGTCGCGAGGCAGGTGGATCACTTGAGATCAGGAGTTCGAGACCAGCCTGGCCAACATGGCGAAACCCCGTATCTGCTAAAAATATAAAAATTAGCCGGATGTGGTGGTGGGCACCTGTAGTCCCAGCTACTTGGGAGGCTGAAGCAGGAGAATCATTTGAACTCGGGAGTCTGGGGTTGCAGTGAGCCGAGATCGCGCCACTGCACTCTAGCCTGGGCAACAGAGTGTGAGACTCCATCTCAAAAAAAAAAAAGAAAAGAAAAGAAAAGAAAAGAAAAATAATTTCCCTATGACCCAGCAATTCCCCTTCTGGGTATCCACCCAAAGGAGATGCAATCACTACCTTGTAAAGATATCTGCATTTTTATGTTCATTGTAGCATTATTCACAATATCCAAGATATGGAAACTACCTAAGTGTCAATGAATGAATGGATAAACTGGTGTGTGTGTGTGTGTGTGTGTATGTGTGTGTGTACAATAGACTATTATTCCACCCTAAAAAGGAGATCTTGCCATTTGTCACAACATAAATGGACCTGGAGGACATTCTGCTAAGTGAAGTAAGACAGACACAGAAAGAAAAATATTACATGCTCTCATTTATATGTGGAATCCAAGAAAAAAAGTCAAACATGTAGAGAATAAAACAGTGGTTACCAGGAGTGGGGATGGGGATGGGTTAGGAAATGGGGAGGTGGAAGTCAATGTATACAAAGGAGGAGATGTGTAGGATGAACAAGTCTAGAGATCTAACCTGCTAACCAGGACTGCAGCTAATCAAATTGTATGCTAACTGGGGTATGTGTTGTGTAAGTAGACTTTAGCTGCTGTCATCACACACAATAAGGTAACTGTGAGATGATAGATATGTTAATTTGCCTCACCAGAGTAACCATTTTCCTATGTATCCCATAACATTATGTTGTAAACCTTAAATATACACAATAACATTTTTTTTTTTTTTATAAAAGATGAAGTAAATGCTCAAAGAAAATTTAGGAAGAGAGAAAAATCTCTTCCCTTGTTTCCAACAGGGAGAATCAAGCCTCTTATTTTAAATTTGCTTTGTCCCAGCAGCGTCCAGCTGCTCTCTCCCATATTTCTTTCCACGCTTGAGGGCTTAAGAGTCACTCTGATGCTTCTGTGTGCCAGTGGCATGGAAATATCAGGTAGATTGTGGCTCCATCTGCCCGGACACACTGTGCAGCCATAACCTATTTGGGTCTTGTCCCTTTCCTGAGGTTACAATCCAGGAAGTAGGGCACAGTTCTCCTAAATAGTTCCCCCAACTTACCTCCCGTTTTGCTGCTTTCTAGGGTCTCTGACTCAGAAGCAGGACCTGGGGCTCCCCTCTCAGGGACCCTGCTTTGCACTTCCTCAGCAATCCTTTTTTTCTTTCCTCTCCTTTCAGTCCAAGGTAAGTTCTATTCTTGAGGGTGGGATGGAAAATCCTGCTTTTACTACTAGAATCTAAGCTCCAAGACCTGTCTTGTTCATTGCTGGACCACCGCTTTCTAGCTCTGCACCTAGCCCAGAGAAGGCAGGCAATAAATGAGTGTCAAATGATTAACAGTTCTTTTGGACGTTTTGTATGGGCCCTGAGTCCTCTTCATTCTAAGACTGGACTGGAGGACCACATTGCTTTTGTTTCATCCTCCCCTGAGACAATGAGCACAGATTAATTTATTTGCTTGAAGGAGGTGAAGGAAATGAATTACCAGAAGGATGGTAAGTGGCTCAAAAACACTATATTCCCCAAATTTGTAATGTTTATAAACACAAGCAAATCAGACAGGCACCCATCATTCATCTTGGTGAATTTTTACAGATCGATCTGCTGGGAGTTTGGGATTAAACTTTGGGAGAAATAACATCTTTTCTAACCTGTTTGTCCTTAACAAATGTGGTACACTCAAGAATTTGAATTTTGCTTTGAAGAGGGGAAAATGTTAAAAAAAAAATAATGGATTATTTTTATGTAAGGCATTTGGGCACATACATTTCACCCTTTAAATCAATCTTGTATCCAAGGTTGTCAAACTTAATCCATTTAATGTTTTTCCTATCCTACACATAAATGTTGTGATCTGTTTTTATTCTAAAAAGTATAACAGATAAAATGATGGCAACGCAAGTTTATATTAAGTGTTTTTTCCCTCCAGGAAGTTGTAACTATGAATCTGTTTTCTTCAGCTAGACAGATCACTCCAGTGGTCTTTTATAATCCCACAGAGCTTGGGTATTATTTTATTTATGAAGCATAATTTCTTTGGCAGTTTAGGATTTTGTGACTCTCTCTTTTTAATCAGCATGCATTTTCATAGGATTATAAAGACATAATTAGTCAGCAAATAAAGGCTTTTTGTAAACTTAAAAAATTGCTATAAATGACAGGGCTTTACTGGCTTATATCCTTTTTGTTATTTTATTGATTTTCTACTCATAGGAGCAGGCCTCTACATGATATTGTTTAATCTTGTGCTTTATATATAAGACTATAATTAGATGATAAAGAGTTTTGTGTGGGAATATGTTTGTCAGCATTTTTTAGCCTGTTTTCAGAGTATGTGAGAAATGCTTACATGCATTTCTATACAGCCTGAACATGCATTTCGTATGAACCGATTAAGCAGGGTACATTATACATGCAATCTTGGTCCTGGCAGATACTCACTTTATTCTTTGCTGCTATAACTCAAGGGCAAAAAGCAGGGCAGTTTTGCCAATCAAGGACTTTGCCATTGGGTTCTATTTTCTTTGGCATCTTCCAGATACTTCCAGGTGCTTCTTCCTACCTTGTTTATTGTGGCCCAGCACACACAGATGGTCAAAATGAGCTTTACTAGATAGAGGGTGAGCTCATTTTAGGACACCCAGTTTATACAATTTTGGTGTATTACAAATACAATTCATGTTTTTTTTTTTTTTCTAGCTTAGCAGACTATAGGCACCTTCCAAAACTATTTAGAATTTTCTCCATTGCTTTTTTATCTGGAGGTGGGTTAATTAAGTCCCAACCTTTGAAGTCATAGTTTGTAGGTTGAAACTGTGCACCCATCTACTTACTTGAGCTACAATATTTACATCTCCTTTCAAATATCTAAAAGAGAGGTCTTTGTTGGGTTCTAAGTACATTGTCTTCACCAATTGGACAGGTGTTTCCTTAGCTCTTCCTGTCTTTGAAATATTTATTTTTCTAAACCTGCTTTCTATAACTTATGACATAGGCCCTGCTGTCTTCTATTCTGTGTCCTGATACTCTAGTCTTAGTCATTTCTCTGCATCTTAGTTTATTCTAGACAATTTGTTTCCTTGCACTTGCATGTATCCTTTCTTGCTTTTCTTTTTTCTTTTTTCTTTTTCTTTTTCTTTTGTAGATGGAGTCTTGCTCTGTTGCCCAGGCTGGAGTGTAGTGGTGTGATCTCAGCTCACTGCAACCCTTGCCTCCTGGGTTCAAGTGATTCTCCCGCCTCAGCCTCCCGAGTAGTTGGGACTATAGGTGCCTGCCACCATGCCCAGGTAGTTTTTGTATTTTTAGTAGAGATGGGGTTTTGCCCATCTCTGCATGTTGGCCAGGTTGGTCTCAAACTCCTGACCTCAGGTGATCTGCCACCTTGATCTCCCAAAGTGCTGGGATTACAGGCGTGAGCCACTGCTCCTGGCCTCTTGAATTTTCGCCGTTGTCTTCTCTTTCTCTTTTTGAAAATTTTTATTTTGTTTAAAAAAATTTCTACTTAGGTCATTCTCACAGGCTTTCTGCCCTGAGTATCAATTTTTAGCTCCCTGACAGTATTCCCTGGACCCTCACCCCTTCACATCGCCCAGATCTTCCCCGGAATGTAGCTGTGAGCTTTCTTTTCCTCAGCCTGGACTGTACAGTATTCCGGACTTTATAATGTTCCATAACCGTTATTCAGTGGTTATAATACACATGTTTTTAGTCATTTTTAGCTAAACTTTTAATTTTGAGGTAACTGTAGATTCAGTTGTAAGAAACAGTACAGAGCAATCCTACATACCCTTTACTGAATTTCCCCGATGGCAACAGCTTGTAAAACTAGAGGACCATATCACAACCAGGGTATTCACAGGGCAGTCAAGATACAGAACATTTCCATTGCAACAATGAGCTCAAGGGAGGGCCTTCTCTCAACGTTGGCTCCGGCTCACGGTCCCTCGCACCATGAAGGATGCAGAAGGAACCGGACCCTGGCCCTGCAGCCCTGCTCCAGTTCAGGGTAGAAGTGGGAAGTGCCACAAGTAAAGCATCTCTGAAGAGGAAGTAATTGCCTTTTTTTTTTTTTTCCTGAGAGATCAGAGAAGGAAAATAAAGGCAAACATAAATTAAAAATAAGAGACTGAATTCTTCCTGTTAAAAATAAGGGAAGAGACACCCCTCTACTCCCCTTTCTTCGAGCATTTACTTTAGAAAACTTGTAAATTCTTTCGCCGTCACTTTGAAATGTGAGTAAATCTTTTAAAAAGTAAAATAAATCTTTTGCCAACTTTACAACCAAGGAATGCCTTTCTCAAGACTGGAAATCAACCTTTTTGAGCGTAACCATCCAAAAAGAAACACCCCTGTGCCCCAGGTTCTGTGGGAGGGTAGGAGCCTAATTTCAGCAGGCACCTTGCTCCAAAGCTTCCTCCTGTTATAAAGATGTGAGGAGTATATTTTCCCTGTATATTAAGCCTATTAACTAATACAGATGGTCACCCAAATTATGGGTAAAGTTAGGATAAACCGTGTGTGACACATGGTGCTGTGACGTCCTCTTACGTAAAGAGTAGCTGTTGTTCATCCTGAGAACGTCCATGTAATGGGCTGTATCTGCTTGGCTATATAAAGGAGGAACGATCTTTCTGTCTTTGCAGTCTCTTAGTGGATTGCTTGTGACGGGCATCGCATTCTGGTTTAATGCTTATTCAATAGTAAAATGATTTTCTTTCTCCTTTACCTTGGTAGAGAGGATTTCTAGGTTAGGAGATTTATTATTATTATTATTATTTGAGACGGAGTCTCCCTCTGTCACCCAGGCTGGAGTGCAGTGGTGTGATCTTGGCTCACTGCAACCTCCGCCTCCTGGGTTCAAGCGATTCTCTTGCCTCAGCCTCCTGGGTAGCTGGGACTACAGGGGCACGCCACCACACCCGGCTAATGGTTTTGTTGTTGTTGTTAAGGGGGAGTCTTGCTCTGTCGCCCAGGTTGAAGTGCAGTGGTGCAGTCTCGTCTCACTGCAAGCTCCGCCTCCCAGGTTCATGCCATTCTCCTGCCTCAGCCTCCCGAGTAGCTGGGACCACAGGCATCTGTCACCAAGCCTAATTTTTGTATTTTTAGTAGAGGCGGGGTTTCACTGGGTTGGCCAGGCTGGAGATTTTGTTTTTAATTGTGATTTCCACAGCAGATTTCATGGAGGAGGTAGGGTCTGACCTTGGCTATGAAGGATGCTGCGTACGTATGTTATAGGCAATTTATTGTAAGATATGTAACATTTCTCATTTGTAGTTTAATCCACACGTGGGACCCTGTTTTAGACAGGTGGCAGGGGATCTGCCTGGAAATTAATTTTTAAAAAAATCAAAGTGAAATTCACACAACATATAATTAACCATTAAAAAATGTACAGTTCATTGGCATTTAGTACACTCACCGTGTTGTGTAACTAACACCTCTGTCTGGCTCCAAGCTGTTTTCATCACCCCCATAGAAAACCCAACCCATGAAGGAGTCATTTCCTATCTCCCATTCCTCCAGCCCCTTCAAACCACTAATGTGCTCTCTCTGTGGATAGCAGCACTATTCATCAGAGCCAAAAGGTGGAAGCAACCCGGGTTTCCACCAATGGATAAATGGACAAGCAAATGTGTGCTAGACACACACGATGCAATATTATTAAGCCGTGATAGGGAGTAAAGTACTGATGCATCCTAAAAGGTGGATAAACCTTGAGAACATTACACTAAATGCAAACCAGACCCCAAAGGTCACATATTATATACTTATATTTATATGAAATATCCAGACTAGGTAAAAAAATTTTTTTTGAGGGTACATTTTAGCACATTTGGGAAGACATTATATGGTAGACTTTGAACCCTTATAGGGGATGGTGTGGAGTGTTTTCTGGAAAACAGAATTAGTAAAGTGGAAGAGGCAGGAAATAGAAAACAAGGGGTGTCCGATGACAGAGGAAGCAAGAGTTCACAGAAATCCCTCTGCTTGGCTTTCAACGTCCACCCTACCTGAGAAAGCTTGTGTCTCAGTGAGAAGCTTCTGTGACAACAGGGACTGGTCTCTGTCCGGTCCTGGATGTACACCCTGCACAACTCTTGTAATAGTAACAGTCTAGTCCTCAAAGTCAAACATTTAGTTTAACTTTGGTGTTTGAAATGCCTTGAACGCAGGACCCAGCTTTAATTTTCCATTTTCACTCACTCTGGTAGCCTCCCTAGAAAGACTGCGTGGACAGCTTGAGGATACCTGTGCAGATCACGATCAAAGGGACCATGTAGTTCTAGTTTGTAAATAAAGTTCATGTATCCTTTTGTATTATTTTTGCTAATTATTTGCCTTTACCCAATGGCTTGAATGATTGAACTCTATTTTCAGGCTTAAATACTCCCTCCACACTGCTGCAACTGGCCAGATGAATGTGCCTACTCCAGCAGCAAGCTCTCCACATCCCGTCCCCCTTTCTGTCTTCTCCTTACTTCATGCCCCCACTGCCTCCTTAGTTTTCAACTGCCAGTGCAAAGCACCTCAGCTTTCTCTAGGCTGTGCTCTGCTCCCTGACAGCTGCTGTTCTCTCCTCATCCCTCTCTTCTTCCCTTGCTTTTAACTTCCCAGCCAGTCTGTGAGTATTTGAGCACCTTCCAGCTGCTTCACTCTGCTGTGTCATTCCGGGGGCCATGTTGCACAGCCGCGGCACACTTACATATCCATGAGGCCTCCTTTCTGAGCATGCTGGATGCATAGAAACTGGCGTTCCAGAAGTGTACAATTGAGTTTTTGACAAAGAGAAATTTTACAAACAAAATTGTGGCCGTACGAATTTTTTTTTTAAATTATATTTTCCCATAGGCTTCACAAAAGGGATAGCTCCTGACCTTGGCTATTAAATGTACAGTATTTAAAATATATGAATTAACAAAATTTTATTTGCTCACACCTTTAAGTGGGGTTAAATATACTTGATAACTGTTTTCTCCTTAACCAGATTGTCCTTAAGGGCAAAGAGTGCATGTCTTATATTTCTTTAAAGCTTGCCCCATTTCCTTCATCCCACCAGCTCCTTAGACTTAGTGCTTAATGTTTTTGAACAAACAAATAAATATCAAAGTAGGCAATCTTTTATTGACTTCATATCTTGTCTTGAAAAGGAATTGATTACTGTTACAATTCTCTTAAAATATGTTTTGAGTTCTGAGAATATACGTTGCAAAGTTCAAGTTTGTTTTGACTTTCTAATTGTATAATCAGAGAGGAGTAGCTCACTCAGGAATTACTGTTGTGAATGATAAGCTTTTCCTCTTGGATGTGAGGATGTGTTCAGATTAAAGACACTAATATGGTATACCAGCAATTACACAGTTTAAGGCAACTAAGTTACATCTATAGACCATATCACTTTACACAAATATAATACTTCTACTTCCATAAATAATTCTGAATGCTTGAAGAAAACACTGGTTTTTATTCCCCAAAATCATTATCTTTGAAACCTCCTTAAACAGCCATAAGACTAGCAACTCATGCCTTGAAAATGGTAGTCACTGATATCAACACTGTTTGAGAATTGGAAAAACATTTCCAGGACAAGCACAGTGGCTCACACCTGTAATCCCAGAACTTCGGGAGGCTGAGGTGGGAGGATTGCTTGAGGCCAGGAGTTTGAGACCAGCCTAGGCTATATGGCAAGACCTTGTCTCTACAAAAAAAAAAAAAATTAGCCAGGCATGGTGGCACATGCCTATAGTCATAGCTCCCAGAAGGTTGAGGTTACAATGAGCTATGATCTCACCACTGCACTCTAGCCTGGGTGACAGAGCAGGACCCAGTTTTGAAAGAAAAGAAAAGAAAAAGAAGGAAAGAAAGAAAGAAAGAAAGAAAGAAAGAAAGAAAGAAAGAAAGACAGAAGAAAGACAGAAAGATAGAAGGAAGGAAGGAAGGAAAAGAGAAAGAATGGAAAAGAAAAGAAAGAGAGAAAGAAAGAATTTCCATTCTCTTTGATAAAGTCTAAGGGTTAATGACTAAGACAGAATCCATCCTTTTTTCAACTGTATGGTTCTATATGATACCTTTGATAGTTAAGCTATATTACTTTATTACCATACATTTGGATAGTTAGCAATCAATAAGTTTTGCGCTATGAAAAATAATCTGGTAATAAGATAAAAGTGTGCATAACTTATTTTCTGCTTCAGTACTTAACATAGTTACTGATTTCTTGTAGACTGTAGTTTTGTAATACTACGCTCTTTGGTGAGACAAAGTGTGCTGAAATTTGTGAACATTTCTTATTTCTTTGTAATTATTTTTTTTGGCCCCACAATTTGACTTTTGTTTCTTTTTGGCTTCTTGTATCACTGTCCCACATAAAAAAAAATAGTAGATTTTAAGATGTCTTTTGGCTTAAATTGCAAACAATTACATTTGAAAATTAACGAACTGAACGAAATTTAGTCCAGCCTATATGAAAAACAAAACTGTTGTCAGGGCGAGAATAGATGATTCGTGATTTCACATTCTGCCACACCTTTTACAAATATTTTTCAAACCGTTGCCTTCAGAAAAATTCATTGTGCTAATCCATCAGGCTTCAGTTCCTTCTTAATTGTTTTTCTCAAATGTCTCTTCTCACTGGTGGCTTGGCACCATCTCTCACTGCTGACCGTTCAGAAATGAAATGTGATGATATGCTGACATACTGGTGTCACAAGTTTGGTTACCTTTGAAAATCATTATCTTTGAAACTTCTGCAAGTAGCCACAAAATGAGTGACTCATACCTTTTTTATGTTTTCCAACTTCTATTTTAGATTCAGGGGAGTCCATGCGCAGGTTTATTACCAGGGTATATTGTGAGGGTATATATGCTGAGGGTTGGGGTACGAGTAATCCCATCACCCAGGTTCTGAGCATAGTACTCAACAGTGAGTTTTTCAACCCCGTTCCCCTCCCTCCTGTGCCTCATACCTCAAAAGAGATGGTCACTGAAGTCAGTTCTGTTTCAGAATTAGGAAAACATTTTCAGTTCTCTTTGAGAAATCCTAGGTGTCAATCTTAGAGCTTGAGGAAACAGACAACCAGAATTCACCATTTTTTCAACTGTGTGTTTTTTCTGCGATACCTCTGAGTTTAGCTATGCTACCTTATTACTGTACTTGCATGTTGTAAGTGATCAATAAATGTTTTTTAAATTGAGTAGGGTATCTACGAGACACATTTAACTGCATAATTCCTGTCTAAATATGTCATGTATGTATTTTTTGTGTGTGACTCACTTCTGGAAAGGACTTCCCTGCTGTGGTTCTTTGGTTGAGATAATTCACACTTCAAAATATCATATATAGTTCTGAATTTCTAGAGTTTTATTAGTTGTAAAGTGATTTTAGAAATGCACTCTGATTCTAAATGTTTGTCACATGGTTAGAAATTTTGCTATGAATAATACATTTTCATTAAAATAAAGACTATTATGTTTTTCATGCCATATATATATATATATATGTTCAATTCTCTGTTTTCTTTCTTTTTTTTTTTTTTTTTTTCGATATGGAGTCTCACTCTGCCACCCAGTCTGGAGGGAAGTGGTGTGATCTCTGCTCACTGCAACCTCTGCCTTTCAGGTTCAAGTGATTCCCCTGTCTCAGCCTCCCAAGTAGCTGAGATTACAGGCATGCGCCACCACGTCCGGCTAATTTATTTTTGTATTTTTAGTGGAGATGGGGTTTTGGCATGTTGGCCAGGCTGGTCTGGAACTCCTGACCTCAAGTAATCCGCCCACCTTGGCCTCCCAAAGTGTTGGGATTACAGGCGTGAGCCACCACACCTGGCCTGATTTTTTTCTATTGTATATTTCTAGCTGGGTGTTCCATTGTTATATCAAACTCAGTATACCTATAGTTTGCCATCTCATCTTTCCTTCTAATTCTGTTCTTCCTGCCAACTTTCCAATTTTTATTCCACCTTGAAATTTTAGAAATTTTGCTTAAACTGTCTTAACTCTTTAAAGTCTAATAAGCCAAATCTTGTCTCCCAGATTTTTCACTCCTTCTGGGATTATTTCAGTCCAGAAAAATTTCAATTTATTTTTAAATTGCTAAAGCAACCTTCTGACTTCATCTCTAGTTTCCATCTCTACTATTCCAATTCATCTGGCATACAGATGCATATTAATTTTCTTAGGCAAGTCTTGCATATTTTCTTTTGCAACCCTTGATAGATTACTCCAAAGTCTAAGATTTCAAGAGTTCCCTGTGATCCTTAGGACGAGTCTGTACTCTTCAGAGAAGCTCTTGACATGATTGTACATTGTCTCAGCCCAAAATCTTCTTAAGCTGATAAGCAACTTCAGCAAAGTCTCAGGATGAGAAATCAATGTGCAAAAATCACAAACATTTCTATACACCAATAACAAACAAACAGACAGCCAAATCATGAGTGAACTCCCATTCACAATGGCTTCAAAGAGAATAAAATACCTAGGAATCCAACTTACAAGGGATGTGAAGAACCTTTTCAAGGAGAACTACAAACCACTGCTCAAC
>NW_012122154.1:2729453-2729915 GCF_000951035.1 Colobus angolensis palliatus | reverse complement strand
AAACTAAAGAGCTTCTGCATAGCAAAAGAAACTACCATCAGAGTGAACAGGCAACCTACAGAATGGGAGAACATTTTTGCAATCTACTCATCTGATGAAGGGCTAATATCCAGAATCTACAGAGAACCTAAACAAATTTACAAGAAAAAAATCAACCCATCAAGCAGTGGTTGAAGGATATGAACAGACACTTCTCAAAAGAAGACACTTATGCAGCCAACAGACACATGAAAAAATGCTATCATCACTGGCCATCAGAGAAATGCAAATCAAAACCACAATGTGATACCATCTCACACCAGTTAGAATGGCAATCATTAAAAAGTCAGGTAAACCAGGTGCTGGAGAGGATGTGGAGAAATAGGAGCACTTTTACACTGTTGGTGGGACTGTAAACTAGTTCAACCGTTGTGGAAGACAGTGTAGCGATTCCTCAAGGATCTAGAACTAGAAATACCATTT
>NW_012122154.1:2597944-2728852 GCF_000951035.1 Colobus angolensis palliatus | reverse complement strand
GTAACAAACCTGCACGTTGTGCACATGTACCCTAGAACTTAAAGTATAATAGAAAAAAAAAAAGAGTCTCCAGGAGATCTCCAGGAGATCTCACTATGTTGCCCAGCTTGGTCTCAAACTCCTGACCTCAAGCGAGCCTCCTGCCTCGGCCTCCCAAAGTGTTGACATTACAGGCATGAGCCGCTGCGCCCAGCCCCAGCTGCTTCACGTTCGTGTTAATACTTGGTATTGTCTTTTTAATTTCCATTTGCTGGTGGGTGTAAAATGCTATAATATTGGAGCTTTCATTCACAGCTTCATGAGTTTTTTACTGGCCTCTTTGGCCCATATTGAATTATTATCTGTGAGTTCCCATGGCACTTATCATCTGTGCTACTGACTACTTTTAGTTCTATGTGATATTCTGATGCCATTGAATTATTTCGAGAGTATCTCCCATATCTCCAGATGGGCTGTACCTTCTAGAAGGGAATATTTGTCTCTTATTGTTTACTGTCTGGAGTGCTTAGCCAAGCACTGGGCCCAAAATGATTGCTTCAGACCAGAGCTAAAAACTGCAAGGTTAGACCTTCTGAATTAGAAGTGTACTCGTTTTTGTTAAGTCCACAAAGATTAAAAAATTCCCAAATGTAGATGGGAGCATTCACATGACTTTATCAAAGATGAGCAAAAACATTCCCTAAATATCCTGCTGGCTTTTATTTTTCGTAGTGTAAAAAGATGAGTATTGTTGAAATACATCCCCTTGTCTTCATGGCTTTTGCAAAGTTTGACTCTATACATTGCATCAGTTATCCAGTGTACATAACCAAGGTTAAATGGTTCTTGGTGCTTTATTTGTCTTAGTTTTTGTGGCTAGCTTGTGTGGTGCTCCTTAAACTGGTCTTTGGTGAACATCTCTTATTTGTGATAAAGCAACAATGCCATCAATCAGTTCTTTAATAATTGTGTTGTGCCAAAATATTTCCTTGGTTCTGCGAAAAGAAAGTGATAGGTCAATTACATATTGATGGAAATGAAGTAAATTGATAAAGTGTTTCTCTTTAATCAATAAGACAGCTCTCTTACTGGGTGCTCATTAACTTTTCTACCTACTTTCAACAGTGAGAAAGATAGGTATATAAATCTCATTGATTTTAATCTTTGCTTTTCTAAAGCTTCACAAATTTGGAGTGATTTTGATAAAAGTCAGTCAGAATTGTAGTTAATACTTTACGTTAGCTGCATGTTTGCATATATTTTTCCTTCTAGACTGTAAATTCTCCAAGAGAGGGACCACATCTTTGTATCTCCAACACCTAATGCAGGTGTTTATTAAAGGCATAGCATGATCTACAACCACATCAGTAGCACAGATGAATTGTGCACACACCATGTTGAAAGAAGCCAGACATGAAAAAGAACATACGGCATGATTCAGGGTTTGAATCTTAACTCTTCCCAAGTTACTGTATAACTTGGGAAAATTATAGTGTCCTTATCTGTAAACTGGGGATAATAATAGTTCTCACTTCATAAAGTGTTGAGAGGACGAGAAATGGGAATGAGATTATCACTTGGAATTTTGGAACCTCAAAGGGTTTGATCCTGGATCATTCTGTCCCAGATGAGCTTTGTGATCATGGGTGAGCTATTTAACCTCACTGAACTTCAGTTTCCTCATCTATGCAATGGGGATCATGCCCCATCTACAGAATTGCTGTAGGAATTATGTTTACATAGTGGGTGCTCCATAAATGGTAGTTGCCTTTGTTATCATCGTTATAATACAGCGAGTCCTATGTAGAGAGGCATTGCAATGATATAGGCAAGAAAGTGGCATAGGGTGAAATCATAGTGAAATTAGCTCAACAAACGATGAAGGGTTTGAATCCTTCTAGGAATGCCAATTAATTCTCAGACATAGAGAAGGAAGTGACATCAATAACAATAGCAAACAGATTCACAATCCTTTTCCTGCCCTTCCTCCCTCCCTCCTTACTTCTCTCTTTCTCTTTCTTCTTTCTTTCTTTCTTTCTTCTTTCTTTCTTTCTTTCATTCTTTCTTTCTTTCTTTCTCTTTCTTTCTTTCCTTTTTCTTTCTATCTTTCTTTCTTTCTTTCCTTTTTCTTTCTATCTTTCTTTCTTTCTTTCCTTCTCTCTCTCTTTCTTTTTTTCTTTCTTTCTTTTTTCTTTCTTTCCTTCTCTCTCTCTCTTTTTCTTTCAATGGAGTCTCGCTCTGTCACTCAGGCTGGAGTGCGGTGGTGTGATCTCAGCTCACTGCAACCTCCGCCTCCAGGGTTCAATGATTTTCCTGCCTCAGCCTCCCGAATAGCTGGGATTACAGTCATGCGCCACCATGCCCAGCTAATTTTTGTATTTTTGATAGAGACAGAGTTTCACTATGTTGGCCAGGCTGGTCTCCAACTCCTGACCTCAGGTGATCCGCCCACCTTCGCCTCCCACAGTGTTGGGATTACAGGTGTCAGCCACCACGCTTGGCCCACAGTCCGTTTCATACAATTAAGTTCAAGTAAAAACTGAAAGGAAAAATAAAGAAAACTCTATAGCAAAGGCCATAACCTTTCCCACTGCAAGCCACAAGAACAAAGGCATCATTTTACATCATGGCTCCAGTGCACCTGTAATCCCAGCTGCTTGGGAGGCTGAGGCACGAGAATTGCTTGGACCTCGGAGGCAGTGGTTGTAGTGAGCAGAGATTGAACCACTGGGTGACAGAGTGAGACCCTGTCTCAAAAATAAATAAATACATACATACATACACACACATACATAAATAAATGGATCACAGCCTGCAGCTTGAAAAACATTGCCTTAAACTAATCTACAAGTTGAAACCTTCTTGTTTAATTTTAACTTTTTGTCTTCAATTATGCATCTTTATTCAGTCTATCTCCTTTGCTTCTTCACCTCCTTTGACCTTTGAAGGAAAATATGGATTAAAATGTCTCTCCACATTTTGATTTTGAGGTGAACGATGTTCAAGGGAAGCCATTTAAATGTGATATAGCAATAGCTTCTAAAACATTTATTATTGTTTATTTAGGTGTAAGTTGAAAGAAAAAAATTACAGTGCTATTTTGATAAATGTTTCAGTAAAAGTATTCCACAACCAGAGTCTTGATTTTATATGACTCTAACTGCTTAATACAAACATTGGAGTCATATAAAAACAACACTTTTAGACTTTGGAATACGCTGTTCCTCTGAAGAAAATGAAATAGAATAATAGAAAACTTGCATTTAAAACTTATTCTTGATTTTATTTCCTCTTTTTGATCCAGTTTCAAACTTATGACTGACAAGAAAAATAGGATAGTCTTATACTCTGGTTTTGATTGCTGTAGGTATTGTAAAAATTGTAATATCTGAGATTTTTTTAAAAAGCTCTATGTTGAAGTCATTGAATTTTAGCTTTCTCTATGTTTTATTTGTTCTGTTTTTGAATTACACCACCCCAAATGACTATTTAGCATCTAATATGTTGGATACAATATATTTGTTTCCATAGACGGTCTGGCAGAACAACAGTGCTGCCTAAATTTCAATTCAGGTGGGCAAACATTTGTGGAGCACCTTGTAGCCAGTAGTAATGCATGAACTAGGGCCTGGGTTCGTAAATTGAGGCCTTGGTCAGTGCTTTCCTAGAGCTGGAATGAGGCATCGAAAATTGTCCTTACTGGTGGCTCACACCTGTAATCCCAGCACTTTGGGAGGCCGAGGCGGGTGGATCACTTGAGGTCAGGAGTTTGAGACCACCCTGGCCAACATGGTGGAACCCTGCCTCTACTAAAAATACTAAAAATTAGCTGGGTGTGGTAGTGTGCACCTTCGGTCCCAGCTACTTGGGGGGCTGAGGCGCAAGAATCACTTGAACCCGGGAGGCAGAGGTTACAGTGAGCGGAGATCGCACCACTGCAGTCCAGCCTGGGTGACAGAGTGAGACTCTGTCTCAAAAAATTAAAAAAAAAAAATCATCCTTACTGAATGAACCCTGTGGAGGTTGTTCAGCCCTGGTTGTATGTCCTTGTTGTGGTTAAAAACATAAATAGGAGTCATTGAGACCTATACGTGCCCCAGTCCTAACCACTCTCCTTCTTTACCACACCCACAGCTTCTTGCACGCCAGTTTGCCCTGTAAGCAGGCAGTGGTTGGTCTCAGCTTCATTCTCCAGGCATGCCTTGACCTTCAGCAGCTGCGTTTAGCCTGGCTCTGGCCCTTGGTCTTGTGACACCCTTGAAGGAGCTGGGTCTCCAGGCACTAACCTCTACCTGAGGCTGGTGCTTGGCCTTTGATTCAGTCAGCTTGGCTTTGAGGGCTGTTTTCTGAGAGTGGAGTGAAGTTTTCCCAAGAGAAGAGATGAAATAAAGAGTCATTTGGGTAGATTAGCATCAGAAAGTTTTCCTATTCACTCTGCAGGAAGGGAATATACACTGGATGGATGTTACTGTCTCATCTTCTAACCTCTTCTCTTTCAGGGAAAACAGAGATAATCTACACAGATGCCATGTTTTAAGACGGTGAGGTTTTGATTTAACCAGAAGGAGAATATCTCAGGCTGCCTGTCTTCTGTACCTAGTGCATCCCTATGGTGAAGGAAAATCCTCCTTTCTTAAGGTAGAACAGTGATTTTTCAGGCGATTTTGTGCCTCCCTTCCACCCTCATTTGGCAATATTTGGAGACATTTTTGGCTGACGTAATAAGGGGCGGGGGGCATATTACTGGTACCTACTAGGGAGAGGCCATAAACTTCCTGCAACCCGCAGGACAGCTCTCCAAGAATTATCCAACCGAAAATATCTATAGTGCCAAGGTTGAGACACTCTGCCTTAAAACCCGACATTTGGATGTTATGCATTTCAAAAGTTTCAGGAAACTGCTTGAATTAGGGTGAATCTGATCTAATTTTAATTCCCTGTAACATTAATTCTGCCACTCTGAATTTTTTTTTTTAATTCAAACAATTTCTATTTGCAGAGTCATAGATTTTAGAACTAGACGATACGTACCTTAGTAATCACCAACTCCCTGCTTTGCAGAAAAAAATGAGGCCTAGAGAGAGATACTTTTAGAGGAGTGACTTATCTAAGGTTACACAGTGAGCTTTGAGACAACCCGAGACTGAGGCTCAGGCCCACCAGGTCAATGAAAAATACAGCCACTTCCTTATGTATGATTAGTTTCATCAAAGTTTCCCTATGGCTAAAGTGTAATTCTCAGAAGATAAAGATGCTGCTGCTATCCTCGTTCCTATTCTGCTGCTCCTGAAACATTGGACACTTAAAAAATTCTTATGAACGCTCCTATTTTTAAGTATAAGTGAAAAATTTATTTTAAAAGTGATACATTGTTATTCAAGTTTATTTATTTATTTATTCTTTGAGACAGAGTCTTGCTCTGTTGCCCAGGCTGGAGTGCACTGGCGTGATCTCAGTTCACTGTAACCTCCACCTCCTGGGTTCAAGCAATTTTCCTGCCTCAGCCTCCCGAGTAGCTGGGATTACAGGCATGACCACCATGCCCCGGTAATTTTAGTATTTTTAGTACAGACAGGGTTTTGCTGTGGTGGTCAGGCTGTTTTTGAACTCCTGACCTCAGGTGAACTGCCCCCCTCGGCCTCCCAAAGTGCTGGGATTATAGATGTGAGCCACAGCGCCCACCCTGTTATTCAAGTTTAAATGTATTAAATCTCCTTAAAAAGGAGCATATATACTTCTTGATATTTAATGAAATCCTAGCTGACCTACATGCAGGAATTTAATCTAGATTAATTCTTTTAAGCTTTCAGTCAGGAGCCTTGCCTAATCACCTACCTGGAGAGAGAAGCAGTGATCTCATTCTGAACATGGGCCAACATTTCCCTAACAGCAAGTTTATGCTGACGTTTGTGGTATCTCAGCTAATTCAGTGGCTGTCGTGTTTGCAAAGTAGGGCCCGACATGTGCAGTTAATCATTTTGTTTCAGGTGTTTTTCATACATTAAATGGAAATTTTCCTGTCCAAGTTACTAATTGGAAAAGCCCAAGATTTTGGCTTTTGCTTAAGAGTCCTAAAAAAAAACCCTTTATTAGGGAATATCATGTTTTGGAAACATATTGCTGAGAATTTATGTGAAATTGTGCAATTGTTTGTGTGGGCAATTGGTTTATGGTGTTTTCACCCAGGGAAAGTTTTTTTTTTTTTTTTTTGGGATGGAGTTTTGCTCTTGTTGGCCAGGCTAGAGTGCAGTGGCGTGATCTTGGCTCACTGCAGCCTCTGCCTCCCAGGTTCAAGCAATTCTCCTGCCTCAGCCTCTCGAGTAGCTGGGATTACAGGCATGCACCACTATGTCCGGCTAATTTTGTATTTTTTTAGTAGAAATGGGGTTTCTCCATGTTGGACAGGCTGGTCTTGAGCTGCTGACCTCAGGTGATCTGCCCGCCTCGGCTTCCCAAAGTGCTGGGATTAAAGGCATGAGCCACTGTGCTGGGCCCCATCCAGGGAGAGATTTTTTTGTACCAAGTCTACTGTAGACTGTAGTTCAATCTCCAGGGCCTACAATGCTGGCTCCTGTACATTCGTCTCAGTCTTAGCCGAATTGGGTGCAGCAGCGGCAACCTGCTGTTGCAGCACTCTTCTCTGAAATACCAAAATAAAAACAGTCATTTATCAGCGAAGCGAAGTTGTCCTAGATTTCCTGACCTTGGCTGTGTTTTTTGTTTACTTCATTGTTGAATCTAATTTCAGCATCTTGGTGATCGTGGTTGACCATGGCTTCAGAGTGCATTCTCACGTCATGAGGAGCAGTGTTAGAACAGCTCGAGGTGGGCTGACTTGTTCCACCCGCAACTCAGAGCCTGCAACAGCTGGCTGGCCTTTCATTTCCGGAACTGGAAACAACCCTCGCTCAAGGAATTCAGCCATTATGGTAAGAGAATAACTTCATTTATTAGAATTTTCCTTCACCTCATCAGACTCAAATTGAAGGCAGGAATTATGTAAGAAAGAGGAAAGTTACGATGTGGTGTATGGGCACATACCTCTTCCTGGTTCTTTTTGAGATGAGTGAACTCCTCTACCAGGGTTTCAATCTGCATTTCTAGATCATCTTGGACAAAGTCACGTCATTCCGGCCTTGGTGCAGACTGTTGATGTCAGCTTGACGCTGTAGTGCAGGGTCAGTTCAATCTCAAATCTGGAAAATGTTTCTAATGCTTTCAGTGGTCATTAGGTTTGTATTATTAATATCATGCTGCATTTTAAATATTTTATTAAATATTATTATAGAAATGCCAATTTTTCTGTTCCTCACTTATTGTTAATATAATTTGCTATTAACTTTCCCCATTTTTGGCGGTATGATGGCACTCCACATAAAATGCTGCAAGCTTTGGGGAAGAACCTTTTCAGCATTTTTATTTCTTGGAACACAGTGACCATACGTTGTTGGCCTCTTGTGTGTTGGGGACTTCTACACACACATAAAGTAGGGAGTTAAATTAAAGAATCCTCAGAAACACATGCTGGTTCTTTTCAGAAACCTCACTTGAAATATACCTAACTAGAAATTCTTACTTATGAAACAAAATTAAGTAGTGGTTCCTTTGGACATAGAATCATCACAGCATTCTTGTAAATAATGTGCTTCCCTGAGGTTTTTAACAAAATATTTTTCTATTGTTTAGGATTCTATCGTTTCTAAGAAGAAAAATATTCTTTTATAACTGTGATTCCAGTGTAAAAAGAAGCATGGCTTCACATAGTGTTTTATTTATTTATTTATTTATTTATTGAGACGGAGTTTCGCTCTTGTTGCCCAGGCTGGAGTGCGATGGTGCGGTCTCAGCTCACTGCAACCTCCATCTTCCGGATTCAAGTGATTCTCCTGTCTCAGCCTCCCGAGTAGCTGGGATTACAGGGGTAGGCCACCATGCCCGGCTAATTTTTGTATTTTCAGTAGAGATGGGGTTTCATCATATTGGTCAGTCTGGTCTCAAACTCCTGACCTCAGGTGATCCGCCTGCCTCGGCCTCCCAAAGTGGGATTATAGGCGTGAGCCACCACGCCTGGCCTTACCTAGTGCTTATCTCCATAGCTTATGTTTTCCATCATGCTGCTAAGGGTAACTGTATCACACTTTTATCTGAAGTCCACAGCTGCTAGTTTTACACTAATGGTCTGTAGCATGAAGTTGCATTGTCAGTGTTTGCATCTGAAATCTGGAAACACAGGACACAAAAAGTTGTGTTTGATACACTTGCATTCTGAACCTCTGTATGCTGGTGTTAAGGCATGTCAGTTTCAGGTCTTTCAAATAAATTTTATATGTATATTGTTCTTTAATGGAAAATAGCATATACCTCTGCTTTTGAGAATAAAAGAACTGAAAGAAATTTAGTTTACTTTTTCTTAAGTATTTTGGAAACATTTCTAGAATTCTTTCCATAAAGTGAAAAACAAATTAGGAAAAAAAACATAGCTAAAAAGTATATTCTGTTGCTTGTTAAATTTCTTCCTTAATCTGCCAAATTGAGAAAAGTACAGGTATACGTGGAGGATGTCGCCAATCTTTTCAAATTTTGTCATTTTTAGTGTGGTTTTTTTGTCTACAAAATGTCTTACCTTTTTTTTAAGTCTGTAATTATCTGGTAATACTTCTTGTTTTCCTGTTTTTCTCCTTGCTCATTAGCCTGGGCTCAAATTTCTTATTCCATGCTTTGATTTTATATTCAAGTGTACCCTTTGCCTGCACCACAGTTGGGACCTTGTCCAGGTAAACTGCGACATGGTTGTCTAGATTTTACATTGTATACTTCTTCTTACCAGAGAAGATCCCATCCACCTCCCTCCAAGTTGGTAGAAAATCTCCACCTGAGTCACATTTCTGCCTGTAATTCTTTCTTTCCAATGAGCAGTATCTAATTGCCGTAGAGCAGATTTTGGGGCAGAGTATGACTCAATGGAAGAAATTAACTCTACAAAGCCCAACAGAGAGAGTGGTAAGGGAGTCATCAATTAGTAATTCCTCTTATAGTTTATAATGTGGCTGTTTCATCTCTGATATAATTGTTTTAAATATTTTTAATGACATCTGTAGTACTGTTATTATTTTGTTAATTATTTGTTAAACTCAATAGACTGTCTTTTTATTAAAAGGCACAGAAAATTCCTTTAGGTATTTATTTCATATTGGAGGGACAAAGCAGATAATATTTACATGATATCAGTCCAGTTAAACTTGTATTTTCCCTTATGGAATTTCTGCACGAAGGAAAATACCTTTTTATAGGCACAATGCTTATAACACAAAGTCCTTTGGAATGACATGATAAATATTACTTATTTTCAGATGAAGTTATTTGAAACCAATTTTAGGGAGAAACCAATTTCTGGAGAAGTAATAGAAACCAGTTTCTGGAAGGGGCAGATCCTTAATTTCTGTATCCTGTATATTACATATTTGAAGTATTTAAGAATAAAATTTAGGAAAATAATATGAAAATAAATGACGTTCTTCTATTTTTTTTCTTGAATTTGATTGATTCTAAGAAAAAAAAATTTAAATTTATTAAAGCCTGCTTGGAATTTTGAAATAACTAATTATATCTAACTTTTTCCCCTTATCTTATGAAAGTGTATGACCTCTACCCTGCCCAAGAGAGTTGAAGAGGAATGGAGGGACTAACATAATAGAGTTTTGTGGGTGGATTTAATATTAAATAGCAAACTTGTATGTTTCTCCAGGTTCTTGTAAACCTCTGCCGTGGGTGTGTCTTGCTCCTTTTGCAGTTTCTTTTGCAATCATGGGGGGAAAAAAAAACAAAAATATGATTTCTTTTCTTTTCTTTTTTTTTTTTTGAGACGGAATCTCTTGCTGTTGCCTAGGCTGGAGTGCAATGGAGCGATCTCAGCTCACTGTAACCTCTGCCTCCCGAGTTCTCCTGCCTCAGCCTCCCTAGTAGCTGGAACTGCAGGTGCCCGCCACCATGACTGGGTAATTTTTGTATTTTTAGTAGAGGTGGAGTTTCAGCATGTTGGCCAGACTGGTCTCGAACTCCTGACCTCAGGTGATCCGCCCATCTTGGCCTCCCAAAGTGCTGGGTTACAGGAGTCAGCCACTGCACCTGGGCCCCCATGATTTCTATATTACCAAATTCATTTTTCTTCATGTTTGTTATCAGTGCAGTGAGATAAACCCAGAGGTTGATGGAGGATGTTTCTATCTATCTTTCATCAATCAATCAATCTTTAATGAAAGCTGTTAGACAATATTTTTTGGTAAAAACGAACATGGTGTGAGTTGATGTTCTCTCTCTGAATGGCTTTTGCTTCATTTTACTTTAATGGAGAGTCTGAGTTTATCCCTATGGCTTCGAACATCCTAGTCATTAAGTAAGTATATATTTTTTAACACTTCTGTTAAAATTGAAACAACTTAACACTTATTCTTAGAAAAAATATTCAAATGACAAATTTAGGAAACTTACATATCAAGCTGATATTGTTATTGGCAAGTGTGGGGCTATTGGTGGATGCTACTTGTATTTTAGTTCTGTTGCTTTTGCTTTTTTTAATGACACAAAATATATTTAATATGTTAAATGAGAGAATAGGAAATATATTTAAAGATCTTTCAGGCTGACATAATGACCTCAAATAAGTAAGATAAAAAAGCTTTGGTAAAATAAGTGAACAAAAAAATGAAGTTCTGTGAATTAACAAAAGAAACCATCAGATGAAGAATAAAGTTTCTCTGCCAAAGTTCCAGCTCAACAGAGCTGTGAATGTGATGTGGCTGCTGCTGTTAGACAATATTAAAAAATTTACAAAGCCCAGAGGTCATCTTCCCCCAACTCTTGGCTCTTCTGTTTAGTTTTGCATGTCATATCCTAGAATGAATATTTAATAGCAAATACGTTAACTACGTCCAAAACACCTGGCCCATATAATGAAGAGAATGGAAACAATGCCAGATGAAGCATGGCTAAAGAAATTAGGATTTTTGTCTAGAAAAGAGGAGACACGATGGCCATTTGAAAATAGCTCTAAAGGGCTACACCAGAATCAAAGAGCTGGAAGTTACACAGGGAGACAGATTTGGAAACGAAGACATTTCCAACATTACACCTGTTCTTAAATGAAATGGACTGCCTTACAAAGTCATGATCTTTCCAAGTTCCAGGCACCTTCAGCCAGAGACTGAAGACCTAGAATAATCTTTCAGGGAGAATTTCTGTTCTGCGTGGGAGGCTGGAATAAAAGTCACCCCCCAACTCTTTAAAATTCTGGAAATTTTATGTTGCTATGTTTGTAATAGAAATCACAAGCCATGATATTGAATCTTCATGAAAAATTTGAGTGTGGAACAATCAGTGGGGAAAGCAAAGTTACCTCATCTTAAATCGGTGTAACAAAGCTCTCATTTGCATAAAAGCCATCATGGAGATTTAAAAGTCTAGCGTCTTGGTCTTAGGCAAACAAGTAAAAAATCACATGACGCAATTTATTTAAAATTAATAAAGATCATACGAAGCAATTTATTTACAGATAGCTGCAAGCTAAAAGCAGCGTTGTGTGTCTAAAGATGAAAGTGTTAGAATTAATTAACAAAAGTTGTGATAGTTGTGATAAAACTCTTTCCACAGGTCAGTAAATTCTGGGCATTAATCATTTCAGTTTTGAATTGCATAAGTAGAGGTTTTTCAAGGATGAGAGAGGATGCTTGGAAATGTGATTACATTTCTCCAAATATATGTGCTAACTTTTTAATAAAATTCTTTGCAGAGGATCACCTGCCCACCTTATTGTTATAAAAATTTTAGGATGGTTCTTGCTTAGAATTACATATCATATGTACTTTCTGCACATAAAAAGTTGGTTTTTGGCCAGGCATGGTGGCTCATGCCTGTAATGTCAGCATTTTGGGAGGCTGAGGCGGGAGGATCACTTCAGGCCAGGAGTTGGAGACCAGCCTGGGCAACATATTGAAACCCTGTCTCTATTTTTATTTTTTAAAAATTGGTTTTCAATGAAATAGTTTTCTCCAATTGCTACCACTGTGAGATTATGAAGCTCATTTCAAGATGCTCCTGTCCTGCATAGGAAGCCGGTCTTCCCCTGGTTTTGCCCTTAACTTGAAATCCAGTTTCAGTTTTAGTGACCACAGGGGCACGTGATGGACTGCTTTCTATCTGAACTCAGACCAATAGGTATCTTTTTTGGTTCTTCTGGTCTCCAACGTCAACAGATTTCTCTTGTTAGATAGAAAACTGTTCTGAAAAATTTGAAGCCTCCCTGTTTACTTTAGTTGAGGGAGAAACAGTTTGGGAAAAATGAAAAAAAAAAAAATAGCACTTTTGGGGAGTACCTCTCACAGAAATAGGCCAGTTGGGGAGTTTAGGATATGAAACTACAGAACTTCACTTATTTTGGTAGAGTAGAATTCTAGTTCATGGAATTAGGAGATGGAGCTTTAACTTGTAATTTTTCCACTTGCTTGCCATGTGCCTTTAAATAAATGACCTCTCTCAGCTTCATTTTCTTCATCTATAAAATGGGAGCGGTAATACCTACATCAGAGAGTTTGTGGATTAAGTGAAATAAAATATAAACATAGATACAAAGTATTTATTTACAATATAAATTCCTTTTCCCCTCTTAGTTTTTCTCATTTGGATTGCTCAAAAAATTATTATGCTTGACATCACTTATTATAGAAACATCTATATAGGTTAATTATAGACATTAATTTATTGTAATGCTTTTACATCACAAGTGAAACCACATATAGTACACTTTCTTTAATTTTTTTTTTTTTCTTTTTGAGACCAGATCTCACTCTGTCACTCAGGCTGGAGCGCAGTGGTGCCATCACAGCTCGCAGCAGCCTCAATCTCCTTGGCTCAAGTGATTCTCCTGCCTTAGCCTCCTGAGTAACTGGGACTACAGGCACATGCCACCAGTCCCAGCTAATTTTTGTATTTTTTTGTTGAGATGGGATCCCACTATGTTACTCAGGCTGGTCTCAAACTCCTGGGCTCAAGTGATCCGCCCACCTCAGCCTCCCAAAGTGCTGAGATTACAGGTGTGAGCCATTCCTGTAATCCCAGCAAAACCCTATCTCTACAAAAAATGCAAAAATTAGCTGGGCATGGTGGAGCACACCTGTAGTCCCAGCTACTCATGGGGCTCAGGTGGGAGGATCACTTGAGCTCAGGAGATCTAGGCAGCAGTGAGCCGTGATCGCGCCACTGCACTCCAGCCTGGGTGACTGAGGCACGCAATGCACATCCTATCACACTTTTGTTATAAGCTCGCATGTACCTTCATGTTCCTTGCGGTTCTGTCAGCAAATCACTTCATCATGCCCCCTCTCTGGAAATCCAAGCTTTGTATGCAGGATACCTCCGGGCTTGTCCTTTACCTGCTATTTAAGTGCTAACTTTAAAAAAAGTGGTTGAACTATTAACATTTGCTTCTTTCCTGCCTCATCATTTCATATTGACATTGATATTACAAATGAGTACTTTGTTTTCAGAAGGGCTTGATCAATATTTTCTGTTATCCAAGTGTCATATCTCAGCCACTGAAAAGTTTTTAAAGTGGTTTGTTACTTGCAGTATTTTGTTCCTGGAGGAGGTTGTGTGGATAATATTACTTGAGCTTCATTTTGGGTGATTTGTATTCACCAGTTTGTCTCCTCCTGGGTGAACACTGTCTAATTCCATGAAGTCGTCCAGCAAGTTTAGGCCACTTTCCTTAGGGCTTCAAATACTTTACCGGTTTCCTCTGAGCTGCCTGCTGTGAACCTTGTTTCTTGTTTCTAATCTCTGTGAGGATGGATGCCACATCGACCATTCTCATCATTCTTGTGTATACCTCCCTGAGGTCAGAAAGAAAAAACAACCTTGTGAATCTCTGGATCAAAAGTCAATGGGTGAAAACCCGTGTGCGAGGCCGGGCACAGTGGCTCACGCCCGTAATCCCAGCGCTTTGGGAGGCTGAGGTGCGCGGATTATGAGGTCAGGAGTTCAAGACCAGCCTGGCCAACATGGTGAAACCCCGTCTCTACTAAAAATACAAAAATTAGCCAGGTGTGGTGGTGGGCGCCTGTAATCCCAGCTACTTGGGAGGCTGAGGCAGGAGAACTGCTTGAACCTGGGAGGTGGAGGCGAGATTGTGCCACTGCATTCCAGCCTGGGCGATCAGAGAGACTCTGTCTCAAAAAAAAAAAAAAAAAAAAGAAAGCCCTGGGCATGAGCTCTCTCTTCTAACAGTAAATCCACTCTCAGAAAAAATAAACATGTTCCTCTCATTCAAAAGTTGAGGCTGGGTGCAGTCGCTCATGCCTATAACCCCAGCACTTTGGAAGGCCACGATGGGAGGATTGCTTGAGCTCAGGAGTTTGAGACCAGCCTGGGCAACATACTGAAACTCCATCTCTACAAAATATAAACAAAATTAGCTGGGACTTGGTTGCCTGCAGCTACTCAGGAGGCTGAGGTGGGAGGATTGCTTGAGCCCAGGAGGTTGAGACTGCAGGTGAACCGAGATGGCATCACTACACTCCAGCCTGGGCAACAGAGCGAGACCCTGTAACAAAACAAAACAAAAAATTGCCTCGAGAGCTGAACTTGAGGGTCTCACAATAAACATATTCCTATTATAGAGTTTTACAATGATTTTAAGGGAAGTAATAATGTATGAACACCGTGTCCTTAACTTTTTATTTGGCACTCTAAATAAGTTTTATGATCCAAAATGGTTCAACAGTTTCAGTTTTCAAAATTGAACATGCCCTTAATAACACATTCTATTGTGTCTCAGTGTTCTGGTGTCCATGACGGGGCGTTTTCTGTATTTGTAAACAATCATTCGGTACAAATGCAGCATCGTAACGCACGCCAGGGAAGAACAGAGTTCTCAAATCATTCTGAGGGTTTTCACCTCAAAATGATTTTCGGAGTAGCCCCATACTTTTGCCTTGACATGAAGATAATACTAGCCATGAACATAGGTCTCAGGTGGCCAAAATCCACAGCTCGAAGGTTAGGCTTGAGAAGACCCACAGAGAGAGGCTTCACTGATGGGGCCGGGATGGCTTAGCTTCTGCAGGCTGCTTACGGCAGATTTCCATTTTTGCCCTTGAGCTGTGAATCCAGGTTGGATAAACTGGTTCGTACTGTTAGTGTTTCAGTGGAGAAGAAGCATTCAGGGTTTTATTTACTGTAATGATTTGATGGTGGAAAACGGCTTTGACTTAGGCAACTTAACATTGCTCTTTTTCTTTGAGTAGTGGTTTAATGTTTATTCTGTGGTTAGCTATTAACCTTATTCTGTGGTTAGCTATTTAAGCAGAAGTCGTAATGTACCCAGAGGTTCATTTTATGTTTTATTCGATGTGCCCGGAAGATGAAAAACTACCTGTTTTGATGATAGGTTTGATATGCCCATACAGTTCTTAATTGGTTTTATATTGGAAGATACATGTTCAGGTTTGTGCTTTTATAACTTTACATTTGGCTTTTTATGCCACATGCCATGTTCTTTCCTTGAGGACTGGCCTGTAGAGTTGATTCTCTAATTTGTGATATGGGCATTTAAATTCCTTGATTGAGAAAGCCCATAGGCAGCCTGGGTTGGTGCTATGCCTGGTTCTTCCTGGGGCCCGCACCACCTCCCGCACAATCTTAACAGGTTTCATCATCCCAAACAAGACAAGACAAAGCCATGTGGCCCCAGGGATACTGTAGAAATGAAAGAATAGGGAGGGCTATGACCACCAACGGGGTGAAAGATCTTAGCAGAGGAGAGTGGGGAAAAGAAATACCAGCTTGGCGAAGTGGCAGGTTTTGGCTAAAGATGTGGCTAGACTTGGCAGGGGAACAAGTGCCTGAGGATCTCTTCTCTTTGGGGCCTTCAAGGTTTCAGGAAATGAGATGCCATATCACATAGCCAATCTTGTTTCCCAAGACTCTTTATTTGACTCCTGTCCTAAATGTCCTGTAAACACACATGTCTGATTCCTATGTTACTTCTGATGCAGATTGTGAAATCAAGTCTTTACTATTAACAGCTTTTTATTGCTTGCTGTCTTCTTTGTGTTTTAGCTTTTCTTCTCTGCTGAAATATGAGCTTTTTGAAGTAGGAGGGAGATTATGAGTTTCTTTTTTATCTTATAAAATATCGAGTTCAGTGATGGACATATATAAACTAGACATTAATTATAAGTTGATTATTAAAATAATCACATCCTTCTTTGTGGGCTAAGCTGTTGACACTGTAGTCTAATTTCAGCTATTGTGCCACTGAGTTCTTGTGCAATACCATTAAAAATGCCCACATTAAAAAAATGGCTATGATCTGAATTGTATAAAGAAGGTAATGTGATACCCTACCTTGTTTTAACCTGATTGTGTCTCTTAGCTGAGAGAGCCGGACAGACTCCATTTTTGTTTTTTCACTTGCAGCCCTCCTCCCTTAAAGGCATAACTAGTGCAAGCTGACTCCAAGCACATCCAGGAATGCACTTTCTGATAAAATATTGAGGCAAGCTAAATCAGCAGTTCCTAGGGACGCAGTCGGGGGATGGTACCCAAAGCCCCTGCATTATCTCTTTGTGATAGTTGGAGCCTCTGCACCTGGAACTGTTTACTTTTCTGTAACTGTTTCTGTAACCAATTAATCTTTTTTAATTGGTTTGCCTGTTTCTGCTTCTGTAAAAATTGCTTCAGCTAAACTCCCCTCCCCTATTTAAACCACAGTATAAAAAGAAATCTAGCCCCTTCTTCTGGGCCGAGAGAATTTTGAGCTCTAGCCGTCTCTCGGTTGCTGGCAATAAAAGGTCTTCTGAATTAGTCTCAGAGTGTGGCGTTTCTCTGTAACTTGCTTGGTTACAACAGGAAGATATAAACAATGAACTGATGTTAGTAATATAGTCATGCAGCTAGATCATCAATGATAGCTTCCTTCCTAGGTAAAATACTTTTTAAAAAAGTAAGTAATAATCAAATTAATTTGCAAAAGTAAATTTATTGAAGCAAAGAAACAATTAGAGCAAAATCATTAATTCAGCTATTTCAAGAGCATTCTAATGAGGAAATAAGAAGATGCAGAACAATTGGCTAGTCATCCATTTCTGGACTGAAGCTTTTCCTGAAATTATCCAGAAATATGCCTAGATTGATGCCATTTCTTCCCTTGTGTCCTTGATTTTTTTTTTTCTTTGAAAGACACTCTTGTTGATCTGGAAGTTCCTTATTTAACCTGCACCTCAGAAATACTGCTGACTTGAGACGAGACAACCTTGCCATCCACCAACTCCTCTATGATGGTCTTAGTCACTCTAGTTTTGCTTGAATCTGAAAATCATGGGATTGCAATGTCAGTCTGGAAACTATCACAGAAACACAGAGCAAGAGAAATGCAATCATATGCATTCAACGTGTTCTCTCTGGGTAAAATTATGTAAACAATAGCAGATACTTTTAGTATGACAAGCAAAGTATGCCTTTACTTTTAAATTACAGAATTATCAACAACATTAAAAAAAATGTCTACCTCGTCCTTGAGCAGAACAACTTCCAGATCTTGAGTCACCAGATACCAGATCCCTGGGTCCCATGTTTGTGGATCCTGAGTTTCTACCATCAAATTCTGCAAAACTAGAACCACTGGAGAAAAAAAAAGAATTGTTTTCCTTTGCAGTTTGCAAAGGCAGGAGAAACCCTCCGCCCTGGGGATTCCTCAAGATGAAGCTTTGGATGTGTTTTAATTGGATTGTGTCTGTTACTTTTTTGTGCCGCCTTGCACTCCTGGGCTCAAGTGATCCTTCTGTCTCAGCCTCCCCAGTAGCTGGGATTATAGGTGTGCACCACCATGCCAGGCTATTTTTTTTTTTTTTTTGAGACAGGGTCTCATTCTGTCACCCAGGCTGGAGTACAGTGGCAAGATTACAGCTCACTGCAGCCTCAACCTCCTGGGCTCAAGTGATCCTCCCACCTCAGTCCCCTGAGTAGCTGGGACTATAGGTGTGCACCACCACGCCTGGCTAATGTTTGTATTTTTAGTAGAGACAGGGTTTCACCATATTGGCCAGGCTGGTCTCGAATTCCTGACCTCATGTGATCTGCCTGCCTTGGCCTCCCAAAGTGCTGGGATTACAGGCACGAGCCACTGCGCTGGCCTTCAGCTAATTTTTTAAATATTATTTTTTGTAGAGACGGGGTTTTGCTTTGTTGCCCAAGCTGGTCTTGAACTCCTGGGCTCACGTGATTCTCCCACCTCAGCCTCCCAAAGTGCTGGGATTACAGCCCTGAGCCACTGCACCCAGCTTGTGTCTGTTATTTTATTACTCTCTCTATATACAAGTCTACCCCCTGAGTCTCATTTTGGTTTTATAAAATAAATTCACTAAGGTATGCATTTTAGTTTGTTCATGACTTTGGTTTACCCTCCTTCTCCATCAAGCAGGCGGCGGTAGGTCTCGATCTCCATCTCCAGGCGTGTCTTGATGTCCAGCAGTTGCTCGTACTCTGCGTTCTGGCATTTAGTCTCACCCCGGATGTGGCAGATCTCCTCCTCCAGGGCACTGATCTGCGTTTGAATTTCTGACAGCTGAGCCACGTAGCCAGCTTCTGTGTCAGCCAGGGTTCCTTCCAGGGAGCTTTTCTAAGAGAAAAAGCAAATAAAAAATTCATAATGAAAATAAATCATTGGATGATTTTTTAAAAGTGCAATTTTATGTGGCACTAGAAGTGTAGCTTCGCCATATAACCTATATTGTTATATCATTGCTTCTTCAATTTTGGTTGGCACTTTTTAAACTAAATCTTTTATGTGAAATAGAGTACATTAACTTTTAATGCTTTCTATAATCATAATGCAGTTCTCCTTAACACCGCCTTTTTTATGTGCCTAGTGAACCTCTTGGCAAAGAAAGAAAATTACATTTGCCTAACTCCCTGTTGGAAAATGTGAAAAGCTATTTGCACATACCATGGCTAGTTGGGACTGAAACTCAATTTCCAGGGCTTGCAGGGTACGTTTCAGTTCTGTTATCTCATTCTTGGCAGAACTGGCTGCCCCAGCATCAGTGGAGATTTGTGCTTGTAGTGATGCACTCTAAATACAAATATAATGCAGCTGTTATAGGCTGGTGAAAGGAGCAGTAGAGGCTTGTGTGTGGCTACTGGCTTAGGTGCTCAGCAGAGAGGATCTACCTGCTTATTGAACTGCTCCTCAGCCTCTCGGCGGTTTTGCTCAGCCAGCTCCTCGTACTGCGCCCTCATGTCATTCAGTAATTTGGTCAGGTCGGTTCCTGGAGCAGCATTCATTTCTACAGTCACCTCCCCTCCAGAGCTTCCTTGCATACTCTTCATTTCCTAGCATGAAGGAAAAAAGACCATCGTGATGCAAATAGAAAAGCGATGACTTCCCAGGCCGGGTGTGGTGGCTCACGCCTGTAACCCCAGCACTTTGGGAGGCCGAGGTGGGAGCATCATGAGGTCAGGAGATCGAGACCATCCTGGCTAACACGGTGAAACCCCGTCTCTACTAAAAATTCAAAAAAAAAGAAAAGAAAAAGAAAAGGGATGACTTCCTAAAATGTGCCTAGACAACAATTTGGAAATATTGTCTGAAATATTGTCTGAAAGGCAAAAAAAATCAAATCTAGATAGAATTTACTCATGATTACTTTTGTTTCCTGGTCGTAGTGTGTGGGAAATTCACTTAGATAAAATTGAGTTTATTTTACTTTTTTTTTTTTTTTTTGAGATGGAGTCTTGCTCTGTTGCCCAGGCTGGAGTGCAGTGGCTTGATCTCAGCTCACTGCAACCTCCGCCTCCCCAGTTCAAGCGATTCTCCTGCCTTAGCCTCCTGAGTAGCTGGGATTACAGGTGCAACAGCTGGGCGTCATCACGCCCCACTAATTTTTGTATTTTTAGTATACCATGTTGGTCAGGCTGGTCTCAAACTCCTGACCTCGTGATCTGCCCACCTTGGCCTCCCAAAGTGCTGGGATTACAAGCTTGACCCACTGTGCTCAGCCTATTTTACTTTTTTAGAGACACACTATCTGTTGCTCAGGCTGGAATCCAGTGGCATGATCATAGCTCACTGTGGCCTCCAACTCCTGGGCTCGAGGGATCCCCCTGTCTCAGCCTCCAGGCTACAGGCATGAGCCACTGCACCCAGCCAATTTTATCTGTATAGAATGCATGTGGGGAGAAATATGTTACCGGGAGTTATTCATTTATGTAGAACATGTTCCTACCTCCTCATGGTTCTTCTTCAGGTAGGCCAGCTCCTCGGTGAGACTCTCAATCTGCATCTCCAGGTCAGAGCGGGTCATAGTCAGGTCATCCAGGACTTTCCGCAGGCCATTGATGTCAGCCTCCACGGTCTGCCAGAGACACAGCTCGTTCTCATACCTGGAAGGGACAGCAGTAAGGCAAAAAGTACTGTAAGCTCACCTGGCTGTGTTTCAAAGAATACCTTCCATTCTTACATATTGAAAAAGTTCTCACCTGTGGGCATTTTAATAAATAAAGGTTACTAAGTTTTCTCTTGGGAAATTTTCCCTTATAAAGAAAAATACCAGTGTTAACCAGTGTTATATTAATTCTAATCGTGTCTAACATTTTTTATAATAAAATTCTCATTCTAAATTTGCCTCCTTCTTTTTTCTTTTTCTTTTTGATGAAAGAATGGTCTAAAGTTTACCCTGGGATGTTTGTAAATTTAGGTCATGATCTTTAGGGGTGTGTGTGTGTGTGTGTGTGTGTGTGTGTATATATATATATATATATTTATAAAATGAAATAAAATTTATTTTTTTCCCCATAACACTTGTTTTCAAGTCTTCATGTTTCTTACTTCAGTCTGAAGTCATCAGCAGCCAATCTGGCATTGTCAATCTGCAAAATGATCCCAGCATTTTCAACAGTGGCAGCAATGATCTAAAAAAGATGTTAATAGTAAGTGAATCACGAATGATTTTTACCTTGTGTCTGCATGCCTACCTGTAAGGGTAGATGTTGCCTGTGTTATTAGCTCTTTTTGTGTGTGTGTGTGTAGAGACAGTCTCGCTCTGTTGCCCAGGCTGGAGTGCAGTGGTGGGATCTCGGCTCACTGCAACCTCTGCCTCCCAGGTTCAAGTGATTCTTGCGCCTCAGCCTCCTGATTAGCTGGGATTACAGGTGCGTGCCACTATGCCCAGCTAAATTTTTTTTGTGTGTGTGTATTTTTAGTAGACATGGGATTTCACCATGTCGGCCAGGCTGATCTCAAATTCCTGACCTCAAGTGATTTGCCCACCTCAACCTCCCAAAGTGCAGGGATTACAGGTGTGAGCCACAGTGCCTGGCCTGTGTTATTAGCTCTTAAAGGTGACTTGCTTTGCAAACTTACTTAGTAATGACGCCTGTATATCTGGGGCTGGTATATTTAGGACTACAACTTTCTGCAAAAAGATAACCGTTTGCACATTTATTGGACTAGGCACAGGAACTTGTTTTACAGGATATAGCCCTCTGCATATTTCTGCTACTTTGTTAGATTATCTCATGCACTTTTTCAGGAAATAGTGCAAAAATTGTATTTCACTTCCAAAAAAGTCTTTAAAAATTTATTTCCCATACAAAAGTGGCTAAACATTTTAGATTCTACTACATTCTTATGTAATGTTTGCACCAGATTTTCTAGGAAGAAAAATAATCCTAAAGAATATTTAAATCTAGTAAGACAATAAAATATGTCAGTCTGTCAGAATTCATCATAAATAATTAAACTAATGTTGACTCACTGCCATCATTCTTATATATAAATGATAATTAGCTGCCTGGCATTATGTATAAGTTTTCCTCTTATGTAGAAATACTGAAACTGCGATGGAAACAGAAAATTAATATCACATAAAGTATTGTAATAATTAAGACACATCAGGTCCCACTTTGCATATGTAACAAGCAAATATGTTTTCAAATAATTTCTTAACTTAAAATTTTCATTATAGTACATGATCCAAAAAGAAGTGAAAGATCCACAAATAATAGAAACTCAGGCACAGATAGAATCTCACCTGGTTTCTGAGCTCTTCAATTATTGAATAGTATTTGCTATAATCTCTTCCAGATCCACCATCTCCAGACCCAGGCCCGTATTTGTCATACCACTCCTTGATTTTGTTCTCCAGATCAGTGTTAGCCTCCTCCAGGGCTCTGACCTTGTCTAGGTAATTGGCCAAGCGGTCATTGAGGTTCTGCATGGTTTGCTTTTCCCCTCCAGAGAAAAGCCCCCCATTGCCAACACCACCTCCCATACCACCACCATAGCTGTAGAAGCCTCCGCTGCTGAATCCAGAACTCCCACAGAATCCAGAACCCCTGCCAAATCCAGAGACCCCGCCAAAGCTAGAACCCCCACCAAATCCTGCCCCAGAGCCTGAAGCTCCCCCAAAACCACCCCCTACTGAGCAGCTACCAAAGCCCCCTCCAAAGCTGCCCCCAAAAGCACTGCTAGACCCCCCACTCAGGCCACAGCTGCCGGCTCCTCCTCGGAAGCCCCGGGCCGAGCTGCCCCCAAGACCACATCTGCTTCCGCCGCTGAAGCTGCTTCCACCAGCAGACAGCCTGGCTGAGCTGCTGCCGCCAGCCCTGGAGGAGGAGACACGAGTCGAGCGAGACATCGTGCTCCTGCAAACGTGAGCTCGTCCAGGCGAATAGGAGAGGTGATGATGAACGATGTATTCAAGGCTGCCTTTTTGGCCTTTATATACACACTTTGAGGGTGTTCCTTTTCTCTGTCACTTCTTAATCCTTGTTACAGTTTTGGTAATCCGTAATTGGATAATTTCTTTTTCTCGAACACTTCTCTGAAGTTAAGTCAGAGCCCTGGGGCATTTACTATACCCGTAAAAAAAAGAATAAGCTGGAGCAAAACAAAAAAATTTTCAGAGTTACAGTTTTAATCTTTCAAAGGTTTTGATGACTGGTAACTTTTCTCTGGAACTGTAGTTCTATTAAATTTGCTTCATGATTTCACATTTGCAGAGAATATCTCCAGGTTAACAAATGTAATTGAAATAATATGATGAAATAAAAATGTCCCATCAGTCACGTAACTTTTTTATTCTTATTGTTCTCAAAAGTTGAAATTAGCTTTCACATCAGCAATAATTTCAGATTTGATTAAGCATCCATCTCTTTGATTATTTCAATCAGCATGTTTTTTAAGGTTGTTGAAGTTTTTGATTTTAAGTTATTGCTTTCTTTTTTTTGTATTTTGTACAACATACAAAAAGCATATAATTTGTAAAAATTATGTTTTTATATAGTTCATAAGAAAAACATAAATAATAGTTTTCCAGATAAGTATTATTAGATCTCAGCAATGTGTTTATTCAAGTAGCTAACGTCTGAGAAAAATTGAGAAGTTTTTAGGTAGATCATTTAAATATGCTTTTCTTTCTGATTGAATTCTAGTCTGATAAAAGGAGAGCAACCTCCTTTTTGAGTCACATTTCAAGAAATGAAAAGATGATGCTGATACTTCCTGCCTTCGTTTTAAAGCTAAAAGAGGATTTGTATCTACTTCTGATAACTAGTGTTACAACTGGAGTGATTTTACAGATTCTGAACCCTCCTGAGTTCCCTTTGTGCTTCACGGTTTTTTGTCCCTTTGTACTTTAGACTGTTTCCATTCATGTCTTCTAGTCACTTCACTGGTTTAACAGTGTCTTTTTGAAAGACAGATACTGTATAAATCCAGTACTATGAGGTGCCTGGAGTAGTCAAATTCATAGAGACAGAAAGTAGAATGGGAGTTGCCAGTGGTTGAAGGGTTGGGGATAGACAGTTGTTGCTTACTGGGCATAGAATTTAGTTTTGCAATATGAAAAGAGTTTGGGACATTGGCCGCACAACAATGTCAGTGCATTTAAGACTACTGAACTGTAAACTTATAAATGATTAAGATGATGTTTATGTTATATGTATTTTACCACCATTTTAAAAAAGTCTTAAAAAACAGATGCTTCCAGAAATATTTTGTATCCTCCTTAGCTTTAAACTTAAGTAGCTGACTTTTGTTTATTTCAGAATTTCTTCCTTATTTTGCCAGTCTCTGTTAAACTATGTGCATACCTTAATCTTTATATTCAATCATTTGTTAAACAATGTTCTCCTTTTAATTCTTCCTTAAATTGTATTTGATTGGGACACATGATTAAATAAGTGATGATTCCCTTTACCATGTAGCTCTTATGTGGCTTTTGTGCTCTACCTGTACTGTTTTCGCAGGAGTGTGATGTTACTCTTCTTCATATTTAGGGTGACATGTCTCCAAGGGGTACAAAGTGTACAAACTTTTAAATTGTTAAGCTGGGAGTAATTTTTATAACGCCCTTCTAAAGTAGCTAAAAAATGCACCACACATAATGTGTTGGTCATCCTGCCTCGCCCATCCCTAAAGCTATGAAACCAAAGAAACTTAAAGCCTAATGATTAAATGGTATGCAAATACTGGCAATGGGAGGAACAGTCACAGAGTTTTTCTCCCTTTCAAAACTTTGAAATGTAATATTTCCATTTTCATAAAGACTTGCATTTGGCTGAAAGCATGTTTAAATCCCAGTTCCTTGGGAGGCTGAAGCAGGAGAATTGCTTGAACCCGGTGGGTGGAGGTTGCAGTGAGCCGTGATTGGGCCACTGCACTACAGCCCGGGCAACAGTGCGAGACTCCATCTTAAAAAAAAAAAAAAAAGAAAAAAGAGAGAGAGAGAGATAGATTGAATCTTAGGTGTGTCTGGGCTCCCAGTTCAAATTTTGAATAGTTTGTGATTAGAAGTTTATTTTTACCTGTAAAGAATCATATAAAAGCTATATTTCCTTATAGAATATGATTTCAGTAATAAGTGCAGAATGATTTGCAGATAATAACCATCAATTTGTGTGTGTGGGATAGATTACTAGTATTTAAATATTTTTCAGATTAATATATTGCAGGCTTTTAGACTAGTAGGAAAACCAAATACTGAAATGCATGGCCTATGGCTCCTGATGGATCTTTACAGACCTGAGAAGAGAACTTGGGGTTTCTATCTTCTGTTCATTCGAGAAAATATTCTGTTGTGTGTTTTTCAGGTAGAAGCATCAGATCAGAGTAGTTAAGGGAAGTTGCTGGGTTTAGAGTATTTGTTGAATGTTGACAAAACTTTCTGTGGCAGACAGGAAAAAAGAAGGGAAAGTATATATTTAAAAAAATTTTAACTTTTAACTTTTGTGGGTGCGTAGTAGGTATATAGATTTATGGGATACATGAGATATTTTGATATAGGTGTACATATCCCATCAGGGTAAATGGGGTACCCATCACCTCAAGCACTTCTCCTTTGTGTTACAAACATTCCAATTATACTATTTTTTAGTTATTATAAATTATACAAGTAAATTATTATTGACTATAGTCACTCTGTTATGCTATGAGATATTAGGTCTTATTCATTTTTTTCTAACTATTTTTTGTACCCATCAAGCGTCCTCACTTTCCCCTTCCTCCCCCATTTCCCTTCCCAGCGTCTGATAATCATCATTCTACTCTCTATCTTCATGAGTTCAATTGTTTTAATTTTTAACTCCCACAAGTAAGTGAGAATACACAGTTTGTCTTTCTGTGCTTGGCTTATTTCACTTAACACAATGACCTCTGGTTTCATCTCTGTTGTTGCAAATGACAGGATCTCATTCTTTTCATGCCTGAATAGTACTCCACTGTGTATATGTGCCACTTTTTTTTTTTTTTAGACAGGTTTTACTCTTGTCGTCCAGACTTGAGTGCAATAGTGCGATCTCAGCTCACTGCAACCTCCACCTCCTGTGTTCAAGCTGCCTCAGCTCCTGCCTCAGCTTCCCGAGTAGCTGGGATTACAGGCGCCCACCATCACGCCAAGCTAATTTTTATATTTTTAGTAGAGACAGGGTTTCACCACATTGGCCAGGCTGATCTCGAACTGCTGACCTCATGATCCGCCTCCTCGGCCTCCCAAAGTGCTGGGATTACAGGCGTGAGCCACCGCGCCTCGACTGTGCCACTTTTTCTTTATCCATTCTACTGTTGACGGATGCTTAGGTTGCTTCTAAATCTTGGCTATTGTGAATAGTGCTGTAATAAGCATGGGAGTGCAGATATCTCTTTAATACACCGATTTTCTTTCTTTTGCACACATCGGAAAGTATAGATTTAATGTGTGAACAGTCTCTTTGCAATGCCTTTGCAATGACAGATAGTAGATAGACAGTAAATATTCCTTGAATTAATAAGAACTAACATGGCCTGATTGTCTTCATGAACAACTTGGGTCGCTGATTACTTTAGTTCTTTACTATGTGTTGTGTTTTGTTTTCTGAATCTTTTTTTTTTTTTTGAGACGGAGTCTTGCTCTGTCGCCCAGGTTGGAGTGCAGTGGCGCTGTCTTGGCTCACTGCAAGCTCCGCTTCCGGGGTTTACACCATTCTCCTGCCTCAGCCTCCTGAGTAGCTGGGACTACAGGTGCCCGCCACCACGCCCGGCTAGTTTTTTGTATTTTTTAGTAGAGACGGGATTTCCCTGTGTTAGCCAAGATGGTCTTGATCTCCTGACCTTGTGATCTGCCTGCCTCTGCCAACCAAAGTGCTGGGATTACAGGCTTGAGCCACCGCACCCGGCCTGTTTTCTGAATCTTTATGCTCCACTTCTGGGTTAGTGATTCTCAGCGTGTGGTGGTGGAGAGCCGGGCTTGGCAGTAAGAGGAAATGTTGTTCGGGAAGAGGGCGGAAAGGTCAGGCAAGAGTCAACTGGGGACCTTGCTGTAGGGAATCATTGTTTGGGCCAGCTTCCAGCTGGTGCTTGCTGTAGGCACCGCCAGGCTCAACTACTTGGAAAAGAAAAAAGGTTTTGCAATAATAACATGACCAAGAACTCACTCCAGTAGATCTAGCACCACCCATGGATGGATTGGGTGTGCCATTGTCACACCCCAGAAATCCACCAATTCTGTGGCTGTTTCTCTTCCTGCACCAATTTCTCTCCTTCCTCATCACCCTCGTCCATTCTTTCTCTTCCTGGTTTCACTGAAATGTGTCTATTTGAAGGCTTTCTCTTCTCCATCAGGAAGCATCTGCTAGGTCATGCCATTTTGCCAGATTTTCTTCTGGGAGAAAAATCACCTGGCTTTGTTCTTGTATGTGAGTGCTTTAAAATCTCTAAATAACTCAATTCTCTACGTTTCCTGAAGATCATTCTGTGAGTTTATGGAGAGTTAAGATAATGGATGAGCGACTTTGCGGGGGTTGGGATGCTTTGTCCTCCAGGGTCCACAGTCAAGACAGTTTGAAGTAAGCACAGTTTTCAAGGATTGACTCTGCTTAAAAAGTCCTTCTGTGCCTTTCTTCATACCAGACAGACAGTAGTCATCTCTTCAGAGAATCCAAAAGCATGAACAACCCCGATCATAACTTGAGCAGTAGGGCCCAGCCCCCGTGCCTCTTGCCAATGCTAAGTCCATACACTGGGCCTTCCTGCTCTGTCTCTTTGAGCTTGACCCCTCAACCTCCTGCTGCCCTCTGATGTCAGAGAAGCTGCAAATCTTTGGTCAAGGAATCCAGGGCTTAAATAGTAGCTTCATAGCAAAAGAATGGCACGGTATTTTATATAAGATCATATTTTATATGATGGTATTTTATATGATAGGCTCAGAAGAAAGCTTCATCAGTCTCATGTCTCTTGTCCTCTGTCCACCAGAACTATACCACAACATTTGAGAACAGTTGATGTCTCTCGACCAAGCTACCGTGTCCTCATCTGTAAAATTATTATATTGGTCTATCCACTTTTCAGGTTCCCTTCTAGCTCTAATTTTTAGCAATCCAGTAATTAAATGTATTACTTCTCTGATTTAGAAAGTGTTTTATATTATAATCAGGAGGGATTTTCTTTTTTCTCTTCTTTTCCATTTTTTTTTCTTTTTTTGAGACAGAGTTTCGCTCTTGTTGCTCAGGCTGGAGTACAGTGGCATGATCTTGGCTCACTGTAACCTCTGCCTCCTGGGTTCAAGTAATTCTCCTGTCTCAGCCTCCTGAGTAGCTGGGACTACAGGCATGCACCACCACACCCGGCTAATTTTGTATTTTTAGTAGAGACAGGGTTTCTCCATGTTGGTCAGGCTGGTCTGGAACTCCCGACTTCAGGTGATCCGCCTGCCTCGGCCTCCCAAAGTGCTGGGATTACAGGTGTGAGCCACTGCACCCAGCCAGGAGGGATTTTCTTTACTAAGCATTAGCTGCAAAAGTTCACTGCTTATACTTGAGAACTGGGTAAAGTGGAAATTGTGCTTAGAGATCTCCTTAACTGGCCTCTATGTGTCTACTCCAAGGAAAGCGCTCATAAAGGCACCCAACTGAGGAAAGGGATACTCGCCTAGAAATTCTTTCAAGACAATGCTCTTGATCAGAGTTACAATTGGAACTAAACAATAAAAAAGACAACCAGAAAAATCTTTGTGAGTTGATACATTCTCTTAGATAACTGTGGTATAAAGGGAAATATATATTAATGATGAAAGTGTCTTTTGAATACTGATGAGATGGCTTGTGGCTAGGGGCCTCTCAATGGCTTCAGGATGAGTACTGGTCTCCAGAGAACCAAGGCTTAATTAGAAGCTTAGAACTTTCAGCCACATCTCCTAACCTTTGGGGAGGGAAGAGAGGCTGGGTATTGAGTTAATCACAAATAGCCAGACTCATGCCTATGTCATGAAACCTACATAACCCTTAAGTCAGGGGTCCCCAATCCCTGGGAATTGTATGAAGGAACCAGGCCACACAGCCAGAGGTGAGTGGAGGCTGCACAAGTATTTCCACCTGAGCTCCACCTCCTGTCAGATCAGCAGTGGCATTAGATTCTTATAGGAGCATGAACCCTGTTGTGAACCGCGCATGCGAGGGATCTAGGTTGTGGGCTCCTTCTGAGAATCTAAATGCCTGATGATCTGTCACTGTCTCCCATCACCCCCAGATGGGACTGTCTAGTTTCAGGAAAACAAACTCAGGGCTCCCACTGATTCTATGTTATGGTGAGTTGTATAATTATTTCATTTTATATTACAATGTAATAATAATAATAGAAATAAAGTATGTAATAAATGTAATGTGCTTGAATCGTCCCAAAACCATTCCACCCACCTGGTCTATGGAAAAATTGTTTTCCACAAAACCAGAGCCTGGTGCCAAAAAGGTTGGGGACTACTGCCTTAAATAATGGGGCTTCGAAAGCTTCTGGGTTGATGAACATGTGGAGGTACTGGGAGTATGGCATATGCAGAGAGGGCATGGAAGTTCTGTGCCTGTTCCCTCATATCCTGCCCTATTTATCCTTTCCATTTAAGTGTTCTTGAGTTGGATCCTTTATAATAAACTGGTAATAGTAGGCAATATGTTTTCCTGAGTCCCGTGAGCCATTCTAGAAATTATCCAAACTGAAGTGGGGAAGATTGTGGAAACCCCAAACTTTGTAACAAATTAGACGTGTGGGTAACCTGGCGTACAAGTCTGTTCTTGCACTGCTATAAATAAATAAATAAATACTTGAAACTGGGTAATCTATAAATTGGCTCACTGTTCTGTAGGGCGTACAGGAAGCATGATGCTGGCATCTGCTTTGCTTCTGGGGAGGCCTCAGGAAACTTACAATGATGGCAGAAGGAAAAGGAGAAGCAGACATGTCTTATATGGCCGGAGGAGGAGCAAGAGAGAGAGTGGGGAGATTCCACACACTTCTAAATAACCAGATCTCACAAAAACTCATTCACTGTCACACAGTACCAAGGTGGGGATGGTGTTAAACCATGAGAAGTGGCCCCCATGATTCAGTGACCTCCCACCAGGCCCCACTTGCAGCATTGGGGATTACATTTCAACATGATATTTGGTGGGGACACAGATCCAGACCACATCACCTGGAGACCTGATACTTGTGACTAGCATCTACAGTGAGGGCAGTCCTGTGAGACAGAGCTTTTCAACTTGCTGAGTCTCACACTAATTCCAGATAGTGTCAGAATTGAATTGAATGTTAGGATGCCCACTTGGGTATCACAGGAAAAAAAGAAGCCTTTTATGACTGTTGGATCAAATGTGACAAACCAGAAAGCAGTGAAAAAGTCCAGGCATGGTGGCTCATGCCTGTAATCCCAGTCCTTTGGGAGGCCAAGGCAGGAGGATCGCTTGAGCCTACGAATTTGAGGCTGCAGTGAGCTATGATTGTGCCACTGCACTCCTACCTGGTCTTTTGGGATATAGCTAACTTTGAACAATAAAGAAAATTTATAGCCTCTAATGGCTGCATTGTTAAAAAAGAAAGACCACAGATGAAGAGATTGAGTATAAAAATTTATTTTAAAGAACAGCAAGATAAACTAAAAAGTATAAAAATAAATTAGTAAAAATGAAGGCTGAAATTATTCAAACAGAAAAGAAAAAAATACATAAATACGTTGAAAAGCTGATACTTTTAGAGATCAATTAAATAGACAACCTCTTCATGAGACTGATTAGGAAAAGAGAGAGAGGTCCAAAACACACAAGGTTGGAAGTGGGAAAGAGACATAACTGGGTACAAAACAGATTAAAATAATTATAAGAGAATACCACATATAAGGCAATGGCAGCACTCTTGGAGACCTTTCTGGTAGGTAATCAAATTATTATTACCCAGTGGGTGATCTCTGTGCTCATCAGACCAGTCCTGGCAAGACTCACCCCAGGCACAGTGACAGGGATAGGCTGGGGTGCTCAGCCTACCTGCAGTGGCCCTGGGGCATGCTGGGAGAGAAGGGGCACAGGGCTTACCCTAGGAGGAGAGGGCCCTGGAGAAGCCATGGCAAAGCTGTGACTGGGATTGGGCAGAGCTGATCAGAGTCTGCAGATTTGAGCTGGGCATAAGACGCTGTGGGATTAGGACACAGGGGCCATCCATATTGTTACCAGAATGTGGAGAAGAGCCAGTAGGAATACTGTCTATGAAGCCAGATCTTTCCAGAAAGGGAGAAAAGGAACAGGACTCAGTTGTGATGTGGAGGCTGACTAGATGGAGTGAGGAGAAGGTCCCAGCAAGCAATTGTGCTTCTCTTTTGGTGCCTGTACCCTGGAGGGAGACAGAGAAACCAGGTGCCCAGGAAACCTTGGTTGAAGGGTGCCAGGTAAGCCCGTGTCCTTCCCACAGTGGCATTCAACAGCAAGTCCAGGACCTACCATTACCTTTCTGTGTGTAGAGTGGACACAAGCACATATTTCTAACGAGGACTAATGGATGATCTTTAGGTACAAACTTGTGACCCATTCATTGGAGGTGACTGGATGTTTCTAGAAGTACTTTTGATGTGACTGATCTTGGAGCAAGGCCTCAAATCACACCTTATTCTGTTCTTTTTATGTATCCAAATTTTACCACTTTTCAAGGGCTATCTCTTCTGGAACACTCTTCTGGAACACTCCAACCCTTAATTTACCAGTTTCTCCTTCTCCCCGCATAATTTTTTTTTTCTTATTATTCTTACAGTTTCTACCACATTACTTATCACTTGGTCCTTCTTGTATTTTTCTTTGACAATAAAAAAGGAGAGGCTGGGCGCAGTGGCTCATGCCTGTGATCCCAGCACTTTGGGAGGCCAAGGTGGGTGGATCATGAGGTCAGGAGATCGAGACCATCCTGGCTAACATGGTGAAACCCTGTTTCTACTGAAAATACAAAAAATTAGCCTGGTGTGGTGTCATGTGCCTGTAGTCCCAGCTATTCGGGAGGCTGAGGCAGGGGAATCGCTTGAACTGGGGAGGTGGAGGTTGCAGTGAGCTGAGATCTTGCCACTGTACTCCAGCCTGGGCGACAGAGCGAGACACCATCTCAAACAAAACAAAACAAAACAAAACAAAACAAAACGGAGAGTATTCATTTAAAAAAATTTAAACATACAGATGGTTTATCTTTAAAGATTTTTAAATTTTACAAGTTCTACAGTTTATTTCAGAAAAATGAGAAAATGTATGTAAACAAGCAGCAGGAAATAAAGATCACTCATAATTTCACTATCCCAAAATAGTCACTGTTAACATTTGGATGTATATTGGTTTTGCTTTTTTAAAAAAAAAAACAGGCCGGGCGCAGTGGCTCAAGCCTGTAATCCCAGCACTTTGGGAGGCCGAGACGGGCGGATCACAAGGTCAGGAGATCGAGACCATCCTGGCTAACCCGGTGAAACCCTGTCTCTACTAAAAAATACAAAAAACTAGCCGGGCGAGGTGGCGGGCGCCTGTAGTCCCAGCTACTTGGGAGGCTGAGGCCGGAGAATGGCATAAACCCGGGAGGTGGAGCTTGCAGTGAGCTGAGATCGGGCCACTGCACTCCAGCTTGGGCGACAGAGCGAGACTCTGTCTCAAAAAAAAAAAAAAAAAGTAAGTACAGTGATACGGTTTGGACCTGTGTTCCTATCCAAATCTCATGGTGAAATGTAATCCCTGATGCTGAAGGTGGGGCCTGGTAGAAGGTGATTGGGTCATTGCATGGGGGGCAGTTTCTCACAGTTTAACACCATCCCTCCCCCAGATGCTGTTATTGTGATCGTGAGTTCTTGTGAAATGTGGTTTTTTAAAGGTGTGTGGCACCTCCCTGCCCTTCTCCCTCCCATTCTGGTCATGTGAGACATACCAGCTTCCCCTCCACCTTCTGCCATGACTGTAAGTTTTCTGAGGATTCTCCAGAAGCAGAAGCTGCTATGCTTCCTGCACAGCCTGCAGAACCGTAAGCCAATTAAACTGTTTTCTTTTATAAATTAGCCAGTCTCGGATATTTCTTTATAGCAGTGTGAGAAGAGACTAACACATACAGTGTTAATATACCTGTAATTATGTTCTTATAAAAGCGGATCATACTGTACATATTGTCTTAAAACTCTGGTTTTTATTTCTCAATAGACAATTGACATCTTTTTAGGTCAATACATGAACTTGAACATTCTTAATGGCTGTGTGACAGTCCATTGATGGACTTTGATGGGTGTTTCATAACTTAGCCTATTGATTCTTCATTGTTGAATATTTTATTATAGCTAACATTTCACTATGATAAACAGCTGAGAGGAGTCTACATATATTAATAATGTAAGAATAAATTCCTAGAAATGAAACTGCTGGCTCTAAGGATATGCTCTTTTCTTAAAAAGGCCTTTGATACCTGTTGCTGAATTGTTTTCTTAAAGGTTTTGCTAGTTTACACTCCATCCAGCAAGGTATTAGTGACTTTTCCCTACACCCCTGCTAAAATAGGTATTTATTGTTATTAAACAAATTGGACCTGTTTTGATGCTGAACATGGCATCTCATTATTTTAATTTGCCTTTCTTTGATTACAAGAGATGTTGGACATCATCACTTTTTAATGTTTGTTGGCGATTCATATTTTATGAATTTCTTGTGTGTATCATGTATCCATTTCTTACTGATAGGATTGTCTCTGTTCCTGAGTTTATATATTGGGGACGTCAGCTCTTGGATGGCTGTATATGACAAGTGCAGTGAAAACCCTGGGTACCATGTGGCATTGCTGAAAATCTAGACTTAAAGTGATTGGCTGTTGGCTTCCATTCTACATGCAGCCCCAAAGAGGGTAGGCTAAAGTTCTTATCCTCTGGAGTGTTGGGGGGGATATATGGCAGGTGGGCAGGCGGATGGGGTGGCTAGGGAGAAGATGGGGAATGGGGAGGCTGAGGATGAATCAGGGCAACTGAACAGGCTGCCCATTCCGGGAACTGCTGCTTTCTTGGAAATTTGCAAATCCCCAAATCCTCTTGATTTTAGACAGATAAGACAGCAGACAGCAGGTGGTGCCAAACTGCAGCTAGGGCATAGTGATTTAAATCGTGCAGTCCACATCTGGACTCTGTGGTCTGGCTGCACAGGCTTCCCTTGGTGTTGGAGTAGGTTTTCACCGTACTTCACTAAATTTATTTTTTCTTTTGCTTCTTATTTCACATTATTTTCTTGATATAAATCTGTCCTCCTTTCCCTTCATGATGTTTTTGTTTTTGATGAAACAAGCCATCACCCTTCCCTGAATACATAATTAAAAAAATTTAAAGTCTGGAACAGTTTATTTTCTTTTATTTCTGCAATGTCTGTAGAATTTATTTTGGTGTGTGTGATATAACTATTCAACACCCCCCTTAGCCTCATCCCCATCCTGGCTTCCACCCCTTAGTTAGCTAGTTATTTCAGCAGCCTTTTTTGAATAATCTACTTGTCCACAACTGATTTGAAAATGTCATTCTTATATACAGATGGGCCTTTTTCTGGGGTGTTCATGCGTGTGTCAGTGGCACATTGTTCTAATCGCTATGAATAATACTTTTTTTTTTTTTTCTAACTTGTGTTTCCTGGAAACAGACTCTGAGATGGAGAGATGTGTGCAGAAGTTTGTTAGGGAGTTCTTTTGTAAGATAAACCTGTCAGCAGATGGGGATGACTGGCTGGGCATAGAGAGAGGCCAATGCAATGCTGTTTTAATGAAGGCTTCTGCTGATCCTTTGGGGGGCTGTGGATGGGGCTGGTCCTTCAGAGTTGTTCTAATTTGAGACAGGGGGGCCAGAACTTTGTATCCCCTATAAGCCAGTTACTGTCCCACGGGCACTCTCCTGAAGGGGCATAATCCTGGGGAAAGCAGAATCCTGTGAAGGTAGCTTTGAGCAGCCCATACGCCAGCAGCTGGAGCTGGATGCGTCTGCGTTGGGGAGTATCCACACTTCATGAATGTTTTGCTATCTGAAAGCTCAAGTCATTCCTCATCATCCCTCTTGTATTTTTTTTATTTTTATTTTTTTGAGACAGAGTCTCACTCTGTTGCCCAGGCTGGCGTGCCATAGTGCCATCTCAGTTCACTGCAGTCTTGATGTCCCGGGTTCAAGCAATTTTCCCACCTTAGCTTCCCAAGTAGCTGGAATCACAGGCATGCACCACTATGCCCAGTGCCTGGCTAATTTGCCCAGGCAGGTCTCAAACTTCTGGGCTCAAGGGATCTTCCCACCTTGGCCTTTCAAAGTGTTGCGATTTCAGGTGTGAGCCACTGCACCCAGCCCTGATTCCTCTTTTTGAAAACACATGAAGTCTTCATTTTCGTTTATATTAGCATTGCCTTTACAGGTAGACGGTAGGTTTTTAAGGCCGGCACCATCTTAATATGTGTGTATTTTTGACACAAGAAAGCTGGAAAACTGCAACCCTATCAGATATTTCATAATTTTTTTGGAATGGTTTTGGACTACATGAAATAATGGATTTCAAGAGTCAGTGTGAAACTACAGTGAGATACCACTTAATATCCCCTAGGATTGCTGTAATTTAAAAAATAATTAACAAGTGTTGGTGAGGATGTGAAGCAATTGGAACCCTCTTACACTGCTGGTAGAAATGTAAAATAGTGCAGCCACTCTGGAAAATAGTTGGGTGGTTCTTCAAAAGTTAAACACAGGGCTAAGATATGACCCAACCATTCCACTCTAAGGTATAGTACTGGTAGAAATGAAAACATATGTCTACACAAAAATTTGTGTGTGAATGTTCATAGCAGCATTATTCATAATAGCCAAATATCATAAATAACCTAAATGCTCATCATCCGATGAATGGATAAATAAAATATGGTATATCCATACACTGGAACATTATTCAGCAATAAAAAAGAATGAAGTACAGATACATGCTACAATATGGGTGAATGTTGAAGACATCTTGCTAAGTGAAAGAAGCCAAACACAAAGACCACGTATCGTGTCATATGATTCCATTTATGTGAAGAGTCTACAATAGGTAAATATATAGGAGAGAAGATGCATTACTGGTTGCCTAAGGCTAGGGGTGGGAGTTTGTTGGGGGAAAATGAGGAATGACTGCTCATGGATATGGGATTTCTTTTTGAGGTGATAAAAATGTTCTAAAGTTGATTGAGGTGATAATTGTACCATCAGTGACTGTGCTGCAAACCACTGAATTGTGCACTTTAAATGTGTGAGTGGGGCTGGGTGTGGTGGCTTATGCCTGTAATCTCAGCACTTTGGGAGGCCAAGGCAGGTGGATCACTTGAGGTCAGGAGTTCGAGACCAGCCTGGCCAACATGGCGAAACCCTGTCTGTTCTAACGATACAAAAAAAAATTAGCCAGGCGTGGTAGTGTGCTCCTGTAATCCCAGCTTTTTAGGAGACTGAGGCAGGAGAATAGGTTGAACCTAGGAGGTGGAGGTTGCAGTGAACCAAGATTGTGCCACTGCACTCTAGTCTGGGCGACACAGTGAGACTCCATCTCAAAAAAAAAAAAAAAGGGTGAATTTTATGGTATGTAAATTATAGTTCAATAAAGCTGCTGATACATAAGTTAATTAATAAATAAGGATCATGTTGTGATGAACCAAGATTGTGCCACTGCACTCTAGTCTGGGCGACACAGTGAGACTCCATCTCAAAAAAAAAAAAAAAGGGTGAATTTTATGGTATAGGAATTATATCTCAATAAAGCTGTTATAAGACAAGTCAGTGTGAAACAAAAGAACAAAGATTCATGTAGTTGATTTGCAACAGGCAGAAAGTTTATTGACACAGAATGATTAAGAAGGAAAACACATTTTGCAATTTAAAGACAAAACCAAACCAATATGACAAAATAATCTGAAAAACAATTACAGGAGTAGCTGCAGCTCTGTGGCCACAGGTTTGTTGCAGTGCTTCACCACGCCTTTGTTAGTGTCATCATTTACATCCTGGGGACAGGACTCAGCTGCCTGCATCTTACTCTTGAATTTTACATCAGAAACATTGTTGACTTGAGATGAAATTAGTTGGTCATTATCCTTCACCAGCCTGGTTCCTCTGCTTTTATGTGAATCTAAAAGAGAAACAGGGAGAGTTTTAGAACTGGAAATGTAAAGGTTGGTTCACAAGTCACGCTTTAAAGTGAATTACTGTAGCCCAGATTTTTGGGGGTAAGGAAAGCACACTTTATTCATGATGGATGCTCACTAAGTAAGCAGGAAGTATTACTTTAAAAAGCGACTCTTCCCCTTGATTGAGCTGTGCTGATTCTTCCTCTGGAGTCCACAGAGAATGAGCCTTTAGGTGCAGCTTCTCTGGCCTCGGAACTACTGACAAATAAAAGAAATGGTTGGCCAAAAACTCTAAAGAAGCAGACATATTTTCTTTCTAAGTGGAATGAGTGTTGGTGAGGATGTGAAGAAATTGGAACCCTCCTACGCTGCTGGTAGGAATGCAAAATAGTGGAGTCACTATGGAAAATAGTCTAGCAGTTCCTCAAAGGTTAAATACAGGGCTGACATATGACCCAACCATTCCACTCTAAGGTATATACCCAGTAGAAATGAAAACATATGCCCACACAAAAGTTGTATGTGAATGCTGGCATTATTAACAATGCCAGCTGGGCATTATTAATAGCATGCTGGGTAAATGGCTCATATCTGCAATCCAAGCACTTTGGGAGGCTGAGGCAGGAGGATTAAGTGAGACCAGGAGTTTGAGAACAGCCTGGGCAACACAGTAAGACTATGTCTCTACCAAAAGTAAAAACAATTAGACCAGACACGGTGGCTCACACCTGTAATCCCGGCACTTTGGGAGGCCGAAGTGGGTGGATCATGAGGTCAAGAGATTGAGACCATCCTGGCCAACATGGTGAAACTCCGTCTCTACTAAAAATACAAAAATTAGCCAGGCATGGTGGCGGGTGCCTGTAGTCCCAGCTACTCGGGAGGCTAAGGCAGGAGAATCACTTGAACACGGGAGGCAGAGGTTGTAGTGAGCCGAGATTGCGCCACTGCACTCCAGCCTGGTGACAGAGCGAGACTCCGTCTCAAAAAAAAAAAAAAAATTAGCCAGGCGTCGTGGTTCATGTTTGTAGTCCCCATACTCAGGAGGCTGATGTGGGAGGATCATTTGGGCCTGGGAGGTCGAAGCTCTAGTGAGCTGTAATCACACCACTGCACTCTAGCGTGGGCAACAGAGTGAGACCCTGTCTCAGAAATGACTGCAGTTATCTAGGAGATACAAAAAAACTAATGAACACCTTAAAGAATAACATGTAATTTATTATTTGCATTTAATTATCAAGATATAGTTGCAGAAAAATTGTAAAGGAACTAATGCCCAGTGTGAATTACATTCTAAATAAATCTAGAGTGATACCATGGACAGTTGTGTTTTTTTTCTTTTCTTTTTTCTACTAGCTTTTCAGATTGTACTTGATTTGAAACTTGCTGAGACTGTAAATCTCAGTCTCTGAATCAAATTTCTTCATTTTTAAGAAAGTGATTTTAACAACAAAATCAAAGTATCGGTGACTCACCCTTCCTCTCCACCGAGCAAGCGGTGGTAGGTCTCGATCTCCACCTCCAGGCGTGTCTTGATGTCCAGCAGTTGTGCATACTCTGTGTTCTGGTATTCAGTCTCGCCCCGGATCTGGCAGATCTGCTCCTCCAGGACGCTGATATGCATCTTAATTTCTGACAGCTGAGCCACATAGCCAGCTTCTGTGTCAGCCAGGGTTCCTTCTAGGGAGCTTTGCTACAAATGCACATGAAAATTGAAGCATTGTCAGAATAACTCCTCGGTATTCAACATATGAATTCTGAAACATATATTTTGTATGGTGAGGGTGTCTCCAAATGAACCACTTAATAGAGATTTACCTTTGATAATTAATATCCAATAATAGTAACGATAGCAAATATTAATCAGAGAGTGCTACTGTAACTATATAGCACTTCCTACTCACTATTAGGCACCGTTCAAAGTATTTTATAAATACTGACTCATTTAATTCTCATAACAACCTTATGAGATAGGTACTATTATTCCTGTTTACAAAAGCCAGTGTTTTGCCAGCATGCCTCAGTGTCTGCGAAACAATTTTTTAAAACTATAGAAGAAAATTGAGTGAGTGTCCCTTTCCCACCTACCATGGCCAAGACAGACTGCAGTTCATGGTGCAGGGACTGGTGGACTCGTTTCAGCTCCATTATCTCACTCTTGGCCAAGCTAACTGCTTCAGCATCCGTGGAGATCTGTGTCTGCAGGGATCACTTTGCAAGCATGAAATCAACAAAGTACAGTGAAATCAAAGAAGCTACAATTACTCTGCCTGGCTTTCTATCTTCTCTCACTTTACCAGGTTAATGTTCGGGTTAGGATTAGGGTTGAGCTACCTGCTTGTTGAACCAGTCCTCAGCCTCCCTAAGGTTTTGCTCAGCCAGTTCCTCTTACTATTGCCTCATGCAGTTCAGCCGCTTGGTTAGATCTGCCCCTGGGGCCGAGTTCATTTCTACAGTCACGTCCCCACTGAACTGTCTCTGCAAAGTGTTCCTTTCTTGGTGGAGAGGAAATGCAAAAGTCATAGTAGCAAAAATCCTTTGAGGTTGGGGACCTTGCTGAATGGTGATGGGAAGTCCCTTGATGGATTTCTTTCTCCGACCTCCTTGGGGTTGTTCTTGAGATAAGGCAGGTCTTCTGCTAGGCTTTTGGACTGTATTTTAAGGTCTCATGTGGTCACATTCAGCTCACTGAGTACCTTTTGCGGGCCATTTACATAGGCTTTAACCGACCGGCATAGACAGAGCTCATTTTCATACCTTAGGAGATCTTTGGAATATGATAGTTGAATTAGATTAACTACTTTGAGAAGCTTTATTTTAAAAAGGACTTGCCTACTGACATCCAGCTCAAGTTGAAATTCTTTCAAAATATTTAAACAAAGACTATGAAATCATTTTTATTTCTTAATTAATTAATTTCAAAAAGGAGTCTTGCTCTGTCCCCCAGGCTGGAGTGCAATGGCATGATCTCGGCTCACTGCAACCTCCACCTCCTGGGTTCAAGTGATTCTCCTGCCTCAGCCTCCCAAGTAGCTGGGATTACAGGTGCCTGCCACCATGCCTGGCTAATTTTTTGTATTTTTAGTAGAGATGGGGTTTTGCCATGTTGACCAGACTGGTCTCAGGTGACCTCCTGACCTCAGGTGATCCACCCTCCTCAGCCTCCCAAAGTGCTGGGATTGCAGGCGTGAGCTACCATGCCTGGCCTGAAATCATTTTTTAAAATTCCAATTTTGTAATCTCTTGTCATTAAATACACATTAAAATTGGCCTTTTTTCCTTCAGTGTAGATATTTTATACTAATATATTATTTATCTGATACTTGGATCTAATTGCCTTTATATACATTTTATGTTAAAAGTAAAAACGTAAGTCTTATTTTTTGTCATGGTAACAATTGTTATTTTGAAACCAATTCACTTCATTTTGAAGTCATCTGCATCTGCTGCAAGTCCAGCTTTGTCAATTGGGGAAGTCACGCTGGCATTATTAATCGTGGCTGCAATGATCTAGGAGACGCAGTAAACCTAATGAACATTTAAATGAGTAACATGTCATTGCTGATTTGCCTTTGACTGTTAAGAGATAGTTGCAGAAAAATTTTTTAGTAACTAATGTCCAGTGTGAATTACATTCTAAATAAATCTAGAGTGACATCATGGAACGTTTTTTGTTTCTTTTCTCTCTCTTTTTACCAAATACGTATCTGAAAGATTCTACATGGAACAATTGAGCAAAAAATAAAAGAACAATTTCATATTGTCCTAAAATTTAATAAACAAGTACAAAAGAGGTACTGTCACTGAGTTTCTCACCTGGTTCCTGGGATCTTCAATTATTGGATAGTATTTACTGCAATCTCTTCTAGATCCACTGTCTCCAGACTCAGGCCCAAATTTGTCACACCATTCCTTGATTTTGTGTTGGCCTCCTCCAGGGCTCTGACATTGTCTAGGTAATTGGCTAGGCCGTCACTGAGGTTCTGCATGGTTTGCTTTTCCCCTCCAGGGAAAAGCCCTCTGTTGCCACCACCACCTCCCGCAGAAGCCTCCACTAGCACCACCACCTAATCCAGAACTCCCGCAGAATCCAGAGATCCTACTGAAGCTAGAACCACCTCCTACAGAGCAGTTATCAAATCCCCCACTAAAGCTACCTCCAAAGCCACTACTAGGCCTCCTCACTCAGGCCATAGCTGCCGGCTCCTCTTTGGAAGCCCCAGACAGTGCTGCCCCCCAGACCACATCTGCCTCTACTGCTGAAGCTGCTTCCACCAGCAGACAGCCTGGCCAAGCTGCTGCCTCCAGCCCTGGAGGAGCAGACACGGGAAGAGTAAGACATGATGCTCCTGAAAATGTTGAGCTTATCTAGGTGTGAGAGATGGAAGTGAAACGTGTACTGATTTGGACTCCTTTGGTCTTTATGTACACAGTTTTTATGGCATTCATTTCACTTGGCTCTGTCCTTGTTTCACGTTTCCAACCCATTCTGGGTTAATTTATTTTGAGTTAACCTCTCCCTACTGGGCCAATTAATATTTGAAAAATTGGGTAAACATGGAGTGAGATTAGATTGGTTATTATTTCATTAGAATTCATTAGTGCTGTACAATCCATTATTTCCTGGCAATCATTTTTTCACCTCCCTAGACTTCTGTAGTTGGCAAATCGTACATTTCTCTAGGTCCCTTAAACTCATACATACTTCCTTTGTAATTCTGGGAAGATTATTATACCAGATTCCAGTGTTAGTCACAATTCAAATACTCAGGAGTGGTTTGTCAGGAAATATTTCTTTCTTTTTTAATCCAATAATAATGATGAGTAGCTTCATATTCCCTTAACAATTTTTGGGAGCAAATTGAGCACTGTAACTATTCTTGCAGAAAGAAAGCCTGACTTTACTAATTTATGAGGATTGGTTTGGAGAGCACACATTGTTGATAAGGGTGAGGTTGTTAGTGAAGTGTCATTGGATTATTCTATGCAAGACTTTTGTGCAATAATAATGTTTCTTTTTAGCCTCCTGATTCAACAGTCAAGGGAATTGTTCCTCTTACTTAAGTCTATTAGTTTTGGCCTATCCCTAAGGATTTTAAAAACATCATTCTGATCTTGTAGCCATAGTTGTCATTAAAAAAGTTCAAAGATAAGAGCCCACTTTCCTCATTAATTATGGATGTCTACGATGTTTTATTTTACTCTGAAGAGGTAAGCCTATAATACTTAACTCTGCCAGCTACATAGGTGAAAAGGTGATTTCAATGTTTTAAATGGAATACTATAGAAAACTGAATTTACTGAGGTGGATAACAAGCGCCTACACTTTGTGTGTCTTGGGCTTTCCTACATATACTGATGGAGGGACCCAGCAACCCTGTGTGGTAGGCACGTCTTCTCTCCCTCTCTCTCTCTTTTCAAATCTATTTTCAGTTTTTAGGTGGTCTTTTCCAATGTGTAGAGTTTAATATCATCCACATGCTGACAACTCCCACATGTATATCACCAGTCCAGATTTCTCCTGGAAATGCAGATTGGCAAACGCAGCTACCTACTTGACATTAACACTTGGGTTACTTAATCAGCATTTCAAACTCAACGTGTCCAATAATGAGCTCCTAAAATTTTGTCCCCTCCTCTTCAACTCAATAGCTTCTGCAGTCTTCCCCATCTGGGTTAATGACAGCTCTTTCCACTAGCTGGTTAGGCCAAAAACTTGGTGTTGCCATCGTCTCTGGTCAGGAGTACTATAGTAGCCTTCTTCTTCTTCTTCTTTTTTGTTTTTAGATGGAGTCTGGTTCTATTGCCCACGCTGGAGTACATGGCGTGATCGTGGCTCACTGCAATCTCTGCCTCCTGGGTTCAAGCGATTCTCCTGCCTCAGCCTCCCGAGTAGCTGGGATTACAGGCATGCGCCACCATCCCCGGCTAATTTTTGTATTTTTGGTAGAGATGAGGTTTCACCATGTTGACCAGGCTGATCTTGAACTCTTGGCCTTAGGTGGTCTGCCCGCCTTGGCCTCCCAAAGTGCTGGGATTATAGGTATGAGCCACTGCACCTGGCTATAGTAGCCTTCTAACTTACCTGTCTGCTCTTGACCTTGCCCCCAAGCTCCTTTCAACACAGCAGAGTGAGCCCACCTGAAAGCCATGCAACTCTGTAAAACTTACTAGAGGCTTCCCATCTTGCGCAGAACAAAAGCCCAAGTTCTCCCTATACGACATGTGTTGTCTGGCCTCCAGTGTCTCCCATATCAGCTCCTACCTCTCTTGCCCTCCTCGCTCATTCAACACTAGTTCCTCAAGCACTCCAGGTCTCAAGGTCTTTGTGTTTGCTTTGCCTGGAAAGCTCTTCCCTCAGATACCTGCAGGGTTTAGCTCCCTCATTTCCTTCAGGTCTTTACTCAAGTCCACTTTGGAATAGTAAGGGCTTTCCAAGAGAATGTATCTAAAATTCTGCCCTCAGTCTTCTGCTAGTTCACATCTCTCTGGTATTTAACATTCCCCTTTCATACTTTTTCTCTTTGACATTTATCAGTAACCCACTATATCTTTCATTTATTTATCTTGTCCGTTGTCTTCCCTAGCCTACACTAGAATGTAAGCTCTAAGCACTTTTTGGGGTTCTGTTTTGTTTACCCAAGAATCCCCAGTACCAAGAACAGTGACTTGCATGTAGTAGGTGCTCAACATATATTTTTTTGAGTGAGTGAATGAATGAATAATTAAGTAGAAGCTGTGACAGACACAGAGATGACAGACATACATATGCTCAGATCTCCTTTCAAGAAAGGACTCGCTGCCAGCTGCGAGGGTTATTCATTCGTGCAGGGTTCCCTGATCCCTATTCTTGCAACTGACTCTGGCTGATATGGTTTGGCTGTGTCCCCACCCAAATGTCATTTTGAATTGTAGTTCCCATAATCCCCACGTGTCACAGGAGGGACTTAGTGGGAGGTGATTTAATCATGGGGGCTGTTACCCTCATGCTGTTCTTGTGATGGTGAGTGAGTTCTCATGAGATCTGACGGTTTTATATGAGGTTCCCCCTCTTTTGCTCAGCACTTCTTGCTGCCACCACGTGAAGAAGGACATGTTTGCTTCCCATTCCACCAAGATTGTAAGTTTCCTGAGGTCTCCCCAGCCATGCTGAACTGTGAGTCGATTAAATCTCTTTCCTTTATAAATCACCCAATCTCAGGTATGTCTTTATTAGCAGGGTGAGAGTGAACCAATACACTGGCCAATGACTCAGCAAGACAGTGGCAGCCAAGGGCATCCTCTTCTTGGGGTGGCCACCAGCCAATGTCTGACTAATGGGTTTGGATGGAGCCTAGCCATTTTTCCAACACAAGGCTTCACTAACACTTGATATATCATCAGGGGCCACTGGACCCAATTTAATTTTTGACTGTCTTTTTAAAGCAGTTCTAACTCTTTGTAAGGACTGATATTTTGTGACTTATATTCTTATTAGTCTTCCAAAGAACAAAGAGAAAATTTACTTATTTTTAAAAAAATAGGATAAAGTTTATTGTATCTTATAATTGCCATAAAGATTCACTGGATTCCTTCATAAATCTAAGTCACATTTATGAGATCTTAATGGTTTTATTTTTTCTATATCTTGAAACATTTTGCTATTTCATTATCCTAAAAGTTATTTCATCTTCACTAATCAGTTATTCCTAACTATGCTAAAAAAAGGCTAAAATAAGAAAATGAAAGAATTATGGAATCACCTGGAAGGATGATACAACAATGAAATAAATAATCATTATTCCATCATCAGTTTTCTCAATGCATTGCCCAAAGTGTTATATCACTTTTCAAGAAGGTATAAGGAAAGTATGGTGATCCCAGCTTTGAGCCTCTGTCTTTTTTTTTTTTGAATTATAATTGAACAATATTGAAAATTTAGTTTTAGATTTTCTGCCCATAATGGCAGAGAAGAAAACTGAGGAATATGTTTGACAATTATTAGAAAAATCGGAAAATGATGCAAAGGAGAAATAGCAGCACTTTAGACTCTAAAGAGAATGGTGAAGATTGCTTAAGCAGATCTTGGACTATGAATGTCCAGATGATGATATTCTAGAATGATTTTCTCTATATCAAGATTTGAAGAGTAATTTATTTATGGTTTGACTGTGTCCCCACCCAAATCTTATCTTGAATTGTGGCTCCTATAATCCCCACATGCCATGGGAGGGACCTGGTAGGAGGTAATTGAATCAGGGGGGCAGTTTTTTCCCTTGCTGTTCTTATGATAGTGAATAAATCTCATAAGATCTGAGGGTTTGATAAAGGGCAGTTCCTCTGCACACTCTCCCTTGTCTGCCTCCACTTAAGATGTGCCTTTTCTCCTCCTTCACCTTCTACCATGATTGTGAGGCTTCCCCAGCCATGCGGAAATGTGAGTCCATTAAACCTCTTTTTAAAATAAATTACCCAGTCTCTGGTATGTCTTTATTAGCTTGAGAACAGACTAATGCATCATCTATACTCATTCAACAGAACGAATTTCATCATACAATATTTTGCCACTAGTTCCTGGGCCATTCCATTTTGCTGAAAGAAGGTGGGCAGGATTCTTTCATTTTTTATGATGTTTGTTACCAAAATGTATGAGGTACCGTTTGTAAGTGCACAGGTGATAAAGGCAGATCTGTATACAAAGGTTGATTGGGAGGAAACAGGTAATGTAGAAATAAAAAGTATTATATTGATTATACAATTGATGTTTATAAATATAAAAGTGAAAATGTTTTGCATTTTCACTTTTATATTTTATATTTTATAAGAGAGGAGCAAAGAGGGTGGCTCCTCTCTTAAAAAATCTTGTGAGCTATCAAAGTTCTCAAACTTATTGCATTTTGTTGCTGCTAGTGCAAGAGTTGAAAGTGATGATGAGCTAGAACCTATTACAGATGCATTTGAAATCTGGAATCCATAAATACAGAATCGGTATGTTCCAGGGGCATGTGTGACATGCATTCAAAGGATGTTGCCCATTTTAGGTATATATACTTCCAAAACCACAAAATTATAGAATAAACTTTTGGGTTTTCTATGTTTTAGTTTATATTAACATTTTAAATAAATTCATTTTGTGCTATCTTTTAAATCTTCTGTATGTTATTTGTAAAAGTCACTTGAAATTATAAAATATAAAATGGGCCTATCTGATGCAGTTGATAAATGGTGATGACTTATTTCTGGGGCATGCAAGGGACTAATGGGCAGTCTTTGCTCCAGAACTCTCACGGGGCTGACGGAGACTTTGGTCTGTATCAGTCTGCTAACTATCCCCCAAAAGACTAAAAGCCTGCCTGGTCTTTGCTTTCTCCCTTTTCCTTTTGTAAGTATTACTTTCAGTCCTCAAACTCAGTCTCAGCATTTACTTCCTGAGAGCCAACCTGCAACAAAACTCCAAGAAATAAAGTGACTTCCCCAGGGCCAGATATCTGGGCCAGATTCCCTTCCCCTTCCCTTCTCTTCTTTCGTTCTTTCTTTTTCTTTCTCCCTTTCTTTCTCTCTTTCTCTCTCTCTTCTTATGAGTCTATGCACTCATATTATTTGCAGAAGTCTGCCCAGATTTGGGATCAGAACTAGTAGAGTCCTCTAGTGGTAGAACCCTACTTGTTACCATGAAGCCTTAAGCTAGAAACTTCGATTTCTTGAACCATAGTTTTTTCACCTGTAAAATTAAGGATAAAAGTTCCTGCCCTACAAATGGCATAGGATTATCACATCAAATGTGAGAGCGCACAAGTGCTCTGTAAATTGTAATTCCATATTCACACATAAGGTTTGATCATTTTTATTGTTGTTTTCTTGCATTTGTACTGTATTATTTATTCCACAAGACCATATATTTCTAAACCAGAAGGTCAGCTTAACTTCACCTATTGAAAGGCCCGTCATAGTCCTCACCATTTTTCTATGTACACTTGGTGTTCCATTTGATGTCTTTTCTAAGGGGTTTATCTTTGAAATTTTTATATATAATTATTTACAAAAAACGATGTAGACCCTATCTATGGCTTCTTTCTGATTTAAGTTTGAGGTTGTAATCAGCTGCTCTCACATACCTTAGCTATTAGGGATTGTAGTTCAGTGTCATGGGTGTGAAGAATGCGTTTTTCAGTTTCAAGATCTCATATCTTGCTGCTTCAGTGGAGAACTGAGCTGGCTGTGACTCACTCTGAGCTATAACATCCTGGAAAAACAGAGCTCTGAAATATACCCCTATTTTATTTACACACACACACACACACACACATATATATATGTATATATATATATTTAACTAGCCACTCTATTAATTGAACTATTCTTTAGCTTCTTTATAGTTTTGCTTGACAAAAATGTCGTGTTATGGTTATCAACATTCAAATGTTAAGACTGGTCGGTGGCTGGGGCAGCATTCCTTACAGTAATTATATGACTACTACACGATTCCTCAATCTCGTTGCCTAATCAAAAGCAACAGAAAGTATTACATTAAAACAGAAAAAATCTATACTTCTATTTTCTCTGATTTTTTATTTTTTTTGCTGTTGTTAAAACAAACCCTGAAGAAAATGATTGTTTTGGAGGAGAGGTGGAAAAGCACTGAGGCGTGATTCCCTTCTGTGGTGATTCACTTTCTTCAGTTTGGTTTCATGTTCATTTCCAGGCCAACAGTTGTGAAAGTTTTCAGGGCATTGCCTGTGTCACTGACCTCCATTTTGCACTTTAGATAAACCCTGTTTTGACGCTGGTGTTTTTGAAAAATGGTTAAAATTGTTTAAAATACAAATATTTTCCCAAATATTTTCTATTAAATTACATGTATTTTTTTCCCCTGATATCAAGTCGAGTAACTTCAGGCAAATTTAGTGAAGTTCTCTACCACCTAGAAAGGGATGAAGAACTTAAAGGAATTTAGATGAATTCCTTCCTTTTAAAATTCAAAAATCTTAATTTTAAAATGTCTTAACTCAGAGTAGTGGTTTCTTTAAGAACTCAAACGAGTTAGTGATATTGCTTGAACAAAGATCCATGACACCTGCACTTTTATTTGTTTACTGACAAGATGAAGATTATTCTTCCTTACACGGCTTTGTAGATTTTGTGTTGTATCCAAAGAGGAAGTTGTATTAAAATATCCGAATAAACAGGAATCACATCTTCCTGCTATAACATACAGATTTTAAAGATTAAAGATGGAAATGTTGATAGTTTCAGAATAATTTATTTTGGACAAGGATACATTTAATACCTGTTTTCTTTATTGCTCACATTGTATATTGTATAACAAGGTAATATGAATATTTCAAACTCACTGTGCTGTTTTTGATGAACATAGCAGTTAAAAGTTGGTGCTATTGCTTCATTCATTTACAGTTTGTCTATCACTCCATTATTCTGCTTATTTGTTATTCTCTTATTATTCAATTTATTATTCTATTCATTTATCAATTATTCTATTTAGTTATTTTATTATTGTTATTCTATATTATATATCGTATATATATTTGAGACAGGGTCTGGCTCTGTTACCCAGGCTAGAGTGTTGTGGAGCGATCTTGATTTACTGCAACCTCTGCTTCCTGGTCTCAAGAGATCCTCCCCTTTTGTCCTCCCTAGTAGCTGGGACCACAGGCGTGCACCACTACACCTGGCTAATTTTTGTGTCTTCTGTAGAGATGGGTTTCATCATATTGCCCAGGCTGGTTATTTATCTTCTATTTTACATATCAATAATAAATCAACTTTTATCAATTATTTAATATTTATTGAGCATCTTGCAAAAACATTCTGCTAAGCCTTGGGAATAAAACTAACAAGTAATAGTCCCTGCTCTTAAAGAATTTCATATATAAGCCTGGTCAATATCGAGACCTTTTCTTTACAAAAAGAAATTTAAAAGTTAGCTGGGCATAGTGGTGCATACCTATAATCCTGGCAACTCAGGAGGCTGAGGCAGGAGGATCACCTGCGTCCAGGAGTTTGAGGTTATGGTGAGGTGTGATTGTGCCACTACATTCTAGCCTGGGAAACAGAGCCAGGAGTGGGGGAAAACCCTTCATGTATAATTTTTGTTGTATTTTATATAATCACAGCAAGTCTTCTCTTACATATTCTTCACCGTGTTCAGTAACTGTCCGAAAAATAATTTACATTTTTTTTTTCCTACTGAGAAACAGTAGAGAGAGATTATTAATTGTCCGAGTGTTGACCTAGAGACAGACTGTGGGTTGCAGATGGCTGATTTATCATCTTCCCTTGTTGACACATAGCTGCCCTAGTTACAGACCCAGTTTCCATGTGTCTTGGTACCAGAAACTCACTTTGCCGTCCACTACCTACTTCCACTCCACCTTCTGCCACAGGCTTGCAACCATATCCTGCTGCCCAGTAGAACCCAGATTCTCTCCCCAGCTTGCTGTTGAAGTTTTGTGCTGCTGCTTTGCTGCTAAAACCAAAACCCCATCTGTCATCTGCTGCTAAAATGTTGTGCTATCTCCACAAGGCCCAATCACCCAAATTCCTTTCCACCACCAAACCGTGGAGACCAGTGTAGGAGATGCTGTAGAGGAGCACATCTATGTTTCTGCCATTGACTGCTCCAATGTTCTAAAGTGTTAACATCATAAGTGGGGCACCTATTCCATCTTAAATTCAACAAATGCTATTAAGCACTTCCTCTCTGACAAGTACTGAGCTGGGAGCCAGGGATAGCACTTTGATAGATCAATAGAATTTTAGCTACATGTGGTTTAAATAGGGTATTGTGTAATTTTATAACTATACCATTGCTTCTGTGGAGAACTGTATCAGTTCTAAAAGGTCAGCATGGCATGGCAGCTAAAAAATCCTGGAGCCACATTTTTGTACTTCTAGCTCCCCACTAATTATTTGGCTATTTACTAGCTGTGTGACCTTCAGCACGTAACATACCATCTCTGTGCCTTCATTTTCTCATCTGTAAATTGAAGACAATAGCTCCTGCTTCATAAAATTATCACATGGATTAAATAAATTATATTTGTAAAGGACCAGGAGTAATTCCTGGCATACAGGAAGTGTGAAATGTATTATTAAATGAAAACATTTATTAACAACTCTTGGAATACAGCCTTCTTTTGGATTGAGAACTGCTTTTGTTTTTAATGACAAATGGATGTAATCAATAACCATTATGGCTATTTATAAGATTTTAATCACTAGCAGCTGTTAACTTCAAAAATAGAAAGCAAGATTATGTCTATGTTGCAACGCATTTTTTTTTTCAAACTTTAAAAGCCCCTCCAAACCATTGCATCTAATAAAGAGGTTGAAGAGTGTAGGTTTTTTTTGCTTGACTCGTCAATTCTTCAATTAGTGGATAATATTTGTTGTAATTTTTGGCTGGACCAAATCCCTGCTGACTTTGTTGAGTGAGCTGCTTGTTTAATACTGCACCCTGGTAAGAAAGGGTTTCCCAGACCATCTGTTCTTCATGTGGGAAAAGCTCACTGTTGTGGAAGCTGGCCTGTACATCTCGACGTTACCTAAACTGCAGGTCTGTTCATCATCATGGAAACCTACACCACTTACACCACTATCCCTAATCTGCCTCAAGTGCCACTTTTCAAAAATATGTTCTAATGATTTATCAGATTAAACACGTTTGGCTCCTTTAATTAAGACATCATTTTCTTGTCTAATCTGTTCTGCTCTCAATGCTTTTGCATTTCTATATCACTTTTGCAGTTTTCAACTACATTTGTATGTGTCATTGTAACTGAATACTTATTAGAGCTGTGAGAGGCAGTGAGGGCATTTTACAGAGAAGAAAACTGAGGCTCAAAGGTGATGTTTTCCTCTATGCAATACCATCTGTTACTGCAAGAATTAGGATTAGAATCTGAGTCTCTTGATTCCCAGCCAACACTCATTGTCCTACCTAAAGTCCCCTGAGATCCTGAGCTTGTGGTTGCCATTGGCTGTTAGTCTCTGAGGGTGTGTCATCGACCACCCATTTACCTTGAGGAGATGCTAGGCTGAAAGGTGTACACGCCTGCAGAGATGAAGTTTATGGGAGAACACGGTTCTCCCAGTTTTTATGATCCCTTACACATGAAATTCAGTGTTCCCCCATAAGTTCTGTTCCTTTGTAGTGATTTAAAAGTTATCACCACATATTTTACGTTTCATAATATTTCATTTTTGGGGGAAAGAAAGAACCTCTTTGTGTGTGTTTGTGTGTTAACTGTGACACAGGCAGATATAGCAATTTGGCTTTATAACATTACAATTTTAATCCTTTTTAATGAGGAATATTTTCTTACCTTTTACTCTAATTTCACCAACTTTGTTTCAGATCTTCCTTGTGAGACAAGTTTGGTGAATATTATAATTAAACAAAACTTCCCGTGAAATCTACCAATTTTCCTATGACTCTGAGAATCACACTTGTTTCAATAACCGAGAGGTATTCTGTCCTTGTCTTGGTGAATTCTCCTTAGTGAAGTGAATATATTTTATTTTCTCTTCATTGGCATTAACCAGTGGTATAAAATTAAACGTTTTTGGTTCACGTTGAAGAAAAGACGTGACATCTGTTAGTTTGTTGCTATGCCTGCCCATGTGTTTTGAAAACATTTTCTATAAAATTGTTTTTTGTGGAATCACTTTCAAGGGGTTCAGTTTTTTGAAATCCATGCCAAATTCCTGGGGTAATGTGTTGAGTGGGAAAAACACTGGACTAGTAGTTTGTAGACCTGAGTTCAAATTCTGTACTTTCACTAAATTGCTTGTGACCCAGGACAAAACAGGTAACATCTCTAATCTGGATCTTGATCTATAAATGATCATCGTACTTCCTGTAAGGGTTTTGTGAAGATCAACTTTTACTTTTTGTCTGTATATTAAAATTCTAAAGTAATATATACACATAAAGTATAATCACTATTCAATTAATTGCCAGTGTTTGTTTTCTTAAGTTCTATCTCTAGACTTTAAGAAAAATCTATATTGTAGGTGAAGAGGAAGGGAAGAATGGGTTTTACGTCTTGGAAGATAAATTTTTATGTCAGATTTAAGGGAGTACCCATTTGTAATTTCTTCTTGCATTTCTGGGTCTAGAGACTTAATTGTGGCAACAGATTGAAAATACTACCTTCTGATATGTTTGAAACATGCCTATTTGTATTGCTTGAATTTCTCACTTTTGCTTTAATCGCCTGGAAAATGGTTTCCTTGAATGTAAGTTTTTTCTTAAGCTTGCCCTGATTCAATTATTTCTTACACAAAAACTTCATCCTTCTTCTATAGTCAAAGCTTCCAAACACTGTTAGACCCCTCTGAGCCTGAGTGGAGATTTAGGTACTCTCAGGGGTAATTGTCTTTATTTTCTGCTGAGGTGACTTCTGTGGCAAGATCTCAAGTCTTTTCTGCAATTGAGCTTTGCGTACATGCATTTGCTGAAGATTGGCAGGAACTCAGCAGATGCTAAACATTAAAGAAGGTCTGTAAGAGAGAATTTTTTTTTTTTTTTTTTTTTTTTTCTTTTGAGAGGACGTCTCGCTCAGTCACCCAGGCTGGAGTGCAGTGGTGCAGTCTTGGTTCACTGCAGCATCCGTCTCCCAGGTTCAAGCAATTCTCCTGCCTCAGCCTCCCTAGCAGCTGAGATTATAGGTGCCCACCACCAGGCCCAGCTAATTTTTGTAGTTTTAGTAGAGATGGGGTTTCACTGTGTTGGCCAGGCTGGTCTCGATCTCCTGACCTTGTGATTCGCCCTCCTCGGCCTCCCAAAGTGCTGGGATTACAGGCATGAGCCACCATGTCCAGCTATTTTATTCATTTATTTGTTTATTTTTTAGACCAAGTCATGCTCTGTTACCCAGGCTGGATGCAGTGGCATGATCTCGGCTCACTGCAACCTCTGCCTCCTTGGTTCAGGCAATTCTCCTGCCTCAGCCTCCTGAGTAGGTGGGATTCCAGGTGCCTGCCACTGTGCCAACTAATTTTTGTACTTTTAGTGGAGATGGGGTTTCACTATGTTGGCCAGGCTGGTCTTGAACTCCTGACCTCAGGTGATCTGCCTGCCTTGGCCTCCCAAAGTGCTGGGATTACAGGCATGAGCCACCACGCCCAGCCCAAGAGAACTCATTTTAAGGAAAGATGGACTCCATCATGAGCTCTATGTGACGACAGAGCCTACATGTCCAAGGGTGTGGAGGGCTTGAGTGTGGGGTGCTTATGCATGCTGGCAGTTGGGGGTAGGACTTGTAGGCGATGAATATGCTGAAGTGAAACTCTGTACTATCTTGGGGCTCTGCACAGGAGACCTCTTTTGCAGGAAAGGGTTAACTTGGCAGGCTTGGGGTGTTCAGATCTTGCACATACCAAAGAAAGGCTTAGCCCTTACCCAGCTCTTGGGGAAAAAGCTCTCAGCTTTGGAATATTCTGCCTGATAGGAGTGTCTTTGTATACCTGGGGCTTTAGGCCACAGCAGAGAGTTTATGCCAACAGTGTGACTTACAGTGGGGTTCTTGGGTTACGCTGTATCAGTTTGACTTCTGGAGAGGCTGGAGACTGAGTCACTGAGGTGAATCAGGTGGGCGTCCCATGCCTAAGTGACTGACCCCCAATAAAAACTCTGGACACCAAGGTTTGGGTGAGCCTCTCTGGTTGACATTACTACGTATGCATTGCCACACATCATTTCTGGGAGAATGAAGTGCTGTTTTTTGTGATTCCATGTGAAAGAACAATTGGAAGCTTATGCCCCATCTCTCCTGGACATGGCCCTATGTGCCATTTGCCTTTGCTGATTTTAATGTGTATCCCTTCACTGTAATAAACCATAACCGTGAGTATAACAGTTTTTCTGAGATCTGTGAGTCCTTCTAGTGAATCATTGAAATTGAGGATGGTCTTGGGGGCCCCAACACACCCCTACAGAATGGAGCTCAGAAAAGGTAGAAAGGTGTTTCTTTTCTCCCTTTTTGGATAGAAACTTCCAAGTAATTGTAGCATATCATGAGACTTGAGAGTATCAGTGGCCTAGTGCAGAGCATTAAATTATAGTGGAAAAGGCTGGTAGCCACAGGTTCTGTATGTAGTTTTTTATAGGTGGCAGTTAAATAACTAGAACAATTAAATTAGTGCATCAATGTTAAGAAGACTTCACGGATACCCATAAATTGGTGGGGAGTGAGGACTTTTGGTTATGTTTCAGTTACTAAATCCTCTAGGTAATTTACAAATTATAGCCATGCTCTCTTAGGTATGTAAATATACCTCTTTCCATATTAAGCAGAATGCCCTCAAGAACCAAGGTGGTTACATTTTTCTTCCCTTTTTGGAAAGCTTTCAATTACTTCCTGCCTTTGACACTAGTTCAGGCATATTAACCATCTTGCCACATAGAACCTCCCATCTGAGCAGGAAGGTTTAGGCTGCAATGAGCGCCGTGTTCCTGCAGGTATAAGTATCACAGAGGACAGGATTAGGAACAGTGCTCTCTGTGTGTTCTTTGTAGACTTGCCATTTTGGCACCCCAGTCATTGGAACTAGGCCATTTTCTCCTGAATATATATTTTTTAATTGACTGATTTATTCAACACATTGTCTGAGTCTTATGGTAAAGTAGGGAGAATTGTCATTCACCTTTAGGAGGATTGATGAGGCTGGGCGTGGTGTCTCATGCCTGTCCCAGCACTTTGGGAGGTTAAGGAGGGAGGATTGCTTGAGCCCAGATATTTGAGACCAGATAAGGCAACATAGTGAGACTCCATCTCTACAAAAATAAATAAATGAATAAATAAATATGAGAATTGATAAGATGAAATCTCTCATTCTGCCTCTGAATCAACTACTTCTCATGGGGCATTAGTTTCCGCAAGGGGAAATGACATGGACTAGTTTCTAATCTCTCTTATAGCTTTAAAGTTCTCTGATAACATATAATTAATTTTTAAATTTTTATTTTTTCTTCGCCATAGTAGCTACCTTGACTGAGGGTTTAATATGAACCAGACACTCTCCAAAGTGCATAGATCAGATATTTAATCATCACACCAACTCTCTGAATAGGTGTTAATATTATTATCACCATTTTACAGGTGAGGAAATTGAGAGACAGGGCAATTAGATAACTTGCTCAAGAAAACACAGCTAGAAAGGGATAAAAAAAGTTTCAAATCCAGAAAATTCGAGGCTTACTCCCTTAACCACTTTTCAGTGTTGCCTTCTCTGACAACTAAGGGACTATATTTTCTTTAGCTTGATATGTTCCTTTGATTCATTAATAAAATGAATTAGAGGAAAAGGTCCCAGCCATGGTGCTCTGACCTTCTCACCGAGGCTGGAACCACTCAGCTCTAGTCTGAATCCTCACAGGACTATCTAGGAACCGCTCCTGATCACGTTCTCATGCCCTGGAAACTGATCACCGGGAATAGTGGAAACAGTGCTATGTACAACCACTAGACCATTCCTGAGGCTACAAATGGTTTGTAAGATTTTCTAAGATGTGGATAAGAAGAAAACAAAGGAAAAATGAATAAAACCAAGTGTGATATCCCAAATAGTTAACAATTATATGGCCTGGGCATGGATCAGTCAGAATGAATACCAGCAGCTGGTAAGTCTGGACTGGGGTCCTGGACCCCCTGCTGTGTCTGGCATGTTTGGTTATGGTGTGCAGCGGGTCATGGGCATCTCTTGCCTTCAGCTGTTCTTGAGTTGTATCCTTTATAGGAAACTCACAATAATAAGTAAAGCACTTACTTGATTTCTGTGAGTCATTCTAGAGAACTATTAAACTTTGCAGAGGGGGAGGTTGTGAGAACCCTGAATTTGTAGCCATGTCAGACAGAAGTGTGGGTAACCTGGGGGCCTGGTACTTGTGGCTGGTATCTGAAGTGAGGACAGTCTTGTGGGACTGAGCCTTTAGACACGTGGAGTCTGACACTAACTCCAGTGTGTTAGCGTTAGAATTGAATTGAATTGTAGGACACTGAGTTGGTGTCAGAAGGGAAGAAAACCTTTCACCTACCTTTACAAAAAGTTTTGCTATCTACGTATGCACCTCTAAACAATGTCTTGTTTAGTTTTTCTATTTGGAACTTTATACAAGTGGAATCTGCCTTATGCACTATGCTGGGACTTGCTTCCTTTGTTTGGCTTTATGTTTTTGTAACTCATCATTGTTGATGTGTGTGGGAGTTGTAGGGTGGATTCTCTGGGAAGCAGAGTCAGAGCTGAGTTTAGTGTGCAGGGTGGTTATTAAAGATTGCCTTGGGATCAATACCTATAGAAAGGGAGAAGGAAGCAGGACTGGGAACAGGTAGAAAGTGAGTTTCCATCAGGAGCTCTGGAGCTCAGTACTGTCCTGAGTGGGGCCAAGATGGCCAGGCCTTTATACTGCTGTATCAATCATTCATTGGATGTAGGATGTGAACTCAGGTGAGGTGACACTGCAGCTGAAGCAACCCCTGAGGGGCTGATGGCTGAGGACTGCCTGCCGCCAATACCTATGCAGCTGGGATGAAAAGCTCTCTATTGGAAGCCTGCTGAATCTGGGTAGCCAGTGGGATCACAGCATCACCGCAGGGTTTATAGTCCATTATTTTCCACTGTTGGATAGCATTTTTTGGTATAGATTTCACTTTATTTATCCATCCTACCATTGATGGCTAGTATTTGGGTTGTTCCTAGTTTTTTACTACTATGAACAATGTTGTATGAACATTCTTGGACATGCCTCCTGGTGCACCTGTGTAAGGGTCTTTCCAAGTTCTAGACTTCCTTAATCTGTTTGGTCTGCTGTAACAAAATACCATACACTAGGTGGCTTATAAACAACAGAGATTTATTTCCCACAGTTCTGGGGACTGGGAAGTTCAAGATCAAAGTGCTGGCAACTTTGATGTCTGGTCAGAGTCCACTTCCTGGTTCATAGATGTCACCTTCTGTGCCGTGTAACACTGTGTCCTCACAAGGTGGAAGGGCAAGGGAGTTCTCTGGGTCTCTTTTTTAAGGACACCACTCTCAATCATGAGGGCTCCACCCTTATGACCTAATTACTTCCCAAAGACCCCACCTCCTCATACCATCACCTAGACTTCCACATAGAAATTTTGGAAGATCATAAATATTCAACCCACTGCATAGAATATGCACATATCCAAGTTGGTTAGGTGAAACCAAATTTTCAAAGTTCAGAGTTACAACCCTACAAGAGTATGAGTTTTTGTTGCTCCACATACTCATCTATATTTGCTACAGGAAGACTTTTTGATACTTGCCAAGTTGGAAAGTGTGAAATGGAAGCTAGCTGTGATTTTTAATGTGCATTTCTCTGGTTACTCATAAGATTGAGTATATTTCATGTTTATTGAATGTATGGATTTCCTCTTCGGTGAAGAGCTTGTTCAAATTTTTGTGCCATTTTTAATAGGGCTGTCTCTTTTTATCCTTTATCCTCTTTTATGCTTCTCTTAATCTTATCTATGTATCTATCCATCTATCTACTTACCTACCTACCTAATATTTTTCTCTCTGTGCTGAAGTCTGGATAATTTCCTCAGTCTACTTTTTAGTTTACTAATTCTCTCTCCTACTGTGTCTAATCTACCTACTATTGGCTCTAAACATTGATATTTTAAATGTTATTTCTTACATTTGTTATATCTAGAAGTTTACATTTGGCTCTTTTCAAATATCCTTAGCCGTTCTTTATAGTGTTTTGGATTCTGCTCATATTTTTGAAGTTTTATTTTTAAAAGTATTTTGATCATTTTTATGCTCTATATTTTAAAATTGTTTCTATTGGCTCTTGCTCATGGTATCTTGTTTAGCAATTTCTGATTATCAACAGCTAATTTCCCTTACAAATTTTATTTATGAGAATCATTTGAGGCTTGGGATGATAGTGGGTCTATCTAAAGAGAATTTGCAATTGCTTCTGTTAGGCCCCCAGGGAGGTACCAGTGATTAGGAAACCTCTTAAAGTAAATTCCCAGCTTAAAGTTATTTTCATGCAGCAAGGTAGTGTGGATTTTGGCTATAACCCTATCCAAAGTTTGGCTTGTAACCATATATTCTCAGAGTCAATTTTCCCTCTTCTCTTTATGCCAGTGGTTGAGACAGGGAACTTTCTTTGCAATTCTCCGGCACGGAGGTGAGTTTATTTCTAGGTCATGCTTATATTACATGTGTGGCTTTTGGGGGCTAATACCTATCAGGAAGGATCTCTGTTTATACTCCCCATCTTAGGCAGGTGCTACATTTTATCTCTTGTTCTTCATACTCTGTGGGGTCATAAACACTGAAGTACAAGTTCACAGCTTCAGCAAATGCCTCAAAGTGCAAGCCATCTTCAGATCTCTCCTTTTCTCTCTGGGTTCCTTCTTTCACATAGTGTTTGGTCAGAGTTTTCCTTGTTATTACAGCTCGTTAATTTGAAATCCTAATTAGGGAAAGGGAGTCAGGCTGGTGGGGGCAGGAAAAAGCAAAAAGATAAAGCAGATAAGCTACCAGTCTGCCTTTCTTCATGGTCCAGGACACACAGCCCTCCTGAAAAAATAACTTACAATCTTCCTGCACCCAACTATCACCAGACATCTGCAAGTTAGCTCACTACAAGCTTTGCATTATCAGTACTAAACAAAGCCCTCTTCAACAGACAGCATAAACACCATCCTATAAAATCTCCAGCAAGCCTTTCTTTCTTTGCAGTCAGCTTCTCTTCTTCTGATCCTGCTTGTTGCCTTCTAGCAATGTATTTTCCTACTTTCTCTAATAAATCTGCCTTTTTTTTTTTTTTGAGAGTTTTTTGAGACAAACTCTTGCTCTGTCGTCCATGGTGGAGTGTAGTGGTGTGATCTTGGCTCACTGAAACCTCCACCTCTGGTTCAAGTGATTCTCCTGCCTCAGCCTCCTGAGTAGCTGGGACTACAGGCACTTGCCACCATGCCCAGCTAATTTTTGTATTTTTAGTAGAGACGGGGTTTTGCCATTTAGGCCAGGGTGGTCTCGAACTCCTGACCTCCAGTAATCCATCTGCCTCAGCCTCCCAGGGAAAGGATTAAGGGCTTGAGTCACCGTGCCCAGCCAAGTCTGCCTTTGTTTATCTACAGCTCTCTTGGTAAATTCTTTTACCCCCATGCCACCAGCCCCATCGTTGTTCCCTCATAAAAATTATTATTATTTTTTAAAATTTTGAAACAGAATCTCCTAGGTTCAAGCGATTCTCCCGCCTCAGCCTCCCGAGTAGCTGGGATTGCAGGCATGCACCACCATGCCCAGCTAATTTTTGTATTTTTAGTAGAGACGGGGTTTTGCCACGTTGGCCAGGCTGGTCTCGAACTCCTGACCTCAGGGGATCCACCCATCTTAGCCTCCCAAAGTGTTGGGATTACAGGCGTGAGCCACTGTGCCTGGCCAATTAATGCTTTTAAAAATATTTTAAAAGAATTTTATCCAGTATTTTTAGTTGCTTCCAGTAGGAGAACCAGTTGAAACCAAGTGTCCTGTATCATCTCTTGATTCTCATTTTTACCCCTGTGACTATTCCTACTGATTGTTCTTCATAGATTTGCATTCCTCTACCTACTCCTTAAATGTTGATATTCCCATTTTAGAACATGACCCCACTTCTTTTTTATTTTACATATGTACATTTATCACATTCATTCTCTTTAATATACTTTTTCCTTCAGTAAAAAAGGAAAAAGTATATTAAAGTTGGTAAAACTTACCAACTCTCTACTCTTTAATGGGGATAACTGGTAGTTCATCCCAAATGAAGACTGGCTTCTGGCGAGACATCCCAGGCCCCTCACCTTGGAGGACACAAGGACACAGGACTTTAGCCTTCCCAGCGAGCCTATTATGTTCCCTTTCTCTCTTCAGGGACCCGTCCATGTCTCTCTACTTTTCTCCTCTGCCATCAGAGAAATATGAAAGGTCACTCAGGGGGCCTAGAGTCTCCTCATTCAGGCCAAGACTTTCACTCTTCAAAAACTCGTCATAGGAACAATCACTGGGGACCAAGTTTGTGCAAGGCACAGGTTTTGCTGTATAATGAGAGGCTGGTCAAAGATGTGTAGCGTAAGCTCTCCTTTTTTTTAAAAAAAGCTTATATAGACTAGTTAGGGAGAGGGAGACACCTGACTCATTGCAGCCATGACCTTTTATAGTTTTAATTACTAACTTTAGTCTTACATGTTTCCAATATAAAATACTTCTTCTGGTTTTAGATGTGTATATTTATTCATTTATTGAGCAAATATTTAATGTGTACCTACCATATGCCAGAAACTGTCTGGTTACTGGGGATATGATATTGAACAAAATGGGCCATATCCCTGCCTTAGAAAGCTTACATTCCAGTGCAGGGGAAGGAACAACAAATAAGACATAAAATAAATAAACAAGATAATTTCAAGTGCTGATGAAGGTTCTGAAGGAAGTAAGGCAGTGTGAGGTACTAGTGACTTCTGCTGGAGTGGTCAGGGACAGCTCTTCTGACGAGAAAGATCAAAAGGAATTAGCCATGGGAAGATCTGGGGAAAAGAGTTTCAGGCAGGGGGCACAGCTAGTACAGAGGCTCTGCGGCAGGAATGAGCTTGCTGTATCCAAGGAATAAGAGGAGGGCAATATTGTTAGTGCTGCGGGGGAGGTGAAGACATAAGATATGAATAGAGAGATAAGCAGAACCAGGTCACATCGGGCTCTGGAGGCCATAGAAAAATATTTCAATTTAGTCCTAGGTACGTCAGGAATCCCCTGGAGTATGGTTTTTTTTGTTTTTCTGTTTTTTTTTTGAATCAGGGTCTCACTCTCTCACCCAGGCTAAGGTGCAATCGCTGTTCTCTGCAGCTTCAACCTCCTGGGCTCAAGCAATCCCACTGGAGGATTTTAAGAAAGGTAGTGATGTATTCATCTTTCTCTCTGTGTATATAAAGGGGTTAACCATTGTGTGTGTGTGTGTGTGTGTGTGTTTTTAAAGTCATCTTTGTTAGAGTACAATCAGTGATGTGCTGGCAAACGTGAAATAACCAGGTTTCAGAGGAGGAAGAATTTCTGATTTGTAGGGTTTGCCAATTTCTGCAAAAGTGTGAATACCTTCTCCATTGCTGACATCAAGCTACCAAGTGATATCACTAAATGGAGGGTCAGGAAGAGATGTGCAGAAGAGGCTGTCATGAAATGGTAACAGTTTTAGCACACGACGGGGTGTATTACAAACTTATATTAAAATTCACCTTTTTAAGTTGTTCAGGTCTATGAATCATGACATATATAGCTGTGTAAGGATTTACATTGAGAATCATTGCTCTAGTCAATAACTGTATTAGTCCATTTTCACGCTGCTGATGAAGACTGGGAAGAAAAAGAGGTTTAACTGGACTTACAGTTCCACATAACTGGGAGGCCTCAAATCATGGCGGGAGACGAAAGGCACCTCTTACATGGCAAGAGAAAAATGAGGAATATGCAAAAGCGGAAACCGCTGATAAAACCATCAGATCTTGTGAGACTTATTCACTACCATGAGAATAGTATGGGGGAAAATGCCCCTGTGATTCCAATTATCTCCCACTGGGTCCCTTCCACAACCTGTGGAATTATGGGAGTACAATTCAAAATGAGATTTGGGTGGGACACGGAGCCAAACCGTATCGTTGAGGGAGGATTTGATGATCGGTGGGAAGAGTGGTGTAAATTGCTTCAGCACTTAGACGATTACAACATATCTTTTTTTAAGTGGAATTTTCTCTGAGGTTGTAATATTTTTGTTTCACGTAATCTAATGGGGAACATAATTAGGTCTGTGGCTAAGATTGTATCAGAAGCAGGCAATACAAACAATTCAGGGATAATTACAACACACTTAAAAGACGCTTTTTTTCTGCTTTCTATTTTCACATAGAGGCTGAAACTCATTTTTTGAAAGATAGATAATCCATCCATACAGTATAGAGGGTCAACTAAATATCTAGAGGTAATATCTGATCTGAGGAAATTATGTTTTTAATTAATCTAATTTATTTCCCTTTAGTGGAGATAAATCTGATGGTCAAGAGAGTTATAAACATCAGCTACAACTTTGTAGTAGAAGTGGATGGCTCTATTCCTATAACTTGGGTTCTAAACTAAAACTTGCTATAACCTCTATTACATTTGGAATACTGTTTAAAATATATATCCCAAAGGCAAATGAGATTGAGCATTAATCATTATAAATATTGAGTATTAAAAATATGTATTAGCATCTATCAAATGCTTATCCCATAAGTGCACTTTGCAATAACTTATTTCTTTAATCTTTGCAATAACCATTTGAAAGAACTACTTTTATTATCCCCATTTACAGATGAAGAACCTGAAATATATACATTTTAGTTATTATTAAAGGGAGTAGGCTTCTTAGTATGTCAAAGTATGGCAGATTGGGGATTTAAATAAAAGTATTTTTATTCTTTCTGAATTTGTCTCAGTTTGAATTGTACGGTAAGCCTGATGAAAATCTATGAGGAAATCTATTATTTTAAAAGAGTTTTTATATAAATAAAAGCTGTTACGTGTTCACATATTTATATTGCACACATAAACATTCTAAAGACAATATAACCAATGAAAACTTGCTAAAGAAGAGGTTTATTGAATACAAAGAATTGACAACAGATTTCTGTAGAATAATAAAATGAGTCATCATATTTGTGTGTGGCATTCTTCCAGATGAATGGGGAGATGCTGTTATTGATTGCCCAGAAAGAGAAAATAACAGAAAGACAACAGGACAGACATTTTTCTTAGACATGCATATTTTTCTGGACAGATACATAATGCCTTTTCTTCTTAGGGGGTATGTGGCATACGTTCTCTGTTGCATCTCAAATTAATTGCTTTGAGATTTCTCTTCCAGGGAGTGAAGCCTGGTGGTAAGTATTTTGCTGCGTTGATCTACCTCCTCAAGAACTTTCTTAACCACTATGGCTTTGGCTGAGTCTGAAAATTAAAAATTAAAAGGAGATTTTATATAGTTAAAAATGAATAAAACATTGTATCATTTAAAGGAATAATAAAGGAATAATAGTATTTGCATATAGAATGAACTATGCACTAAACACAAACACTTAGACTCATTTTTGGTGAATAATTTTGATTATTTGGTTAGGAAAACACACAGTGATATGTTATTTTGTTTAAAATTAGCACACGTCACTGACATTAGATATCTAGCACATATGATGTCTACTACAAATCTGTATTGTGTGTATCCTTACCAAGCCATGGTAATATAAGAACAATCAAGCTATGCATTAAAAATGAAGTAGTTGGGTATATATACCCAAAGGAATAGAAAGCATTATACCATAAAGACACATGTATGTGAATGTTCATTGCAGCACTATTCACAATAGCAAGAACAAAGAATCAACCTAAATACCCATCAGTGACAGAGTGGATAAAGCTATAAGCACCATGGAGTATTATGCAGCCATGAAAAAGAAGAAGATCACGTCTTTTGCAGGAAAATGGATGGAGCTGGAGGCTATCATTCTTAGCAAACTGACGCAGGAATAGAAAACCAAACACCACATGTTCTCACTTGTAAGTGGGAGCTAAATGATAAGGACTTATGAACACAAAGAAGGAAACAACAGATACTTGGTTCTACTTGAGGGGGAAGGGTGGGAGGAGGAAGAAGAGCAGAGATGATAATTATTGGGTACTGGGCTTAATTCCTGGATGATCAAATAATATGTACAACAAACCTCCATATCATGTGTGTACCTATGTAACAAACCTTTCAATGTACTCCCAAACCTAAAATAAAAGTTGAGAAAATTTAAAAAGTAGGATAGCATAACAACAGATTTCATTTGAATTACCTTTGACTTGACTTCCCACATTTCCAGATCCATAATCTTTAGACTTGTAACCTCCAGACTTACAGGCTCTGTGAAAACATCACAAAAGAGGGTGATTTAGAGAGAACCCCATCAATTCTAGGTTCACCATATGGTTTTCTTTAGCTCTTTGGTAGTTTCAACTGTGTAACCCAGTATTTGATTTGTAGTGTTTACCGATTTCTGTAGAGGTATGAATACCTTCTCCATTGCTGATATCAAGTTACCAAGTGACATCACTAAGTGAGGAGTTAGGAAGAGACGTGCAGAAGAGGCTGTCATGAGATGCTAACAGCAGTTCTGGCATGCCACTGGATGTATTTATACAACTTAGGTTGAAATTCTCCCTTTTCAGTTTTGAAGGTTTGTGAACTGTGACAAATGTATATAGCTGTGTAATGATTTACATGTGGAAGCATCACTCTAGTCAATGAGGGAGGGTTTGATGATAGATGGGGAAGAGTGGTGTAGATAGCTTCAGCAGTTAGATAATTACAAGATATTTTTTCTAAATGCGGTTTTCTCTGAGATTGTAATGTTTTTGTTCTGCTTCAGTGTTAAGAAGTGATTCTTTTCCTGTATGATTCCTTTTATATTAACATCAAGAATGGATAAAATAGTAACTGCCAAGGGAAGTGGGGCACAGAAGAACTTTTTGGGGTGATGAAATGCTCTTCGTTGTGAATTCAGGAAGCTTCCTGCTCCTAACAACCCTGAGCTCTAGACTCCCAGACTTGTGCCCATGGGACTTTATCAGTGCTGTGAAGACAGGATTCTGAGTGATGAGCTCCAGAAACCATTTCCAGATTCAGAATCCTGGTCCACATATTGAAACTCCAATTAGCTTCCCGTTTATTCTTTTCACTCTAGAAGTGATATTTTCAATGTTCTTACCTTAAACTCGGTGCCTGCTGCATATTGGTTTGTTAAGATGTTAATTTGTATTTTGGCAGTCGAGTGTGTATTATATTTAACATTTAGTATTCATGATAATAAATGCATGCAGCCAAATTATGTCCACTTTCCAGTGGAAAGTGGGATCTAACTTGCAAGCAGATTTCAGGATATTACGCCATCCATGCAAATTGTTTTACCTACCCATCATCTCCTCCTATAAGGAGACAGTAGGTCTCAATTTCTTTTTCCAGGTGGAGCTTGATGTCCAGGAGCTGCTCATACTCGAGCTTCTGGCCCTCGGTCTCAGTTCTGACCTGGTGCAGCTGCTCCTCCAGGGCCCCGATCTGAGCCTGGATCTGCGCCAGCTGCGCACAGTAGTTGCTCTCGGTCTCTGTCAAGGAGCACTCCAGGGAGTGTTTCTGTCAGGAAGCAATAAAGAGAACCTGAGATGGATATGCAGATATGCAGGGATTTGTTTGATATATGATTTTCTCCTGTTGTTAACTTTACGTATAATTGTTTTAGATTTCACATGGACACATAGTTAAGACTGTGATACTGCCTGAAAATGAGCAAATCCTTCTTTTTGGTAGAATAGACCTAAAGACATTCATGTTGTTTCAGCTGTCAGCTATACAATCCTATTCTCTGCTTATGTTTTAAGACAATTATAAAAATATATATTTCAATATTGTTAAGGTTTTTAAAACCAGCTGGCAAGTATCTAACATGATGCCCTGGGGGATGGTAAAAAATTGTTCTTTTCATACCGTGGCTAAGAGAGACTGAAGTTCAATCTCCAGGGTTTGAAGAGTGCGCTTCATTTCAGTCAGCTCGTTCCGGGCTGAGGTTGTGGCTCCGACATCCTCAGAAATCTGCTGCTGCAGGGAGGCGCTCTGAAATGCCATAAGTGAAGGAGCAAATCTTAGTTTCGTGAATATCAGTAACATGCAAAGGGATTGTTTTCCGGAGGAGAGTCACCTTCTCATTGAACCAGGCCTCCGCATCCCTGCGGTTCTGCTCTGCAAGAGCTTCGTACTCAGCTCTCATGTTGTTCAGTAGAACTGTGAGGTCCACCCCGGGGGCTGCGTTCATCTCCACGTTCACGTTGCCTCCAGCTGCGCACTGCAGAACTTGCATTTCCTAGAGGCAGAAAAGTGTTCAGCTCAACTCTGCAGGGATCTCATGGAAGGTCTAGAAGCTTAGCTTTGGAAGGGCACTTAGAGTTTGTCTGGTTTTCCCCAGGCTGTGCATTGACCCCCGCCCCCCGCCACCACATTTGATATTTCCTGTCCTGTTGACCTAATTCTCAAAGATGGTGAACTCACTACCTCATGAACTAGCCTGTTTCATTCTGGAAGAGTTTTAATTGTTCCAGAGTTCTATATTATAGTGAATCAAACTCCTGTTCTTATAACTTAAACTCATCAGTTTCAGTTCTACTACTCAGAATGAGTCTTAATTCCTTTTCCAAATGAAAGTTTTAAACATTGAAAATGAATGGTCCTCCATTGCTTATTCTATTCTCCACCTTTGTGGACTGCTCTTCATTTCACTAGAGGCCAGCTTTGATGCAGTCTTAACTCAGCTACACACTGAACACAGCCATGAACATGGTTGAAGGGCTGAGTTTGAATAATTCTGAACAATTGAAATGATGATAAGTAAATAAATTGTGTGTGTGTGTGTGTGTGTGTGTGTGCGTGCGTGTGCACCCCTCAGGGAAGAACATCATCCTCTAAAGAATCACAGCTGTCTATTAAGTCTATACAGGGACATATATACAGTATCATGTTGGACTTTGGAGTCACAGAAATCTCTCTGTAAATTTTGGTTCTGCCCTATAGTGGCTGGTGAGTTTGGGAAAGTTGCTTAACCTCTTTAAGTTTCTATTTGCTTACCTGAAAATTGAGGATAATTAAATATCCTTCCTGAGTTGTTAAAAGAAATCAAAGAACTAATAATAATAATGACTCTGTGATACTACCTTGCACATAAATGCTAAATGAATGCTGGTTATTATAATTATTGTCATCATGGAAGCTGGAATTTATTTTGCAGCCAAAGTCTACATGTTACCCTGTCTGAACTGCAAGCTGTTAGAATGTGTGAGTCAGTTCTAAGATTGTGAATGGCAGGCATCACAGCGAAGACTGTGTGTACTGGAATACCACCCATCAACTTCTGTCTGCTGCAGAAACTCTCCTCCTCATTCATGAATTGGTCTTAATGATGGTAACTAAGGCTTTCATTCCTTCCTGCAGTGAGCCCCTCAGCTAATCCAGCCTTCTTTCCTCCTGGTTGACCCTATGTATTCCCGATCTACAGATGTGGCTTTTACTTCTGAGGATTTAGTGAAAACTTCCTGGTTCAAGCATAAAAAGAAAAAGATTATATATATATACATTTATATATTATATATATTTATATATATTTGCCTGTGTGTGTGTGTGTGTGTGTGTGTGTATATAGGGTTGCCTGTAAGTGAGGCATTACAAAAATCAAAAATCAATTGCTTTTAATTCATCAAAAATTCATTAAACACCATGGGCTATAACTATATCTGAATCCACGTAGGCAAATCAATGTTATTCAAGTAGTTTTATTTATAAGACAGCCTCATGACTAATCAAGTAGGATTCTTAGCTTGATCTTCTGTTTTAAGCATTTGGCTTGACCATAGAAGTCTTTTGGCTATTTAAAATATCAAATTTATTTTCAAAGGATAAAGATTTTTCCCTTTTGGAAAACAGCACCTCTGAAAGCAGTCCTAAGGATGTAATTGCTGCAATATAAAATTTGGAACTTAACTTCCAACAGTGACCGCTTCGGAAGTTTATGATTAAGTATAAATTCTGGTGTAATAGCTTAATTTCATTCTCATTATTTTTACAGCCATACCTATAAAGAATATGTACTAGTGTTAAGTTTGTATACTTAATATATGTATGAAGTAAATGTTTTAGTGTTTTAAATCTGCCACTGTCATAGAGAAATTTAGATCTAGTTTTCCAGTTTAAGGATGTCCTTAAAGTATATTTATTTTATCTAATTCGATGTAATCTCCTAAGTAGATCATTTTAACTTAGCTATAATTACATAGCCAAACACTGCTCTTATAACCCTGATTGGTCTGGAAAACATGATTCCTTTATTTTTTCCCATAGGAAACTTGAGAGAGCAAGGGTGAATCTGTACAAAGAATCTGATTCTTGAAGAGACAGCTCAGCCCTCATGTCTGTCTGAAAATGTGTCTTCAGCACCAACTTTTTATATGAGAGGTTATGTACATTATCTCCTGTCAGGTGCACGGTGTCTGCAAAGGGATAGCAAAATGTAGATGACCAGCTCTTACCTCTTTATGGTTCTTTTTGAGGTAAGTCATCTCCTCACTCAGGGTTTCGTACTGAATCTCCAGATCTGTTCTGCACAGGGTTATTTCATCCAAAACTCTTCGTAACCCATTGACATCAGCCTCTACACTCTGGTGAAGAGCCAGCTCATTTTCATACCTTAAAGAGTGTTAATGATTTCCTAATTTGTCACATGGTTGGAGACATAGTCACTGATCAACGACAAATGCTAGAATTCCGGAATTTTGAAGATTTGGCCACAAGAGGCATTTTCAAAACTTGCTGCATGATAATAATTATTATTGTTTCTACTTTGCAGTATTTGACAGAAAAAGAACTAGTTTTAATAGCAGTTCACGCTTTGTATTTAATAATCAAAGCATAAAAAAGTAATAACATCCTGTTTATGTGAAATTCAAGTGTTTTATAGTTTTGGAATAAGCTTTGCAAATTTGATGTAATGGTTTGCATGAATTGCCATGAATTCATTTCACTCTGGCAGTCTACTTACTTGAGTCTGAAATCATCGGCTGTAAGCCTGGCATTATCGATCTGCAGAACAGCATTAGCGTTGCTGGTGGTGGAAGCGATGATCTAGAAATGGGAATTTGACTTTTATCATGAAGTAAACGAACTGAATCTACTTAATGCTTATTTCCAATGCTAAACTGGAATTCTCTTTAAGAAATCACAAGTAGGTGGGCGTGGTGGAATGCGCCTGTAATCCCAGCTACTTGGGAGGCTGAGGCAGGAGAATCTCTTGAACCCAGGAGGTGGAGGTTGCAGTGAGCTGAGATCCTGCCATTGCACTCCAGCCTGGGCAACAAGAGCAAAACTCCTTCTCAAAAAAAAAACAAAAACAAAAACAAAAAAAATCACAAGTAGGAATGATAAATGTTTTTAGAATTTAATAAAGAAAGGAAAACACAATTTAGAAATAAAAGTACATGAAAATGATTGTGAAGTATGATTTCTTACCTGGTTTTTAAGGTCATCAATTATCGGGAAATATCTGCTATAGTCATGATCAAGACCACGGCAAGAGCCGGGCCCAAATTTCTCATACCAGCCCTTGATCTTCTGCTCCAGGTCAGCGTTGGCCTCCTCCAGAGCACGCACGTTGTCCAGGTAGGATGCCAGGCGGTCATTGAGGTTCTGCATGGTCACTTTCTCATTGCCAGAAAGGAGCCCCCCCTCATTCACAGTGAAGCCAGCACAGGGATTGCCTCCCGCTGCGTTTCCTCCGGATGAGCTGCCTCCGAAGGCACAAGAGAAGTTACTTCCAATCCCCGAAATGCCACAAGCATTTCCGGCCCCAAAGCTGGTTCCCCCACCAGAGAGTCTGAGTGATCCTGTGGTGGGACGAGGACAGGACCTCCTGGATGCACTGGAAAGTCGAAGAGACATGGTATCAGGGCAAACGCGTTGCAGAGCTGTATTCGTGAAAGCTAGAATGGAGTCCCTTCTTGTCTAAATGGTTCTGTTTGCCTTTTTATAGGCAAGTCCCAAGTGTATTCTGAATGAAATTCTGCCTACATAGAGTAAAACATGGGCTTGCCAGTCTCAGCAAGTTGGCATAATTGGGTGATTTTTTCTAATTAGTAACTCACTTTGCTGGGCTCATTCCTGTAGGAGGGCAGTTGCCCTCAGGTTGGTGGTAATCTGAGAAATGGGTCTGGGTGGAGCAATGTCAGGTTCATTATTACATTTTTAAATGTTGGGTGAGTCATTCTTCACTTCCATCTTTAGAAGATAAACCTCATCAGCTCATTACTGAATAGAAATTTGGCATCATGGTTTTGGGCTATTATGCCAAGGCAGGCTGTGATGTTTCTGAGACATTTTCTGCTTTTATTTTCACAAGTTTTTCTACATAAGTAGAGAATAGAACTGTAATCATTATTTCCCCAACCTAGTTCTTTAACCAATAGGTTTTTGTTTTTATTTTTAAATTCCTCTTGCCACTGTTTCCCATGGGAAGTTAACTTCCATTCTGGCTGACATGAGCATCATATTTTGTTGACACTTATGACTGGGGAGAGTTGCCTTATCTTATCCATTTTGGTAATTAGGAGCACACCCCTAATTGGTGTTATGTTTTGTGGGAGTTTGGAAAGACATTAACTTATTTCCTGACCCTGCAAAATCTGAAGCAAACCTGGAAGGAACTATTTCTTCTGTCTTAATTTACTGTGGTTTAGCTCAGGTGAAAGTCATCAGTAAGGTATTTAGTGGGTGGGAATTCACATATATTTACTAAAAACTTTACCTATTATGGAAATATAAAATATTGACAAATAAGTCTGGGCGTGGTGGCTCACGCCTGTAATCCCAGCACTTTGGGAGGCTGAGGCAAGTGGATCACTTGAGATCAGGCATTTGAGACCAGCCTCACCAACATGGTGAAACCCCGTCTCTACTAAAAATACAAAAATTGGCCAGGCATCATGGCGAGGTGCCTGTAATCCCAGCTACTCGGGAGGCTGAGGCAAGAGAATCTACTGAACCTGGGAGGCAGAGGTTACAGTGAGCTGAGATTGTGTCACTGCATTCCAGCTGGGGTGACAGAATGAGACTTTGTCTCAAAATTTTTTTTTGACAAATAAAAATTGTATATATTAGTGGTGCACAACATGATTTTTTAATATATGAATATATTGTGTAATGACCAAATCAAGCTAATTAACATATCTATTATCTCACATACCTATTTTGTGGTAAGAACATTTAAAATCTAGTTTCTTATTGTTATTAACTATAGTCACCATATTGTATAATAGTTATCCTGAACTTATTCCTCCTACTTAAATGAAATTTTGTATTCTTTGACCAAAATTTCCCTAGCGCACTTCCCTGATGATTAGTGATGTTGAGCACCTTTTCATAAACCTATTGGCTATTTATATGTCTTTTGAGAAATGTCTTCTTTTTTTTTTTTTTTTTTTTTTGAGACAGAGTCTCACTCTGTCGCCCAGGCTGGAGGGCAGTGGTGTGATCTGGGCTCACTGCAACCTCTGCCTCCCAGGTTCACACCATTCTCCTGCCTCAGCCTCCCAAGTAGTTGGGACTACAGGTGCCTGCCACCAAGCCCGGCTACTTTCTTTTTGTATTTTTAGTAGAGATGGGGTTTCACTGTGTTAGCCAGGATGGTCTCGATCTCCTGACCTTGTGATCCACCCACCTCGGCCTCCCAAAGTGCTGGGATTACAGGCGTGAGCCACTGCACCCAGCCGAGAAACGTCTTTTTAATCACATTCTTTTCTTGTTATTGAGTTGCTTGAATTACTTATATATTTTGGATATTAATCCTTGATCAGATGTATGGTTCACAGCATTTCATCCAACAGGTTCATCCGTGTTGTCACAAATGACAGAATTTCCCTTTGTAAAGGCTGAATAGTATTCCGTCGGGTATATATACTATATTTTCTCTATTACTTCATTTATTGATGGATGTTTAAGTTGAATCCCTATCTTGGCTATTGTGAATCATGCTACAATGTGCATGGAATGCAGATATCTCCTTGACATACTGATTTCATTTCCTTTAAATACTCAGTAGTGGGATTTTTGGGTCACATGGTAGTTCCACTTTTAATTTTTTGAGGAATCGCTATACTGCTTTCCATAATGGCTGCATTGATTTACATTTCCACTAACAGTGTACAAAGATTTTCTTTCTCCACTTTCTTACTAACACTTGTTATTTCTTGCCATTTTCATGATAGCCATTCTAGCAGGTGTGAGGTGATATCTCAGTGTGTTTTTCATTTGCATTTCATCCATGATTAGTAGTGTTGAGCATTTTTTCCATATACCTGTTGGCCATTTATATGTCTTCTTTTAAGAAATACCTTTTAAATTGGATTGTTTTTGTTATTGTTGTTGAGTTGCTTGAGTTTCTTATATATTTTGGATATTAGTCCTGTGTCACATGTGTGCTTCACAATATTTCCTCCCAATCTGAGAGTTATCTCTTCATTCTGTTGATTATTTCGTTTGCTATGTAGAAGCTTTTTAGTTTAATGTAATCCCATTTATGTATTTTTTCTTTTGTTGCCTGTGTATTTAGGGTCATATAAAAAATTTTTTGCCCAGACTAATGTCAAGAAATTTTCCCCCTGTGTTTTCTTCTAGTAGTTTTACAGTTTCATGTGTTATGCTTACCTGCTTAATACATTTTGAGTGGATTCTTGTATATAGGGTGAGATAAAGGCCCAATTTCATTTCTCTGAAATATAGTTTCCCCAGCACCATTTACTAAAAATACTGTTCTTTCCCCATTTTGTGTTTCTGGCACCTTTGTTTGAAATTCATTTTGCTGTAAGTGCATAGATTTATTTCTGGACTCTTTACTCTGTCTCATTGGTCTATATGTCACTTTTTGTGCCAGTGTTGTGATGTTTTGATTACTATAGATTTGTAGTAGATTTTGAGATCAGATAGTGTGATGCTTCCAACTGTTCTTTTTGCTCAAGATTGCTTTGGCTATTCAGGATCTTTTGTGGTTCTATATGAATTTTAGAATTCATGTTTTTTCTCTTTTTGTGAAAATGCCATTGGAATTTTGATAGGAATTACATTGAATCTGTATATCACTTTGGGTAATATAAACATTTTAACAATATTAATTCTTCCAATCAATGAACATGGCATATCTTTCCATTTATTTTTGTCCTCATCAATTTATTTCATCAATGTTTTACAGTTTCACTTATTTCTCTTCTGGTCCTTGGTATTTTCTCCTTCTACCAACTTTGGGCTTAGGTTGTTCTTCTTTTGTTCTAGTTCCTTCATGTGTAATGGTAGGTTATTTCTTTTTTTTAATGTAGGCATTTATTGTTATACACTGCCCTCTTAAAACTGCTTCTGCTACATCCCATGAATTTTGTCATATGTCTCCATCTTCATTTATCTCTACATAGTTTTTGATTTCCCTTTTGATGTCTTCTTTGTTCCACTGGTTGTTCAGGAACATATTGTTTAATTTTCACATATTTGTGACCTTTCAAATTTCTTCCTGTTATTGATTTCTAATTTCATACTATTGTGGAGAAAAAATGCTTGATGTAATTTTAATCTGAAGTTTGTTAAGACCTGTTTGTGACTTAACATACAATCTGTCATGGAGACTGTTCTGTGTGTGCTTGAGAAGAATGTGTATTCTGCTCTTGTTTGATACAATGTTCTATATACCTCTGTTAGGTCCACTTGGTCTAAAGTGTAGTTTAAGTCTAATCTTTCCTTACTAATTTTCTGTCTGGATGATTGATCCATTGTTGAAACTGTAGTACTGAAGTCCCCTACTATTGTTGTATTGTTGTCTATTGCTCCCTTCATATCTGATAATAATTGCTTTATAAAGGTGCTCTGATGTTGGGTGCATATTTATTTACAATTGTTATATCCTCTTGATGAATTGTCTTCTTTATCATTACATAATGACTTTCTTTCTTTTTATAGTTTTTGACTTAAAGTCTATTTTTCTCTGCTATAAATATAGGTACCTTTGCTCTTTTTTGTTTCTATTTGCATGGAATATCTTTTTCCATCCCTCACTTTTAGTCTATGTGTGTCCTTAAAGCTGAAGTGAGTCTCTTGTAGACAGCATATAGATTTTGTGTATGTGTGTGTGTTTGTTTGCCTTTTTAATACCCTTAGCTATTCTGTGTCATTTGATTGGAGAATGTAATCCATTTATATTCAAGGTAATTATTGATAGGTAAGGACTTACTACTGCCATTTTGTTGTTTTCCAGTTGTTTTGTAGATCCTTTGTTTCTTTTTTCCTCTCTTGCTGTCTGCCTTTGTGATTTGACAACTTTCTGTAGTGGTATGCTTTGATTCCTTTCTCTTTCTTTTTTTGTGTATCTACTATAGAATTTTGCTTTGTGGTTATCATGAGACTTACACTGAACATGTTAGAACAGGTTATTTTAAGCTGATAACTTCAATTGCATTCAAAAAATTTACAGTTTTACTATTCCTCCATCTAATTTTTTGATGTCACAATTTATATCTTTTTATATGTATATTCCTTAACAAATTATTGTACCTACAGTTAGTTTTAATAGTTTGGTCTTTTAACCTTTATACCAGATATAAGTGATTTGTACACCACCATTACAGTAGTATATTCTGAATTTGTATATTTACCTTTGACAGTGAGGTTTTTTTTTTTACTTTCATATGTTTTCATGTTGTTAATTAGAGTTCCTTTGTTTCAACTCATTGACCTATCTTTACCATTTCTTATAAGGGAGGCAATGAACTCCCTGAGCTTTTGTTTGTCTGGGAATATCTCCTTAATTTCTGAAGCACGGACTTTTCTGGGTATGATATTCTTGGTTGGCAGGTTTTTTTCTTTCAGCACTTGAATGTGTTATCCTACTCTCCTGACTTGCAAAGTTTCTGTTGAGAAGTCTGTTGATAGCCTCATAGGGGTTCCATTGTATGTAATGAGTCTCTTATCTCTTGCTGCTTTCAAGATTCTCTCTGTCTTTTGACAATTTAAAAAAAATTTTACTTTAAGTTCTGGGATACATGTGCAGAACGTGCAGGTTTGTTACATAGGTATACATGTGCCATGGTGGTTTGCTGCACCTATCAACCTGTCATCTAAGTTTTAAGCCCTGCATGAATTAATGTGCCTCATAGTGTTTGTTTTTGGGTTGATCTTGCTTGGGATCCTTTGAATTTCATGAATCTATATGTCCATATCCCTCCCAGGATTTGGGATGTATTTCTTTACATAAGCTTTCTTTCCTTTTCTCTCTCTCTTTCCTCCTTCTGAAACCCTCATAATGTATATATTTGTATGCTTGGTGGGATAGAATACATCCTTAATGCCTTCTTTACTCTTTTTTATTATTTAAACATTTTCATTCCTCTAACTGGGTAATTTAAAATGCCCTGTGTCTGAGTTTGCTAATTCTTTCTTCTGCATGATAGAGCCTGCTTTTGAAGCTTTCTACTGAATTTTTCAGTTTTGTCATTGTATTCTTCAGGTCCAGGATTTCTGTTTGTTTTATTTATGGTTTCTATTTTTAAAATTAAACTTCTCATCTTGTTTATGCACTGTTTTCCTAATTTCATTTAGTTATTTATCTACATCTTTTGCATCTTATTAAGCTTCTTTAAGATAATTATTTTGAATTTTCTTTCAGGCAATTTGTAGATCTCCCTTTCTTTGGGTTCGGTTACCGGAGCCTTATTAGTTTCCTTTGGAGGTGTCATTCTTGCCTTATTCTTCATATTATTCATGGAGTCTTGCATTGGTATCTGTGCGTTTGAAGGTACAATACCTCTAACTCTGTCACCCAGGCTGGAGTGCAGTGGTATGATCTCAGCTCACTGCAATCTCTGGTTCCCAGGCTCAAGTGATCCTTCCACCTCAGCCTCCTGAGTAACTGGAATGACAGGCATGTGCCATCATGCCCAGCTAATTTTTATATGTTTCGTGGAGATGGGGTTTTGCCATATTACCCAGGCTGGTCTTGAACTCCTGAGCTCAAGCCATCTACCTACCTCAGCCTGCCAAAGTGCTGGGATTAAAGGTAAAAGCCACCACACCTGGCCTTCTTTAAATCTTTGTAGACTGTTTTTGGCAGTTTAAGGCCTTCTTCTATTAGGTTCCTGTGCTGATGGGATTGTGGTCAAATGGGGTTGGAGCTGGATCACATGGCTATTGCTGAGTCCACAGTGGGGTCTATAGTTGGCAGGTCTGTTACCAGGGGCTCTAGTAGCTGTGGATTCTGTGTAATCTCTGGGTTGACTGGACTGTCTGTAGAACCTTAGTCCATAGAGCTGGCACTGGAATGAGAGTCCATTTCAAGATCTGTAGATGATGGGCCTGTTACCAGGTGTGTGAGTGGGTGTGGCTTCTTCTGTGTCTCTGGAAAGTTTCCCTGTGGATCACTAAGTGAGACCCTGGGTATGTAGTGCTGCTCAAGTCCATGGCTGAGACGAGTTAGAACTGAGTTTTGGGGCTGCTTTAGAGCCTGTAGCTGAGACTGAGCTCTTCAGACCTGTCTTTGGGGTCACAGATGGGTCTGTTTTCTGATGGGTCCCTGGGCAGGCAGGCTTGCTCTCAGACCACAGTTGATAGAGGCTGGTGCTGAATTACAAGGCCATTTCAAGATCCACAGCGGGACCAAGGTCAGTGGGTTAGATTATAGGAGCACTGATGAGCATGTCTATCTCCAGGTCTCATGTGAGCAGCACTACTCTCAAGCCACAGATGAGAGGGGCTGGGACTGCTTTTCAGGGCCATTTCAGGATCTTCTGTGGGACCCAGGTCAGCTGGGCTGCCTGTGGATCTCAGATGAGAGTGCTTCCCTCTGGATTCCTGGGCAGGTAGAACTTCTCTCTGGCCACAGCTGAGAAGGGCTAGGGCCCAGATTCAGGTTTGTTTTAGGGATGCTGTAAAATTGAGATTGGTAAGCCTGTCCTGAGGACACAGAAGGGTGTTTCTCCCAGCAGGTCTCTGACAAGGCAGAAGTGCCTAGTCTGCAGCTGAGAGGGACTGGAGTTGAGACTTAGAGCTATTTAGGGATCTGTTGTGGGACCAAGATTGGCAAGCCTGCTCTGCACACTCAGATGGACATGTCTCCCTGTGGGTCCTTGCGGAAGCAGGACTCATCTCATGCTGTAGCTGACAGGGGCAGGGGATGAGGATATTTTTAGGATGTATAGCTGAGACAGAGGTTGATGGGCCTGTCTTCTGGTGTACTAGTGTGCATGACTTCTCTTTGACAAATGGTTTTGGCAGCAGGACCAACACAAAATGGGGTTGTAGCCAAGCTTGCAAGGATATGGGGCAGTTTCTAGGTCTGGAGATGGGACCATGATCAGTAAGCGCCAACTGGGTGTGGGTCTATCCTGTAAAAATGATACTCCTAGGTCTTGGGCTCTACCAGGGCTTTATAAACTCCTACCTGAATCCCAAGGCTCCTATAAAGGTACTTTTGTCTGTTGATGACTCTTACAAAATTATTGTTGCTTTGGGGCATATGAGCGGGGGATCTCCTATTCCACCATCTTGCTAATGTCATTTCTGTTTTATGACTCTTTTAAATACGTAGATCCATGGATCATTTAGAAGTATGTCATTTAATTTTTGAGTGTTGAGAGATTTTTCTTTTCACCTTGTATTATTAATTTCTGATTTGATTCCGTTATGACCAGAGAACATATTCTGTATAATTTCAATTCTTATAAATTTTTAAAGGTTTATTATATGACCTAAGACATGGTCTATGTTCCACTGGTGCGTGAGAAGAATGTGTTTTCTGCTCTTATTGAGTGCAGTGTTCTATAAATGTCAATTAAATTCTGTGGTTTGATGGTGTTGTTCAGTTCTTCTATTCATCATCATTAATTTTCTGTCTAGTAGTTCTATCAATTGCTGAGAATTGGGCATTGAATTTCCCAACTGTAATTTTGGATTTGCCTCTTTCTTCTTTCTACTCCATTCCTTTTTGCCTCATGTGTTTGAAAGCTTAGTGGTTTAGTGTATTTAGAGTTGCTGTATCTTCTTAAGGACCTCTTTATTATTATATAATATCACTTTTTGTCTCTAGTAACATTCTTTGCTTTAAAGTCCACTTTGAAATTAATTCAGTCACTCCTGATTTTTTTATTAATGTTTGCATAATATAGCTTTTTCTATCCTTTTACTTTCAGCCTACCTGTGTCACTATGTTTGAAGTGAATTTCTTGTAGATAGCATATTGTTGGGTTGTGTCCTAGAGAAATGCATGCAGTCATGTACTAGGTAACATGTAAGGGATATTTGTAGTAGTAGTATTCATAATAGTTTCAAATTGTAAACCATTCCAGAATAGAATGCATAACATTGTGGCAAATATTTTAAAAGTGCTGCCAATCTGGTGGGTGTGTAATAGTATTTCATGTGGTTTTAATTTGTATTTTTTCTGGTTAATATGGGGTTGAGCACTTTTTAGAAATTTAATGACAATTTGAAATTTCTGTCAGCATATTGAAGATATTGTTCTATTGTCTCCTGCCTCCCATTGTTCCTGTTGAGAAGTCACTGTGAATTCTCACTGTCACTCATTTGAAAGTAATCATTATTTTCCCATATGGCTGATTTTTAAGATCTTTTGTTTGTGATTTTGTGGTTTTATTATGATTTTTCTACATGTGGGTTTCTTTTTAGCTTGTCTTTAGTTTCACAATTGGTAGCTCACAATTAAGGATGTCCCATAAAAGTTTTTGGAACTTGTCAAGTGTTGGTGACAGCTTTTCACTTTTTACATTTTTTTTGCTAATACTATCTTTTTGGAAACAAAGCTGAGCACTTAAACTTTCCAGCCTTCATTTCAAGAAGTATGGTTGATTCATCAATAGCATGTATTTTGGAGTCATGAGTTATGCTTGTATTAAGTGCAAATCAGTCTTATGTAGATAGGCAAATCTATTTAAGTAGAAAGAGTGGATATAGAAAAATGGAAGTTAGCCCGGTTGTTCTTGGAAAGAATAGGACCTCTGTTGGGAATAAGAAAGAGTGAATATTACTGGCGGCACAAGAGAAAGAGAGTCAACACTGTGTTTGCAAAACAGTGAGTTAAGCAAGTGTCTTGAGAGAGCTGATAATGTGATTTTACTCCTTTAATTCCTGAGGGATAGAGCCTCTGAGTGACCCTACCAGTCAGAATGAGGGAGTAATGAAGCCTAGTGATGGAAACTGTAGCAAAAGGGAGGGGGCATCCAGTAACCAGGACTTAATAAATGTGGGGACAGAGAAGGGAGGTGCTGGGAGAGGAGCTGGAGGTGGGTAACTAGCAGATAAGAAAAGACTGTGCATGTACTGCAGGCATGCTGTAGGCTTTCTGTAGGGATGCTGTAGGTATCTGTAGGCATAATGTAGATATACTGCAGGCATACTGTAGGCATCTTTCAGCATACTGTAGCCATACTGTAGGGGTGCTATACACTGTAGAATGCAGTAGGCATACTGTAGGCATACTGTAGTCATGTTACAATCATGCTTGTTTCATGTTACAAGCAGGCCACTGCACTGAAAGCCATACTCCTGGCTTTCATTGTATCATTGATAGTCATGCACATAAAAGTCTGCCTGATTGTGGTCCCTCTTGGGTGGCAATGGAATCTTTGTGTGAAAACAGTGAATTCCTATGCTTATTTTTGTTCTGTTTAATGGAACTCAAATCACCATGGCAGAGAAGGAGATCTGGATTTGCATCTAAGCCCCGGTACACATCAGCTGTGTAGCCCTGGAGAAATTCCTTAATCTCTGAGAATCTGCTTTCCTCATATATAACATAAAGATGATAAAACACCTACCTCATAAGCATTTATGAAAATTAAATTGGTTAATGCATGTAAAGTGAGTTAAAACACACTCAGTAAATTTAAGATATTGTCACTATAGTTCTGCAATTGAAAGTGCTTGTAAACAGACTTAATCTAACTCCATACCATTGAAATATGGCCTTTGTCTTCATGGTTGGCACCATTCATCACAGGAAGACCCTGACAAAGGTAACTTTCAGCTGTATCTACCTCTCCAGAAAGAATCATTAGGCTAAGGTCAACTACCTTATGTGGAAGCAGGAAACAATGGTGACCAAGCTTATATTTGAGACTTGTAGAATGCAACCTCACAGGGTTTAGCACCCTGAAATGGTGCAGTTCAGTCTTCATGGGCCATTTTGAATCCCACATCGTCTATATGCCAGTTGATTAAAACCCTTCAATGATGCTCTGCCATGCAAGTTGGAAATCTAGGTGGTTATAGAGGTCACTGCCTCATTCCACCCCAGCTGAAAAAAACCTCTTTAGCCTAGAACTTTGCTGCTTTCCAATCCCAGCGGCACTTTCCAAAATAATTTAGTAAGGATGTCAGGCAGAATTTTGTGTGCAGGAGAATATGAGCAAAATTTAGAATCATCCCAGGCTTGAGTTCTAAATTTGCTTAGTCATCACCATGGTAGGGGCAGAGAGATGCATGTGCTGGAAAATGGAAAAATAGCTTTCCAGGTTCAGATTTTACAACAAACATTTGCTGATCACCCAGGAGAGGTATTGTAAGGGTAAACAAGTCTTAGTGATCAGCGGATATTATCTCCTTATTTTATGTCCATAGACGCTCAAACCCAAAAAGATCGAGTTATTTACATAGTTAACCAGGGACAGATTTGGGACCAGACATTAGTGCTAGTGCTCTTGACACCTTATTCTGTTATTAATTGAGGTAACTGTGACTATGAAATGGAACACATTATTTTATTAGCAGGTCCGTAGTATTGTCACATTGGGATCAACTTTAGAAATTAAAAAGAACCAGATATTAAAAAATTACTTGCAACAGAAGAATTTTTAATGAAATGTCAAAAAAGACTCCCAAAATAAAAACAAAAATTCGGGACAGAGCAGGATTTTTCTTCTCTGGAAAAGGATTACATGCATAGAACATGAGAAAAGGAAGAGAAGGAGAACAAATTCTAGCCCTTTCATCTTTAAGAACAGAAATGAATAATTTCCTTAGGTTATTTAATCAGTAGGACTTTTATAAAGGCGGGCTTTCTTTCTTTCTTTCTCTTTCTTTCTTTCTTTCTTTCTTTCTTTCTTTCTTTCTTTCTTTCTTTCTTTCTTTCTTTCTTTCTTTCTTTCTTTCTTTCTTTCTTTCTTTCTTTCTTTCTTTCTTTCAAGTTTTCCTCCTTATGGTGCTTTAGAAGGTAGTCGTTGTTCTACTGTAATGTTGCTTATTTTAGAGGACTTTTCTTCAACTGAGTGGACTCTCAGTGAAAGGACACTGCCAATTTGATCCAGTTCCTCAACCACTGTTTTGACAATAGTTTCTTTTGCTGAGTCTAAAATAAAATAAATAAAACGTTAGTGGTCATTTTTTAACAGGTTGAAAAGTATTTAGCCATAACAGGTATGCTTTTTGTTTGTTTGTTCGTTTGTTTGAGGAGTCTCACTCTGTCACCCAGGCTGGAGTGCAGTGGCATGATCTCGGCTCACTGCAGCCTCTCCTTCCCAGGTTCAAGCGATTCTTCTGCCTCAGCCTCCCAAGTGGCTGGGATTACAGGCGCCTGCCACCAGGCCTGGCTAATTTTTGTATTTTTAGTAGAGATGTAGTTTCACCTTGTTGACCAGGCTGGTCTCAAACTCCTGACCTCAAGTGATCCATCTGCCTTGGCCTCCCAAAATGCTGGGATTACAGGCATAAGCCACCGCACCTTTTAAAAACTGTTTGCTTTTTTAAAATGTTTTTTGCAAGTCTGCAGTAAATTGATACATAATACTGTGTTTGAAGTCAGTGTTTAGCAAGAACCTGGACTGTCTCTCTTATGTTTGCCACTGTTTTTAGAGCAATGGGTGTTTGAAAACATAAATTAAACATGTATTAAAACAATCTAAGTATCAGGCAGTAAAGGCTGGCTGCAAGTAATGTCTTCTGTTAAATACCAGCTTGCCCTATTTTTGTGGTTTAAGATAAAGTAGCTCTTTTATCAAAGTATTGAAACTATGAAAGATAATATATTCCAGGTAAGACATATATTGTGGGATTAATTCCTCACTCGGTAATTTCATAATTTGACCACATCTGTTGTTCCATAAGAATATAAAATACAAATATTAAGAACTATAATAATGACCCCTCATGCCTTTATTCACCACAAGTAAACTTAAAAACAAATTTTATTTAGTTAACAAATAAATAACTTAGTTAACACAATTGATGGAGTTTAAGGAGTTACACCAGGTAAAAAAAGCCATCTATACCTTTGCCTTGATTTCCAGAATTCACAGGCCTGCATCCTTTTGATTTGTAACACGTGGATTTGCTTTTTCTGTGAAGAGAAGAGTAAATTATTGCATTTTTTTCTTTCCTTAGTGAGCTTATAAATATCTCTAAATTGGAAATAAGCATTTTGGAATTCTAGTTTCAACAAGATTCAAATTCCTCATATATTTAAGGGACACTAGTAAGCTTTTCATGACTTCAACATAGTGAAAGAAGAGATGAAATGGATGTTTATGGATAGAAATTTTCTTATGACCAGATATTACCTCTTTCATCTAGCAATATTTCTCACTCTGACTTTTCAATCAACTGGCCAATGAATGTGTTTGGAGTGCCTACCATGAAAAAAGTGTTGCTGGGCTAGGTGCTGCAGAAAATATAGAACCAAGACACAGTTTTTACGGTTGGAAAAAATTATACACATGCTAAAAGTTACCTATTACTTGAGAAGTGCTGTAAATTAAGTGAAAAGTGAGTGGTATAATGAGTGCTTTGTTCTGAGGAGGGAGCAATCACTGTTGGGTTCCTGTGAGAATAGGCTGCAGAAGGCTGATGGGCCTTGTAGTGTGCAAGACGTTACCTCCTCACTATGCGGCCATGGGCAAGCATTTAGTAATAGGCAGTGATTACCAGATACCTTTTCTGTGTATGCCACTGTCACAAATACCTTTTCTGTGTATGCTACGTAGTGAGACATCATAGTTAAGACTTGTTACAAGTATGGTTTTGGCGTTACCACAGTTTCACCAGCGAGGAAACTGCATTTGAAAAGGTTAAACAATGTGCTCGTAATTCACCCAGTATTTGATGCACAGCTAGGGCTGCAATTCCAAGGCTGTTGCTATTGACTAAGGAACTATGGTGTTTCTCCAATTAATTCTTCCTATATCTTCATTGCTCACCTTTAATACAAGGTACATGTGGGGTAACTAGTGAAGTGATAAGAAAAGAGAGTGAGTTATTTATAAGAAATGTGCTTACACACTAAATCACAGAAAGCAAGCTTCCTCTTGAATTGGAGTACTGGAATTGTTAAATATTCTATACTTAAATGACCTTTATATTATTATACATACAAATATTTTTACATACTTAGAAATTTGATTTTCAAATTTCTGCATGTTTTAATTTCACTTGGCTGCAATAATATACATTCCTGAGGATAAATATATGTGATCTCTGGAGTAGGAAATTCTAGGATGCAATATTGGCATACCTATACTGTGAGAAAACCTAGTTGATGGGAGGCTTTTTTTTTTTTCTGCAAGTTAATATTTACCTTTCTTCTCCATCTAGTAAGTTGCAATAAATTTCAATTTCTTTTTCTAAAAAGATTTTTACATCAAGAAGCTGTTCATACTCCAGCTTCTGGCCTTCTGTTTCTGTTCGAATCTGTTGCAGTTGTTCCTCCATCACCCCGATCTGATCCTGAATTTGCTGGAGTTGATTGCAGTAATTTCCTTCAGTCTCAACCAAGGAGCATTCATAGGAATGTTTCTGAAAGACAAACAAAGCAAAGCTTCAATGTGTAAAAGAGAAATGGCATGGACATTTTACATTATTTTATTTATTTTTTTGAGATGGTATCTTGCTCTGTCACCCAGGCTGAGTGCAGTGGCACGATCCTGGCTCACTGCAACCTCCCTTCGTAGGTTCAAGTGATTCTCCTGCCTCAGCCTCCTGAGTATATGGGATTACAGGTGCCCACCACCACACCCAGCTAATTTTTATATTTTTAGTAGAGATGGGGTTTCACCATGTTGGCCAGGCTGGTCTTGAACTCCTGACCTCAAGTGAGCCACCTGCCTTGGCCTCCCAAAGTGCTGGGATTACAGGCATGAGCCACCGTGCTTGAGCAGCATGGTCATATTTTAAATATTCTCAAGGTAGAAATAATTATTTGTATAAGGTCTGAATATTTTCAATTGAAAATCAACATTTGCAAGATTTAAAAAAATTCATCTATTGTAAAAAGGCATTTTTCAAGTTTTGAAATTGGTGAATTTAGGGACAGAATTCTTGATATTTAATATATTTTATACTTTTAGTCATGTGTAAATAGTTATACGTACTTGGTGTTATATACATTTTTATATCTGTATTGACTTACACATATTCACACATATATTCAATTCAATGGTGATTCCTACATACCACAGCCATGAGGGACTGAAGTTCTATTTCCAGGGTTTGCAGATTGCGTTTCAATTCGGTCAGCTCATTTCTGGCTGCTGTGGCTGCTCCCTCATCATTGGAAATCTGTTGTTGCAGCGTTGCACTCTGAAGTGTAGTTGTCGAAAGGGTTAATGACCGGCCTGATTGTCTCCTGAGCAAGCCTTTTTAATTTGCCATAGACCTACCCTCTCGTTGAACCAGGCTTCAGCATCTTTGCAGTTCTGCTCAGCCAAGTCCTCATACTCAGCCCTCATGTTGTTTAACAGGAGAGTTAGGTCCACTCCTGGGGTTGCATTCATCTCCACGTTCACATTTCCCCCAGCTGTACACTGCAAGACTTCCATCTCCTAAAAAAGGGATTGGTATTCATCCTCAGTGGAGGACTTTGATTGATGTTCATGCACTGCTATGAAATGAACAGTGGACTTGAAGAAGGAAATTAGACACTATATGAAGCCACTCTGCAGGCTTCCTTACCTCTTCATGATTTTTTTTGAGGTAGGTCAGTTCCTCACTGAGGGTCTCACACTGTATCTCCAGGTCGGTTGTACAAAGGGTCAGCTCATCCAACACTCTGCGAAGACCATTGGTGTCGGCCTCAACACTGTGGTGCAGAGCCAGCTCATTTTCATACCTGAAAGATTAGTAAGGTACCTGGGAGCTGTCATCATAGGCAGGTGCAAAGCACAACTTTTTAAGACATTTCATATGCTGAAAGATATGATGTTCTCTACATACTTCTGAAGCTTCTTGCAATGGCAAACTGCTAAAATAGTTTGAGATACCTAACAATTCATGAATTGTATTTTGGGGATGTTATTTCTTCAGAGTTGATTTTTGTCATCCAATACGCTTAACAATTAAATACAAGATTGCTAGATTTTAGATTTTAAAAAATATGTAATAGCTCTTTTTTGTTGTTGTTTGCTTTTGAGATAGTCTTACTCTGTCACCCAGGCTGAAGTGCAGTGGCCCCATTTCAGCTCACTCAACCTCCGCCTTCCAGGTTCAAGTGATTCTCATGTCTCAGCCTCCCGAGTGCGCCACCATGCCTGACTATTTTTCTGTGTGTGTACTTTTAGTAGAGATGGGGTCTTCCCATGTTGGCCAGGCTGGTCTTGAACTCCTGACCTGAAGTGATCCGTCTGTCTTGGCCTCCCAAGGTGCTGGGGTTACAGCCATGAGCTACTGTATCCAACCATGATAGCTCTTTTTATAAGGGTGTATTTAATTCAATTTCTTTATTGATCTAGTCTGGCTTTAGAAAAACATTTTGGTTTTCTTTTTTTTTTTTTTTTGAGACGGAGTCTTGCTCTGCCACCCAGGCTGGAGTGCAGTGGCCGGATCTCGGCTCACTGCAAGCTCTGTGTCCCGGGTTTATGCCATTCTCCTGCCTCAGCCTCCCGAGTAGCTGGGACTACAGGCGCCCACCACCTCGCCCAGCTAGTTTTTTGTATTTTTTAGTAGAGACGGGGTTTCACCGTGTTAGCCAGGATGGTCTCGATCTCCTGACCTTGTGATCCGCCCGTCTTGGCCTCCCAAAGTGCTGGGATTACAGGCTTGAGCCACCGCGCCCAGCCCAACATTTTGATTTTCAAGGCAAAATATATATTCCTTAATCCAACTGTAATATTTTAACTCTTATTAATATAATTAATTAGTTTGTTTTCACCTACTTCAGCCTGAAGTCATCAGCGGTCAGTCTGGCATTGTCATTTTGTAGAACAATGCTGGCGTTGCAGGTGGTTGCAGAAATAATCTAAATAGGGAAGATTATGAAAAATGTTGATTACCTAAAGTCAAAGGAGGCTCCAGATTTCAGTGTGATTTTATATCTTCTTAATCTGTCAAACATCTGTTTTAGTATCTTTTTTCTATGTTAAAGAAATCTGGATTTTCTTCAGATAATAAGCATCCAGAGCTTAAGCGCCACATAGGTACTTTTATTACTTTTGATCAAATGGTATAAGCTAAATATAAGAAAAACAAAGTGAATATATCTGTTTTGAAATGATTTCTTTTTCATTATTTAATTCTACAAGATTTTATTGCCAGGTACTGCACTTAGCACTGGGAATACCGAGTGAACAAATCCTACATCACATAAATTTGTTAAACACATTTTATATTTTCTCTTCTTTAAATTATCCAGACACAAAGTCTGTAGTAAAAGTATGCAAATCCCTATTTCTTACCTGCCTTTTAAGATCTTCAATGACTGAGAAGTATCTGCTATAGTCATGATCGTGTCCCCGGGAAGAGCCAGGCTCACATTTCTGGTACCAGCCCTTGATCTTCTGCTCCAGGTCTGCGTTGGCCTCCTCCAGAGCACGCACATGGTCCAGATAGGACGCCAGGCGGTCATTGAGATTCTGCATGGTCACCTTTTCATTCCCAGAGAGGAGGCTGTGCTCATTGCCAAGAAAACCAGTACAGGCACCACTTCCCAACCCTCCACTGCTATTGCAGAAGCTTCCTCCAGAAGAGATGCCCCCAAGAGTACAAGAAAAGCTGCTTCCTGCTCCAGACCCAACACACACATTTCCAGCCACAAAGCCTGTTCCTCCACCAGACAGCCTACCAGACCCAGTTCGCGAGCAGATCCGCCTGGACCCACCAGAAAGTCGAAAAGACATGGTGGCAGCACAGTTGGGCAACCCCTTGCCAAAGAGAGGAGCAAAGCCAGAGTTCACCTTCCACACTCGTTAGCTCCCTTGGCCTTTTATAGGATTCACTGGGTCATTTCAGTCTTGACTATGCCAGTCTGTAATAAAATTTACTTGCCTCCTAATTGTTGTTTTTCACAATTGGGTGATTTTTAACAGCGTCCAGTCTGTAGGTGGAAAGGTGCCCCAAGGATATTTTTTATATATAAAAATGGTGCCAGGTGAAGTAAAACTAAATCATAGTCTCAAAGGCCAAAATTAAATATGACTAAATATGCATCTTTTTGACCACTGGAATATTAATAGAATCTAGAGTCTCCCTGTCACATATAACAAAGAATTAATAATTCCAATGAGAAATGTCTCCTACTTTTGTCCTGTTAATGCTCATAGAGTATTTCTAGTATTCCCACTTCATTGAGTGCCTCCTTTCTTCCTTTTTTTGTTTCTTTTATTTTTCTTTTTTCCTTTTTTTAAGAGAAGTGGTCTCGCTATGTTTCCCACGCTGGTCTTGAACTCCTGGCCTCCAGTGATCCTCAGCCTCGGCACCCAGCTCAGCCTCCTGTAGCCAGCATTACAGGTGTAAGCCACTGCACTGGATGTCTGGGTGTGTTTTCCTTCTTCTTGACACCAGACAATCTCAGAATCTATTGATCTTTCAGTAGCGGGAGATTTTAAAAGAAATCTACCATTTCTTGAATTGAAAACTGAAGTAACAGAAATCCTGCAGTCCCGCTTATTATTAATTTCAATATAATTCATGAATATGTCATCGTGGTGGAGAATTATTTTGATTGAGATTTCTTGGTTCGGTCCAGGAGTAGGACATCAATTCAACTAACAGTCTCCAAATTGTTCACTTCCCTATCCCTAAATAGTGTTTACTGTCTTTTAGTGTAAATGTATGTATTTAAGACATTAGGAATTATTTTGAGAAGTGAGTGATTAGCAAGGAGTAAAATATATAAAGAGGGAGGCATTTTCATCATTACCTAGAAAACCAGTACTTATGGAACCCTAGAGAGAAGATAAGTTATCACAGGAAAGTACTCTTTATTCTCTTGCCTTGATGCCCTGGAAAGTTATCCAGGCTTGGATCATTTCCCTACTGGGCAAATGAAAATAATAGCATCAAACAGTCTCAAATGAATGTTGAGCAGTTCCAATCATGAATGACTATAAGACAGTTTGAAAGGCACAAACATTTTTAAATGTTAATTGTTTAAATTATTATAATAAAGTGGACATGTCAGACAGGGTAAAGTCTCTATCACCTATAATGTTATAAATTGATTGGTTAACTAATTATGGATTTAGTTTTGAAACAGTAATTTTTTTCTGAATGATATTTTTCAGTGTTCTGGATACTGAATACTTTGGAAAACATCCAACATTATTGTCACTAAAATGTATGTAACATTGAGTGGACTGCATGGATTTTCCAAATCAAAAATATTTAAAAATAAATAATAAATACAAAGCTATAACTGGACCATCAGCTTAGGTTTAAAACAGTGCATGATAACCTAGATACAGTTCCTATTTAGAGACTTTTTACTGATTTTGTTGTGACCTGGTCAAATTTTTAATCTTTTGCTCATTTTTCCCAGGAATAAAACAAGAAAAACAGAGAATATTGTCAGTTTAATGGTTTATAGAGCTTGAGTTTCTTAGGTGAGTTATTATGAGATTTCAAAGTATTATTAACATAATCTATTTATCTCTAGATACTTTACAAATACAAATTATCTTTTGTGAAATAAGTTAAACACATATTATTAGGACCATTTTGGAGATGAGTTGTCTTTCAAGCTAAGTGGCCACAGAGCATTTCCGTATCAAAGCAGGACTGGAATGTATGATGCTTAACTCCTTCTTGAAACGTTGTTGCCTATTTACTCATGTGCATAGGTCTCTTAAATTATTTTAATAATAGATTTTCCTCTAAACTAATACTTATTTTTAAAATGTACGTATGCTCTAGTTCTTTCTGGAAGTGGAGGATAGATTTAACAAATTCTCTGGACCACTTCAGTCTATACATTTTTTCCCCGAGATTGATTATTTTATTCATGGCAAGAAAGTGGTATTTGGATGTATATAATTGATCATTTCTTAAAAATCTACTAGTTAGTAGAACATTACATGATGTGCATATGTATTTTAGGTATTCAAAATGAATTGAATTAAGTTTTATGCAGTGTTGCTGTCTCCTTATTTCAGGATAAAGTTTTTCATTACATTATCTTGTTCTGATGATCATATGCTAATTTTCCCCCAATAGATTTATTGTTTAGTTTCAAGTACGCTGTTGTTTAAAATTCACATTCTATATTTCTGTTAGATAACCCTTTTTCTTGAACTTGAATGAGGTTTGTTTTGTCACTAGATTCCTAATTTTTGTTTTTGTTTTGTTTTTGTTTTTTTTTCCTGAGAATCAGATTCTGGTATACTAAGTCCTTCCACAAAATGGCTTCCCTGGTTTGGTTTGGGAAAAAGGAGATACTGATGTCTCTGCTAATGTCAGACCGACTGGAGTGAGCATGCACGTAGTTTCTTTATCCCTTCTCTTGCTAGAAGGAAAGTGGAGTCATAAGGTTTTCACTAGCATGGTATTATGTCGTGGTGAGCACCAGACTCTGAGCCATTCTGTGTGGTTTACACATTTCAGCACTTCCTGTTATTAGCTGTGTGATCTTGGGCAAATTACTCAACTGGTCTCTGCCTCAGTTTCCTTATCTGTAAAACGAGGACTATAACAGTACCTACCTCATAGGGTTGTCATGAGGAATAAATGATGCTTAGAACAGAGTCTAGCACCCAGTAAGTGCTGGTTATCAATTATTATTGACTCTTTCCTGGAAGTCATATTTAAAGGTCTTGAATATCGGCCTGGTTTTAGCAGAAAGAATTTATTCCCTGAGTTATGGTGAGTTGGTGGCCAGGCGTCTTAAATACTGTGAAATCTGAGCTAAGTATTCGGTGACTCACCCCTGTAATCCCAGCACTTTGGGTGGCTGAGACAGGCGGATCACGAGGTCAGGGGATCGAGATCATCCTGGCTAACATGGTGAAACTCCGTCTCTACTGAAAATACAAAAAAAATTAGCCGGGCCTGGTGGTGGACGCCTGTAATCCCAGCTACTCGTGAGGCTGAGGCAGGAGAATGGCGTGAACCGGAAGGTGGAGCTTGCAGTGAGCCAAGATGGCACCACTGTACTCCAGCCTGGACAACAGAGTGAGACTAACTAAAAAAAAATAATAATAAATTAAAGACTTTGTAGTATTACGGTTTACTCTTAGTGTTGTACATTCTACGGGTTTGGAAAGTGTATAATGACATGTATCCATTCTTATAGTATTATCCAGAGTATTTTCACAGCCTTAAAAATCCTCTGTGTTCTGCGTGTGCATCCCTCTCCTTCAATTTCTGGCAGCCACTGATCTTTTTACTATCTCCATAGTTTCGCCTTGTACAGAATGTCATGTAGTTGGGGTCATACAGTATGCAGCCTTTTCAGAGTGGCTTCTTTCACTTAGTAATATACATTTAAGTTTCCTCTGTGTCTTTTCATGGCGTAATAGCTCATAGCTTTTTAGCACTGAATAACATTCTAGTGTCTAGATGTACCACAGTTTATTTATCCATTCGCCTTCTCAAGGACATCTTAGTTGCTTCCAAGTTTTGGCAATTGTAATAAAGCTGCTCTAAACATCTGTGCACAGGTTTTTGTGTGAATGTAAGTTTTCAATTCCTATGTGGTAGGATGTTTCCTTTTCCTAATTTTCATACAAGTGTATATGATGCGAGGACTGGTTAATTAAAAAGTTAAGTGAGAGGGTATCTGCCTTACATTCACCTAGGTATTACTACATGCATGTGGGAAAGAGAGGAGGAAAGACAGCTCGAAAGTGACTGTGTTTCAACTGGACTGAACCAATTCTACAGAGTTCAGTAACAGGATACTGGTTCCAGAGAAAAACAGGCTGTTTTTGTTATGGGATAGGTGAGTGGGAGCCAAATCTCTCACCCACAAATAAACCTCTGGAGGGTTTTCTGCTGAGTTTAACCTCCTCCCATTCCCAGCCTTGAAATAGATTCATTAATGGTAGGTTCTGAAATTATTGCACTAAAACTTAAGTTTGACTTGAGAGCCACATGGCTCTGCAGTCTTGGAATGCAAAAACGAAGTAGAGAACTTGTGAATTCCTACCCTTATGGTGGAGTGATCAAGATTATGAATTAGATACCCGCTGGAATTCTCCTCTTACCCTTATCCTCACAGGTCTCTTTTTCCCCTTCTACCTTCAAATATCACCACTTATAGCCTTTCCTTTATGTTTAAGGTTGTTTCTGATTCTTCAGTTTCTTATTTCTATGTCTATGAGCATACTGACCTCAGGAACTGGATCTTATTAACTGTTTTATCCTCGTTATCTGGCATATAGTGTGTGCTCAGTAAGTACTTTTTGTACTGAGACAAGGGAGACAAAATTATACAGAGAAGTGAAAAAGACTCCAACTAGTTTTCATGTTAAACTTACTTCCAACTTGTGAAGACCATTGAATTAAACAGAAGAAATTAAAGACAAAATTCAGCACCCATTGGAAGGTGTATCTAAAATGCAAAGATTGGCCAGAACCAGGGAAGATGACTTGCAACAGGAAGAACTTTTATTGAAACACCACCATAGAGAAAAAGCCAAAGAAATGGTACTATTCTAAAAATAACTTGTCTTAATTCATTGAAAGAAAAGCAGAAGAATAAGGGGACCCTTATTTAGGAAACTGGTTTCATTTTGGGATTTTAATTTGGGGGCCATTGTTTCTCGGAGGCGGCAGTTCAGGAAGGCACCCTCTGTTCATTCTTGTTGTTGACTTTGGTGGCTTTCTCTTCCACGGTGTGAACTCTGGATGAGAGAACTTTGCCACGAGGATCTATTTCTTCAACAACTGTTTTGACAATGGTGGTTTTAGATGAATCTAAAATGCCACATATAAACTGTTAGAATTTACCAAATTCATAAATAGGAAATAACTCGTTTGAAATACATACAAATAAACACTGAATACCTAACACAGCTTTTGTTTACCTTTTGTCTGATTTCCTGGGCCTCCACGGCCTTTTGATTTAGAACAGGAGCTGTAAAAGTACAGAGCACTTAGATGGATCATTTCATTCTGCTTTACTGAGGAAACTGAAAAATAATGATTTAAGGTGGGAATTCACTGCATTCTGAAATAACACTAAAAGAATGTTATCTCCATGTGATCTAGATCATTAGATATTTTGTAATTGATTTCAAATAATCTTTAGTAATCTTAAAAATGAATTGTTTTCTCAATGACAGCAATACTGACCCATCTTCTCCATCTATCAGGAGGCAGTAGGTCTCAATTTCTTTTTCCAGGTGGACCTTGACGTCGAGGAGCTGCTCATACTCCAGCTTCTGGCCCTCAGTCTCGGTTCTGACCTGGTGCAGCTGCTCCTCCAGGGCCCCAATCTGAGCCTGGATCTGTGCCAGCTGTGCACAGTAGTTGCTCTCGGTCTCTGTCAAGGAGCACTCCAGGGAGTGTTTCTGTAGTTTAGTAAGACATAGTTTAATAGAAAAGGTCACAGTGTTTTAGAATAAGTCAAAGCATTTAAGAGATAATTAAGATAATTATCCTTACATCACACAAATAATTACATTTACCCAAAAGATTCTATTTGTTCAATATTAGTTATTGCCTTTATTAAATGTCATACTACTTTTTGATTTGAGAATGACACAGCTGGTGCTGAATGTCCCTCAGATGCCCAGGTGTGCTAAAAAAGATGAAATTTTCTCTTCATAGGGCACAGACAAAAAGATCCCTCCCCTGCACCAATGTAGCCTGTGCTTGTAGAGTTTGGCACAATTTGCCACTTTCCACACAACTGGAAGTCCGCCTACACTTTGCTACTCATTTCTAGCCATGTGACAGTCTTGGCTCATGAGGACTGTAGCTTTCTATTAAAAAGTCATCCTGCAGTGAACTGCATAAACGTTCGATGAGTAGAATAAACCACAGAAAAGAATTACCTTCTTATGCTTTAAATACAGTAGTTCAGTTCATTGGCTTGTGAATCTGAATGGGTTTATAGAGATACACAGAGGGAACACTCACTGCAATTTTACATGGAATGAAGATGAGCGTGTCTTATCCTTTCACCTGCAAGTATTTTTTATATAAAGCCTTGATTTTATGTACACTCATAGCTTCATCTGTGGATAAACTCTGGTGGTTTACTAGCCATAGTGGGAAAAGTATCGACTTGAGAGTTAGAAAATTAGGAGAGAACTTCTGGATGCCTTCATTACCCAACTGTGGGACTGTGGGAATTGCTTAACTTCGTCGAATCTCAGAGTCCTCTTTTGGAAATAATGACATGAGTTATAACGTCCGCCCTGCCCCGTGCCCCGGGGTTGTTGTGGACTCACATGTGGGCGGAAGTGCTGGGCAAACACTTAATGAAAGCAGTTATGATTATCATTACACACGTTTAGTTTTATAGTCAGTGTTCATGCCTCTACTTTGCCTCTGTTTATGCCGCTTAAAAGGAACTTGTAAGTGCTCTTAATTGAGTAATCAAAAGGAATGCTAGATGAAGTTAGGAGTGGCGCAAATGTATTTTTACTCTCTTTAAGCAGTAGGATTTTTTCTTCTTTTTCTTTTTAAATGGATACATAAGAATTGTACATATTTACGGGGTTCCATAATTATATTTCAAAACATACATTGTGTAGTGATAGAATCAGGGCAATTAGCATATCCAAGGTCCCAAACATTTATCTTTATTTGTGTGTTGGGAACATTCAAAATCCTCTCTTTGAACTATTTGAAATTATAGAATAAGTTATTCTTAACTGTAGTCATCCTCAGTACTATAGAACACTTGAACTGATTCTTCCTATTTTGCTGTAATTTTGTATCCTTTAACCAACCTCTTCGTATCCCCCTATCCCCTTCCCAGGCTGTAGTAAGCATTATCCCACTCTCTACTTCTATGAGATCAACCTTTTTAGCTTCCACATATGAGAGTTTTTTGATATTTTGACTTAGGATAGAAGATTCAAAGTCAAAACTATTTTCTTTTTCCAGTATCTTGATCGTATTTGCCAATTTCTAATATTTCATAATTATTAGCATCCAGCTATACTTTGTAGGCAAAGAGGATTGTCATGTGCAAAATGCAAATGTGTCTTATGTCAAACACTGTAATTAATGGCTGAAAACTAAAATATGTAATTATGTTGGAAGAAAATTATCTTCGATTATTTTTTTCTTAATTTCTAAAGCAAATCTGTTTTGTAACTTTTCGCTTACCGTTGCTAAGAGGGACTGAAGTTCAATCTCAAGGGTTTGAAGGGTGCGTTTCATTTCAGTAAGCTCATTCCGGGCTGAGGTGGTGGCGCCAGCGTCATCAGAGATCTGCTGCTGCAGCGAGGCGCTCTGGAACGGCAGGGGCCGCATTAGGGTGCTGCTGGCTGCTTCTGCGCCCGGCGCCCGCGGAGCGCACCGAAGCGTGGTTTTACCTTCTCGTTGAACCAGGCCTCCGCATCCCTGCGGTTCTGCTCGGCAAGGGCTTCGTACTCAGCTCGCATGTTGTTCAGCAGAACCGTGAGGTCTACCCCGGGGGCCGCGTTCATCTCCACGTTCACGTTGCCTCCAGCTGCGCACTGCAGAGCTTTCATTTCCTGAAAGATATTTGTTTAACGGAATTAGGATCTGAATATTTTATTTATTTTATTTTTTGAGTTAGGGTCTCGCTCTGATGCCTAGGCTGGAATGCAGTGGTGCGATTATGGCTCACTGCAGCCTCGAACTCCTGGCCTCAAGCGATCCTCCAGTCTGGGTCTCCTACAGTGTTGGGATTATAGGCGTGAGCCACCGCATCTGGCCTGAATATTTTTAAAGGAGCCAGATGGACAAGATCTATAGGGTTAGAAACTTTTTGGGAGGTTTGTTTCTTTTGAGAAGGATGAACAGAAGCATCTTAAACAATCTAAGCCTTATGGAGAAACTGACAGGTTCCTTCTTGAACGTTAATTTAATATATTATATTTATCATCTGAAATTAATTTGAAAATTTGGGAAGGAGGAGACTGTGAGAGCCAGCCGGGTGGAGCTTCTACCTCCTCATGATTCTTCTTGAGGTAAGCGAGCTCCTCACTGAGAGTTTCCAGCTGGATCTCCAGGTCCGTTCTGCACAAGGTCAGCTCATCCAGGACTCTGCGCAAACCGTTGATATCTGCCTCAACGCTCTGGTGAAGTGCCAGCTCATTTTCAAACCTTAGAAAAGTATTTGAAAGTTTCATGATTAGTCATTAGACATGGCACATCACAACTCAGACTAAGCTTTGAGCTAAAACTACTAAGATAATACTTAAAACTTCAGTTAGGTCACCTATCATGCCACAAATACATTTCATTGAAGCAAGAGAATGGGAAGAGGCAAAATTCTTTCTCATATGACTTTGACATTCATTTTTGTTAGTCCCCAAATTTCCCAGGTAAAATATGTTGCTCAGCTAGTTACTCATTCTAATATGCATTTTGTTTAAAACAAATACATGAATAAACAAGAACAAAGACTTGAGCCAACCTCAAATAACTTAGAAGAATAAAGGAGAAAAAATGCTTAGACAACTTTTTTTTCCTGTTTATCTTCAACTCTACTTACTTTAGCCTGAAGTCATCAGCTGTTAGTCTTGCATTATCATTTTGTAGGACAACATGGGCATTACTGGTAGTTGCAGAAATTATCTGACAAAAGAAAAGTTAGTTAAGATTGAGGAAATATTTAAGACGCATTTCAAAGTTCCTTGAAATAAAATTACCTATGAAATGACAGTGATATTTTTGGCATCTGTCTCTAATAATCAGATGATTCTTTTGAAGTTGGGTAATTTAAGTATGGTCTCTCTCACTCTTCTCTCTTTTTTTCTTGAGACCGAGTCTTGCTTTATTGCCCAGGCTGGAGTGCAGTGGCATGATCTCGGCTCACTGCAACCTCCACCTCCTAGACTCAAGTGATTCTCCTGCCTCAGCCTCCCAGATAGCTGGGATTACAGGCACGTGCCACCACACTCGGCTAATTTTTGTAGTTTTAGTAGAAACAGGGTTTCACCATGTTGGCCAGGCTGGTCTCGAGCTCCTAACCTCAAGTGATCCACCTGCCTTGGCCTCCCAAAGTGCTAAGATTACACTCATGAACCACTGTGCCTGGCAAGGTGTGGTCTCTTTTATTCCCCACCCCAAGCATTAAAAAAATCTCTTTCTGTGGGAAAGCCTATAAATATATAGCTGGAGACACTGGGCAGCTTTTGATATTTTAATATTATCAAAAGCATACACACATACCTAATACCACATGATGGATGTGCCATGTTCAAATATTAGAATTTATTAGAAATTATTTTTAATATTGAAAATGAAGTCCTAAAATTTAGAAGCTGAGGGCAAAGCCCCGTTATTATGATAGTTTATACATTTGTGCGTCTGTGAGTGGCTAAACACTCTCAGGAGTGCTAACACTCACGCCATGGCATTTCTTACCTGGTTCTTAAGTTCGTCAATAATTGGGAAGTATCTGCTGTAATCATGATCAAGACCACGGCAAGAACCCGGTCCAAACTTCTCATACCACCCCTTGATCTTCTGCTCCAAGTCGGCGTTGGCCTCCTCTAAGGCTCGAACATTCTCCAGGTAGGAGGCCAAGCGGTCATTGAGGTTCTGCATGGTCACCTTCTCATTGCCAGAGAGGAGGCCATGCTCATTCCCTGTGAAGGCAGCACAGGAAGCACTTCCCCCGCCCAGACCTCCGCCATAGCCTCCTGCAGATGAGCTGCCCCCAAAAGCACAAGAGAAGCCACTTCCAATGCCTGGCACACCGCATGTGTTTCCGGCCCCAAAGCCTGCTCCCCCACTAGAGAGCCTCACAGAGCCAGCGCCCCCGCAAGAGCCAAGTCTCCTCGAGGTAGAAGAAAAGCGCACAGACATGGTGTCCAGGCTGGAGCGTTTGTTTCTGGGGTGTTGCTCTGATGGAGAACGTCCTACTCAAACAGCTTGGTTTGCCTTTATATACACATTATTAGGGTGTCTCTTGATGAGCTTTGCTCATAGCCAAATGATGTTTGCCAGCTCATTGTGAATTATCCATAATGGCGTGTTTTTTTTAATGAATGGCTTTACCATACTGTGTCCATTTCTGTAGGTGGATACTTATCGTGGAGTTATTTGTTATCTCTGGAGTTGGACAGGGTGGAGTATTATCAGGATTATTATAGTGATGCATTTCAAATGTAGTATGAGTAACCCTTCCTGTCTTCCAGGCTTCAGGAATGTATAATATCTGTAAGGATAAAAAAGTACAATAGACAGATTTCTCTTTCCCTTACCCAAATCAGCATTGTGTTTTCTTCAGCAATGAAGTATCATAGTCATAGTTTTCTATCAGATATGTTGAAAATAATTTCAAGACCGTGTGTCCATAATACCAGAAGAAGGAGGGGAGGTCCTAAAGGAAAACAGAGGCATTAAAGGGAATCTTCTTTGGAGACCAACAGTGTTCCTTTGATCCTTATCCTTCCTGAATTACCATTTGATCTGTACTAGTTTTCTGTCTAAGTTCCGTTGCTAACCAGGTTAGGTAAAGGAATTGGTCACCTCCTTGGGCCTCAGTTTCCACATCTGTAAAGTGAAGAGTCTAGAATGTGGCCTCTGTGTTCCCTTTCTATCTCTAGATCGCTCATATTTCTGCATTCCTTCTGTTGGCTGTCCATTTCCATAGCACTTTTCTGCATTGCTTCTTGTACTTTTCACCTCTTACTTATTTCTGAATTGTGGTCCCACCATTTTACTGAAATTAACCTCTCAAACATCACTGCACGTCTCTAATCATCATTTATTTTATTTATTCTCCTATACTCTCTTGGTTACATTCAGTACTGACAACCTCAGTCTGATGAGTCTGATCGAGTTTCAGACAGCTGCTTTCTGAGAATTTTTCTACATCTCATGTTGTTACCCTTTCCTCTTCCATTTATAGCTCCTGCGCCCTACCTTTGTCATTTCTTATAGTTTTGTGCTTGGTATTTACGACTCTCTCTCCTTTTTTTTTTTTTTTTTTTAAAAAACCCCACTTGTTCACGTAGGCTTTAGGGCAGGGGGGGGATCTCAGCTTACTGCAACCTCCACCTCCCAGGCTCAAGTAGTCCTCCAACCTCAGCCTCCTGAGTATCTGGGATTACAGGCATGTGCCACCATACCTGGCTGATCTGTGTATTTTTTTGTAGAGATGGGGTTTGCCATGTTGTCCAGGCTGGTCTTGAATGCCTGGGCTCAACAGACCCTCCCACCTTGGCCTCCCAAAGTGCTGGGATTACAGGCAGGAGCCACCTCACTGTCTTAATGTAGATTTTCCCTCACTGACTTGTCTGTTCTGTTTTACTACTTCCTTCTTTCCCATCTTTTTCCCTTTGTTCATGTTGTTCTTTCCACCTGGTTTTCTTCTTCAGACTAAAAATTATAACAAATCATTTGAGATCTTGCATTTGCCAAGAATGATTGACATCACTTTCAATTACCTAGATTGAAAATCAAGCTGGCAAAAATTTAAATTTTCATGACTTAATAAAACATGAAAAACATGAAAAACAAACACTTAAAATGTCAGGAGCAAAACCAACACATATTCAATTTTAGGAAAGCCATGATTCCATTGAAGAATGCTTTCAAAATACGAACCCAGCCCAGGCGCAGTAGCTCACACCTATAATCCCAGCACTCTGGGAGGCCGAGGGGGCTGGATCACTTGAGATCAGGAGTTCAAGACCAGCCTGGCCAACATGGTGAAACCCCGTCTCTACTAAAAATACAAAAATTAGCTGGGTGTGGTGGTGCATGCCCGTAATCTCAGTTATTTGGGAGGCTGAGGCAGGAGAATCGCTTGAACCCAGGAGGCAGAGGTTGCAGTGAGCTGTGATCATACCACTGTACTCCAGCCTGGCTGACAGAGCGAGACTCTGTCTCTTAAACGGAAAAAAAAAAAAAGTGAACCCAAAATGATATCCAACCTTTTATTTCTAATCCTTTCCTAGGGTTTGTCACCTCATTTCTAAGTTTTTTTTTTCTAATTGTGACTTATGTAGAGAAGCAAAATTCTCTACTTTCACAACCACAAGTGAGGGTGGAATAAAAATCTTTTCAGATGTGAAAGGTCTCAAAAAAGTTATCTCCTTTGCACATTTTGTTGGGAACCCACGCGAGAGAAAAACATGAAAAAGGAAAACTTAGGTTCCTGGAAATGGAGCTCCAATGTGAGCACACTGTGTTCCCACATGACAGCTGGGTAGCAGGCTTAAAAAACAGAGAGCCCATATTGCACAGGAGGACAGGAGATTCTGAGAGTGAGGTCTTCATGGGAATAGATGGAAATGATTGCTTGGTAGTTTTAATTGCATAAGAAAGTGGCATGAGAGATAAAGATACGGGGCAAACAGGGTTAAACTAGTTAGAAAATTGTTCTAACTTTAACTCTAAACTAGGGGTCCTCCATGAATTCAGAAGGGAATGGAACAGCCTACATCCTGTGAATTCTCAGAATGACCAGCCATGGTTCCCTCCTGGGAGGGCAACCCACGACGAGGAGAAACTGCTGGGGGAAGAATCAAAATTATTCAGGAGAGGGTCATAGACAGGAAGGAAACAGAAGGTCTAGATACAAGTTGGGGAGGGAAAAAAAGATAGGAAATTTCAGAAATCAAGCCAATGTATTTTTGAATCCTAGATAAAAACAAGAGAAAAGGGAACTCTGTGAAGTTAGTAAAGCTATTTGGAATTATACTTTATTATTATTATTATTTTTTGAGATGAAGTCTCACTCTATTGCCCAGGCTGGAGTGCAGTGGCACGGTCTTGGCTCACTGCAATCTCGCCTCCCAGTTTCAAGTGATTCTCCTGCCTCAGTCTCCCGAGTAGCTGGGATTACAGGTGTGCACCACCACGCCCGGCTATTTTTGTATTTTTAGTGGAGAGGGGATTTCACCATGTTGGCCAGACTGGTCAACTCCTGACCTCAAATGATCCACCTGCTTCGGCTTCTGAAAGTGTTGGGATTACGGGTGTGAGCCACCATGCCCGGCCAGGAATGATACTTCAGTCTAGAAGTTAAGGAACATGAATTGGCAATAAAACCAAGCAAAAGAAAAGGATTGAAGTAAAATCCCAAGAAATGTGGATACAAGATAATAAGGGTGAGGAGTTGATAGTGTCCCCATAGAAAATGAAAGCATACCGGAAAGACATGCCTACAAAACTGAGTAAGATACAACCCACCATTTCAAAATCGCTAAAAATGACAAAAGAAAAAAAAATCCCCATAAATCAGAATTAGAAAAAAGCTTAGAAATGAGGTGACAAACCTTAGGAAATGATTAGAAATAAGAGGAAAAAAAACTAATTAAACTAGGGTAGAATCAAAGAAAATGAGAAATTTAGTGGAATCAGTCCCCAGAAGAAAGACATATTCTGGAAAAATCTTAAATAAAATATTAGCAAATATAATTCAATAATATATTAAATAACATAAAATATCTCAAGGAAGTTATTTACCAGAAATGAGAATGACTCAATATTATGTGGAGCAGATAAAAGTGTCCTATGACAGAAACCATATGATCACCTTAAAAGTACTAGAAGAACTGTCCCAGCAGTTGTAAAACTCAGAACCTAAGATGGAATTTTTTATAAATATGACAATGAATTATACATTCCTATATGATGACAAAAATCAAAAGAAAAATAGAAATGTCAAAACATTTGCTACAGCCATAAAAAGTGGCAATTTATTTCCCTTGCAAACAGCTCCCATAAATCTTGGGTTTTTGTTAAAAGAAGGAATAGCAGCATGTAGGTTTTGCTTTAACAACCACTCAAGTACAGTAGTTGCATTCCTTTTCCTTCAGATGGAGACTGATTTTTGGGAAGTACTTTCAGTGTAGAAACCCACTTCAGCAAAAAGCAAGGTGAAGCTTCAAGGACTGGAGAAGAGCAGGTAACCATTAGCAGAATGTGTAAAGATCAGGAGCCCTAGAATTCTGCCCAGCAAAGGAAAACAGTGAACCAAAGACCAGAGTCATTTTTTACACGCCTAGGAAGGAAGGACAGATTTAAGACCCAAAAGACTGAGGGCAGGATGTTTCCTTCCATCCTGTGGACTCAACAGAACTTAAAGGAAACTTATCCAGAATTTAATTTTACTCCCATTCCTTTGCTGAATAGACGCACAGGGAATTCTGGTTTATTTTTTTCAACAAGAAGTGGTGAATTTAGAGTTATCTTTTCAAGTAAACAGTCCCCTCACCACAAAGTGTAGTGTGCACTTTCTGTGCTGTAATGGGCCTTGCCTTGGAAAGCAGGCCACCATGAAGACTGTTAAAAAAAAAAAATCAATGTGTCATGAGCATACCTGATAAGCAGGTCTGGCGTCATGGGCATAAAGCCTGTGCAGTTGCACAAGGTCTCATGTTCAGAAAGGCCCCACATTTGGATTAATGCTCTCCCATTACCATCTTGAAAATCTTAGTTTCAAGATGGTAGCAGGACTTTATCTTTTTAACCTGTCTCTTGTTAGTGAATTCTGATGGGACTATGGGGCATACAAGTGAGCAGAGAAGTACGCCAGATATGTTTGCCTGCAGGTGCTCCTTACTGTCTCAGGGGCATATGCCCATGTGCCCAACATTCTGGTGGATCCACAACGTGCAGGAGTCTAACAAAACCCAAAGCAAGTACAAGGTAAGTATATTGTGTCTATAACTGAGTAATCCCAATTTCTATCGAACCCAAGAAGCCAGGCTTTCCATTCAAACCAGAACTTGCTCTCTGAGTATAGAAAGAAGACACTGGTCTTCTAAAAAAATGTGAATGACCAAGGAACTCTATCATATACTTTTTTTTTTTTGAAACAGCGTCTTGCTGTGTCATCCAGTCTGAAGTGCAGTGGTGCCATCTTGGCTCACTGCAGCCACCACCTCCTGGGTTCAAGTGATTCTCGTGCCTCAGCCTCCTGAGTAGCTGGGATTACAGGCATGTGCCACCAAGCCCAGCTAATTTTTGTATTTTTAGTAGAAATGGGGTTTCTCCATGTTGACCTTGCTGGTCTCGAACTCCTGACCTCAGGTAATCCACCCGCCTTGGACTCCCAAAGTGCTGGGATTACAAGAGTGAGCCACCACGCCTGGACTATCATATAGTTTTTTGTACTGCTTTCCTGCTTGCCTGTGTTGCCAACTGCTTAAGTGGAAAATGATGATATAGAAAGATCAAACAACCCATAGTTCCTTTTCCTTTTAGTCTTCTTACTCATTGGTAAACCAAAGGTAGAGAATGCTGGTAGAAGATGAGTATATACAGAAGTGAAATATAAACAATTGAGTTTGTTTTGTGCAGTGTTTCCACTGTTTTGGTAGGAACAAAATACATATACATGTGTGAGCTACAAATTATGAATTGTGTGATCTTGGGGATTCTGTATACAAGTTAAATGTTCTTATGCTTGGATTTCAATATAAAACGAATGGTAACATTTATGCCAATAACTTAAAATTTTAATTTTTCTTTATGATGTGGTTTGGCTCTGTGCCCCTACCCAAATCTCACCTTGAATTGTAATCCCCACGTGTCAAGAGAGGAAAGTGATTGGATTATGGGGGTGGTTTCCCCATGGTGTTCTCTGAGATAGTGTGAATTCTCACGAGATCTGATGGTTTTATAAATGGTAGTTTTTCTTGTGCCCTCATACACTCTCTGTTTCTTGCCGCTATGTGAAGAAGGTCTTTGCTTCCCTTCACCTTCTGCCATGACTGTAAGTTTACTGAGGCCTCCCCAGCCATATGGAAGTATGAGTCAATTAAACCTCTTTTCTTTATAAATTACCCAGTCTCAGGTAGTTTCTTTATAGCAGTGTGAGAACGGACTAATACACTTTGCTTAGAACAAAACTAAATGGTGAAAAAAAAAAAAAAAAAGAAAGGAAAGAAAACAACAACAACAGAAAACCACCAATCAAAACAACAAAATCCAGGACAAGTTGAAAACATAAATGCGGATGCAAGGAAACAGCTTGATATTTTAGTGCCTTTGGGTGATACATTTTGCCTGATTGTTGAATAAGGAATCCCATGATTTCCTTTGGCACTAGGTCCTGAAAATTATGTAGCTGGCCCTGAATATTATACATTTGGAAATTATTTCTCTGTGAATTTCTAGTATTTGCTTCATTTGATGGCTTTTGGCTGAAGATTTTGTGAATATCTCATTTTTCACCGCTTCTCTGAATCCCATGTGACTGGAGGGTTGTGAGACAGAATTCCTTCTCTTGCTGGAGATTTTCACTGGAATCAGGCCATATACTAGAGAAATAAAGGAGCTGCTTTCCATTTAGGCAATTTAATACTTGTTGGGAATTCCTACCATACATTTTGATCCAGAAAGGTATAAATAGTTGTAATCACAAGAATCATGATGTTCATCAGCCTCATGGGGCTTCATGTTTGAGAACAGGTGTTGGTGGGTTAAATTTGGCTTGCCATGTGTTTTTGTACAGACTGTGAGCTAGGAATGGTTTTACATTTTTAAATGATTGAAAAAAGTTAAGAATAATATTCCATGACAGGTAAAAATATTTACAGTTCAAATTTCAGCATTAATAAATTAAGTTTTATTGGAACACAGTCATGTTCATTCATTCATTTATTGTCTATGGCTGAGGTTTGTAGTTGAAATAGAGACTGTATGGCCTGCCATGCCTAAAATATTTACTATCTGAGTCTTCACAAAAAAAGCTTCTGATCCCTGTTCTAGGAAAAGTGTCACTGACACAAGCCATATTGCTGTGGAGTTTTCTGGAGATTATCCTGTTTAGATGAGGAATGATATCCTGAGTATTGTGAAAAGAAAGAGTTTGAGTTTGAGAGAGGCTCTTGGTAAAATACTGGGAATGCGTCATCTAGTGGTGAGACTTTTCAGTCACAGGAGAATTTCTGAATTTTTTGATTATTTGCCCACATAGACATGGTGTGATTGAAAGATTATGCCTAGTGAATGTTTAATATTCAAATGCCATGTGGCGGTATTGACTATTATTTAAAGCAACAGTGAAAGGCAATTAAAATATATTCCACAAATGTTTCTCTATGAATTAGACAGAGAAAAAAATCACAAATAATTATTTATTAGTCATCAGTGAATGGAAATGAATGCACATCAACTTTTTTATTTATTGGAAACAAACACCCAACATCCTGTAAAACTAAGAAAACAGATATTTTTGCTAAGTAACTTATCTTTAAAAGTAAAAAGTGTGTATATTCTCTCTGATATTTAGAATAACACAATTGTATAGGATCCTTTCCCAAATTATTCTTTTATCTAAAATGACAGCTAGAAAGGAACCCTTTGTTCTGTCTTGCCGTTGGTCATTTTAGATGTCTTTTCTTCAATGGAGTGAATCCTTGATGAAAGAACTTTACCACGTTGATCTATCTCTTCAACCACTGTCTTTACCAGTGTGGTTTTGGATAAATCTAGAAATAAAACATAAGAATACATATATTCAACCAAAAAGATTACATGACAATTCCACTGCTAGTTCAATGTAATATATTATGCGTATTTTTGATTGAGGGAGTAAGTGTATATTTATAATAATAGCTTGGGATAGTTTTAGCCACTTAATACTTCCCATTCAGAACAGTTTAGTTAAAATTACTTAAATATTGACTACGGTTGTAGTGTATGACTGCCATTAACGTAAAAGTATTGCTCTGATAGAAATAGAACTAGAGGGCTGGTGTGGAGGCTCACGCCTGTAATCCTAGCACTTTGGGAGGCCGAGGTGGGCAGATCACTTGAGGTCAGGAGTTTGAGACCAGCCTGGCCAACATGGTGAAACTCTGTCTCTATTAAAAATATAAAAAACTAGCCGGGCATGGTGGTGGGTGCTTGTAATCCCAGCTGCTCAGGAGGCTGAGGCAGGAGAATCACTTGAACCCAGGAGGTGGAGGTTGCAGTGAGCTGAGTTCGCACCATTGCCCTCCAGCCTGGGCAACAGAGCGAGACTCTGTCTCAAAAAAAAAAAAAAAAAAGGTAGAACTAGATTTTATTACCTTTAGATGAATTCCCAGAGCTTCCTGATCCAAAGCCCTTTGATTTGGAGCATGAACTGTAAAAGAAATATAATTTATTCTTTTATATTTCTGCTTACTATCAGTTAAGAAATATTCATTGACTCAATGAACTCAAGCGAAATTTGTATACCAAAAACAGGTCTTAGTTTTCTGTAGAGGAAACTCTTAAGATTTTTATGAGTAGGAGTTGAAAGTAATTAAATGTTATCTAAAGAGAGAGTTTAAATAAATCTTATTTCCATCTGATTTTTTTTTACACCCAAAAATTTAAAACTTAAGAACATACATACATATATACGGATCCAGGTGGTTTGTTCAGAGTACATTTATTTCAGGGCAGCAGTTATATTAGGTATGCACTGAAAGAAGGATAAAACCTGCTTGTGAGAGGTGGAGAGAATCTTGAAACCCACAGTGATTAACATGGACAACAGATGCAAATGGCTACAGGAACAGTTCCAGTCATCTAAGGCAGAGGAGAACACTGTGATGTACAAGATTTGGAAGAAATGACTCTCTTCCGAAAAAGCAAGAGATGGACATGCTTTTCTGCAGTGGGACTGAAAAAGAAAGGGCTTGGAAGTATGGAAGGCTAATGGGCAGCCCATGTTTGTAGCTTAAAAGAAGTAAAAACTGGATTTTCAAATGACTTTACTTACTTTCCGTCTCCATCTATCAGGCGGCAGTAGGTCTCAATTTCTTTTTCCAAGTGGACCTTAACGTCGAGGAGATGCTCATACTCCAGCTTCTGGCCCTCGGTCTCGGTTCTGACCTGGTGCAGCTGCTCCTCCAGGGCCCCGATCTGAGCCTGGATCTGTGCCAGCTGCGCACAGTAGTTGCTCTCAGTCTCCGTCAAGGAGCACTCCAGGGAGTGTTTCTGAGGATATCAAAGAAGCCATGGCAAGGGATGAAAACACTCTGAGGACCAGTAGAACAGTGTTTCTCAGTAACCAGCAGGATTGCTTCCTAGGCAGTTGTGGAAATTTGTGAGGCATGTCACAATCAAATGGGAAAGAAAGGAGGCTGGCATTTATGAAGTGGGGGCCAGGCATGATGGACGTGGGATCCCAATGTGGGATAAATGGCCCTTTTCCCACAAGACTTTTGATGTTCCACTGGACATAGGTGACATATAGGTTATATTTCTACTAAAACTGACTGATATATTAAAGCGCCTTTTAAGGATAGCAGAATAGAAAAATCGGTGTGGGAAAACTTGTATTTTGAAATTATATATTTATTTCTGAGTTACCTGTTGTTTGCGTGTTACTCTGCTACTGTCCCCGCAGATCCACCCCGCCAGTGTTCCAGGGCCTTTTGTGCTACTGGTTTTTTTTTTTTTCTAATCCATCTTTGATTTTCTGGTCTCTATCAAAGGTCTTTTATTAAGGTACCTGAGATTGAATGAGTGCCTTAACAGATGTGAGATTTCAAGGCAAGAGCTATATCTCATAACACAATACAGGCCATTATTTCGACACTACTCTTATGAACATCATACTTCCTCTTTGCTACTTCTACAGTCTGTAATTTGTCTTGGCATCTGCTCCCTACTTTAATGAAGGTAATTTTCCTCTTTCCTTTATTATAGATAAATATGTCTGGGCAATTATTACTTCTCTTGATATTAGTCATTATCCAAGTGTCCACCCCAACTTCCAGTCTTTCATTTCCCTTTCTTGTGTGGAGGAACTTCTGATCTTACGTGGTTGAAAATGAAAGATTTATTAAGAGAAGATGCAAGGCTCTGCCTCTTTCATTACATTTTCTAGAGTAGTCGGGCCCATGTATTTACCTAGTAAATTCATTTTATCTTAAAATACTTGCCTTTTTATTGCATTTATGGTATTATACTTCAAAAAATAATTTTGTGTATTTCTAAATCCATTACCTAGTGACTTCATTCTAGCATTGCAAAGAGGGAATTACACAATATTTGTCATCACAGGCAGACATTGGATCTAATGGGGCTGAGAACCTAACACTGACTTAGAGCTACTGACTTAGGCAAACAGGTGTGTTACATGGAGGGTGCTGGGCTCTCCAGGAGGACCTAAGTGGAAGGAGATCAGGATGGTAATGGGGAGAGTGAGGCATCAGGTAGCAAGACACCAGTGAGGTGTGTGCTCGGCAACTCAAAACTTTAATTTCCCTGGTAATGCGTCCTCCTAGGATATTCCTTTTTATGATTGCTAATACACCCATAAGTCAGAGGGGACAGCATCTCTACTTCACCGTCTTCCACTGTGAAGGCTGGCTTGTCAAAGAGGGAGGAGAACAGGATGAACTTGAAGGTTTGTACATCACAGGAAGCAAACGTGAACATTTATGTATTTAGACAACTCCCAACTTGCCAATGACTTGTGTTCTAGCTCTAGGAGATTGAGCTTAGAATTCATCATAAGACAACAGGGCCTCAGGGATGTAAGTTAGGTACCATGCTCCTATTATTCTAGAATTCAGTCGTGTCCTGTGTTAAGTGGGCTTTTTGTGTGTGGATTATCCTATGAGCCCAAATTATAGTACCACTGACTGCACAGACTCTAACTACTTTATAGCATCCTTGTTTCTATGTGAAAATGCTCACAATTCTGGTCTGGGGACTCGAAAATGTATTTCCACCAACGTAGCTCAGAAATAGAGGGAGGATTCACTCGCACGGCTCCTGCAGCAGGAACAGAGTCCTCCGGGATCTAGTTCAGGGAGGAAGGGAAATGGAGAAGAAAAAAGAAAAGAAAAGAAATATAACCAGGAGCCCACAGTGGCAGGGGGTCTCGGGTACCCGCTAGCAGCAGTGATGAGGGAGAGGAGAAGAGGGCCATCCTGGTTAAGTTAGGGGCCAGTCAGCGTAAAAACAAGTCTCCCGTCTAAATTCGACATGGGGAGAAAGCACACACCTTTAGAGGGCAGCTAAATCAAAAGAATCTCCCAATGTTTTGAGTCATCTTTTCCTTCTTGGCTCACTGCACTCACTTGGGTAATAGCTGCTCTCTGTGTTACAGCCTGGTGTCCTCAGGGGGCATGAAACCTCTTATGACGAAGGGAGTCCTTAGGCCACGTACATGCCGTAATTCTCAAAGTCAAGCCTTTTGAGCACTGCCAGCTCACACTCTAGAAGGGAAGCCATTTTTAATCCTGGCTGGCTTTAATCCATTTTGACTCCATGCTGATGTTTGAAGTAAGCCAGGAGCTGGTGGTATGTGCCCAAATGGCCGAAGGCCTGACTCCCAGGTGTGCCCTCCAGGATCTGACCTCCACCCTGGACTCTGTGGCGATGAAGAGCCTGACAGTGCCCATGTGGCATTCAGGTGTGTACCCTCTCTTTCTCTGCCTGACGAAACCACATGTGGCTTCTAATATGGCTTCATCAGTATCAGGAGATGTTGGTGTGATACTAGCTCCCCGCCCTGTGTGGCACTAGCCCCACACCCCTGATCATAGACCTGTGGCTAATTTTCAGATGGAGCAATACTGCTACTGTTTGTTCTGCAGGCCTAAACTGAATTACCCTGAGAAAGGATCTATGTGAAATGTCTATTTTCATGAAATGAACACTAAGCATCAGTCAGGAAGGAAACCCCCAGTGATGTCAAGGAGGAAGAAAAAGCTCTATTTTGAGGGTCTACGGATCTGTTTTTCCTGCTCTCCTCCACTCTCTGCTAAGTATTTGCAGGCAAAGGTGTAAAAGAAAAAAGAGGGAAGGGCAGAGGGAGGTGCTTCTCGGAGGCTTTCTAGAATCACAGGATCCAGGCTGATCTTCGCTGTCACCTACCGTGGCCGTTAGGGACTGCAGCTGGATCTCCAGGGTCTGCAGGGTGCGCCTCATCTCGGTGAGCTGGCTCCGGGCGGAGGTGGCTGCGCCTGCGTCGTGGGAGATCTGCTGCTGCAGCGAGGCGCTCTGCAGGGCCGGGCAAAAGGGTCACACGGAGTCCCCACCCGCCCGGGAAGTGTGGGCAGGGGGACGGGGCCCACCTCACCTTCTCGTTGAACCAGGCCTCCGCGTCCTTGCGATTCTGCTCTGCAAGGGCTTCGTACTCTGCTCGCATGTTGTTCAACAAAACCGTGAGGTCTACCCCGGGGGCCGCGTTCATCTCCACGTTCACGTTGCCCCCAGCGGCGCACTGCAAGGCCTTCATCTCCTGGAGGGAAGCAAGAGTGTGGCTTTAGGGGCATTGCAGGTTCACACTCTGTCTGAGAAGTTTTCAAACGTGTTACTTTATGTCTGAAAGTTTGTGGTCAGGTGTACAATTTATGGCACACAATTTTTTAATTGACATATTCGATCCATATTCATGCCAATTATCTATTTAATTAGTGAGCTGTTGGCTGGGCGCGGTGGTTCACTCCTGTAATCCCAGCACTTTGGGAGGCTGAGGCGGGCGGATCACTTGAAGTCAAGAGTCCAGACCAGCCTGGCTAACATGGCGAAAACCCTTCTCTACTACAAATACAAAAATTAGCCAGGCGTGATGTAGTCCCAGCTACTCCAGAGGCTGAGGCAGGAGAATTGCTTGAACCTGGCAGGTGGAGGTTACAGTGAGCCGAGATTGCGCCGCTGCACTCCAGCCTGGCGACAGAGTGTGACTCTGTCTCAAAACAAAAGAAAACAAACAACAAAAAAAATTAGGGACCTGTTAATTAAAATCACCACCATCACCAAAAGCAGTCATAGCACCCCAAGAGAAGTTAGTTATTCTTTTAAACGAGAAAGGGATTTAAAGACCAGAGAGTTACTCAACATATGGTTACTGACTAAATGTCAGGTTGATGGGAATAGAACAGTGGAAAAAATCCTGAAATCCTGGCCCTCATAGGCATTCATCCTAGGGATGACAGCTGTCATCTATTGAATGATTACTATATGCCAGACACTGTTCTGAGCATGTGACATGTATTAACTCATTGAAGCCTTTTAACATCCCCTCGTAGTAGGTAGTATTCTTAGACTAATCTGTCTATATCCGTTGGCAAAGTTTAACAATTAACCTGAATTACTATTGTGATTTTTAACCCCCAACCCCTGGTCAGTTTAAAATGTACAGAATTGTGATTGGACTACAGGTAAAGCTTCTCCTACCTCTTCATGGTTCTTCTTGAGATATGTCATCTCCTCACTCAGAGACTCATATTGCAGCTCCTGGTCAGTCCTGCAGAGTGTCAGCTCGTCCAGGACTCGCCGTAATCCGTTGATGTCAGCCTCTACGTTTTGGTGAAGGGTGAGCTCATTTTCATACCTTGGGGGGCATTTAAGTGAATTTCAGTGCCAGTAAGACTACCTCAAGAAACGGAAATATTCAATCCCAATTGCTTTAAACTGAAAATTAGAAATTGAATTAGGACTCTAAATAGTATAAAAATATATGAAGAAAACCGTCCTCTATTACCCCTACCCAATTCTGTACTGGATAATTGGCTGTTATTTCATCACACAAATTCCAATAGCATAACCTAGTTAAATAAAAATACACCATTTTGGAATTTTATTTTAGTTAATGTTTTTCCTTAGTTGACTAATGATTTACTGAACATCGACTTTGTGCTTGGCAGTATTCTAGGCAGGCAGAGAAATATATTGATATTTTGTTCCAGGAATATAATAGCTATGTATAAGTTGATTGTAACATTATAATACAAATCCTTTGCTTCCTTTTATCTTTTAGTTGATAGTTCATTCTACTTGGGATGAAACTGAAATTTTATTTAATGAATTAAATAAATAGAAACCTTTTTCTAGAGCAGGATTTTTTCTGTCACTTACTTTAGCCTGAAATCGTCAGCAGCCAGTCTGGCATTATCAATCTGCAGAATGACATTAGCATTAGTAGTAGTGGAGGAGATAATCTAGAATAAACCAAAACAGAGAACACAAAAATTAAGTATGCTCTTATGTAATTCATTATTTCAGGAAATGAAAAAGGTACTGAAGGTTTTGCATAAAAATCTCACCCTCCTTATGTAATAATCAAAATGTTTAAATGTAACTTTTAAAAATTAAAGACATGGTTTTATTTATTCTCATGTATTCACCTAACTTTAGAACTACAATACTTTTTTATTCATATGTCTATGAATGTACTTCAACATAAACAATGGAACTAATAACATTTTAACTACATTAAAACTCATGAATCAAAGGGCCCATTTTTGAATAATAGGAAGAATTGTTTAAATAAATAAATACAAGTTACAGATAACAGTCACAAAACATTTCCTATTGTATATCTTTTGCTAGGTATTTCTTAGTTTTAAATACTTGGGATAGTTCCAAATCTGTGATTTCTCACCTTATTCTTAAGATCCTCAATTGTTAGGTGATATCTGCTATAGTCATGATCAAGTCCACGGCAAGATCCGGGTCTGTATTTTTCATACCAACCCTTGATTTTTCTCTCTAATTCAGCATTTGCCTCCTCCAGAGCTCGCACGTTATCCAGGTAGGATGCCAAGCGGTCATTAAGATTTTGCATGGTCACCTTCTCATTTCCAGAGAGGAGTCCCCCTTCGCTTCCAGCAAAGCCAATACAAGCAACATTTCCAAGGGCACCACCAGCATGGCTCCCACCAGGAACGCTGCCCAAGCCCCCTCCCAAGGCACAGGAAAATTCACTTCCAGCAACAGAGCTGCCACATGCACTGCTGCCCGCAAAGCCTGCACCTCCATTGGGTGGTCTGACAGATCCAGCTCCAGACCTTAAGCAAACATGCCTGGATCCATTAGAAAATCGGAGAGACATGGTGCTTTGAGAAATGTTCACCTTGTCTGTGTGAAACTGTAACGTCCCAGGAGAACAAAATATCATGCACTGATGATTTCTTTGGGCTTTTATATACAACTATTGGGGCGTTCCTATTTGAGTTATATATGCCAAAAGAAAAATGGCATCACTTAGATTAGCATAAAATTATGTATAATTGAGTGATTTTAAAAATAATTAATGTCTAACATCCCTAGGTGTTGCTTTGGGCTATTTGTTATCTTAAATATAATAGGGTCTGTTCTATATTAAGTTTATTAATTTAACTTCTAATTTTGAGTGAGTAATCCTTTACTTTCATCTAGACCCTAGGCATGTACTATCATTACCTGGCGCCAGGTATTATCAAAGTTTTTATAAAGTTAAGTAAGATTATGATAGAGTTCTGTGAGGTACAGTAGGGTCTCAATTACCACTGAGGGGTATAAAGGACTGCTAACTACAGAAACAAATATTCTACCCCACCAGAAAAATATGTGTTATTTAGAAAACAGAGACTAGTGACATCTCTGTTCCTACCATGATTGTAACATTTATTTATTATCTTGGACAATGACACAAATATTGACCTATTATTTTGTTTAAAATAGCATGGTTATGATGTCTGGTGCTCTATGCTAAGTGCTAAAATGAAAGACACAGTGCTAACTAAATGCAGAAATGAAAAATGCATGATTACCATCTTTAAGAAATCTATTGTCAGATTCAGACAGGGGCTGGCTCATGGTTAGCCTTCTGTGCTGGTCTAAAGAGTTTGTAATGAATCCTAAGTAAAAAGCAGAGGGCAACATGATCATGTTGAAATGAAACAAGGTGGACAATTACAAGGTTGGAACAATGGTCCAGGTGAGAAGAATGAAGGCAGTGGGGATGCAGAGAAAATGGCTTTGAGAGCATATGGTAATATGATTGAATTTGGAGAGTAGGGAATAAGGCAGAATTGGGGATAACTCTTAGGTAATTAATTTTAGATTCTGGGAATTCATAATATTCACTGAGATGGGGAATAGAGGAGGAGGAAGACACTGAGTTTAGGTTTGGACCAACTGGATTTGAGGGGTTGCTAGAATGTTGCAGATGAGATGAAGGTGGCTGATAGAAAGAATGACTGTTTAGAATATGTACACTGAACTGGAAAAATACTTGACTAGCAATGAGTAAAAGAAAGTTGGAGGTCCAGCTCTCATTCATAATGACGTTCAACTGCATGTTTGGAAGTAATCCTGGTGCAGGAATAGAAAGGATGATGATCAGACTGATGTGGGTTTTGGGATTTGAAGACAGGTCCAGAAGAAGGAAACAGTGGCAAAGAAGTTTCTGGTGTTCTTGAGAAAACGGTTGAGGCGATTGACTGTATGATCATATAGCAAGAAGAAAGTAAAATCAGAGGGACAGATGGACTGAAGAAAAGGGCAGAGGGTGAGTCATTGGGCATCCTTATGAGGTCCTGGAGCAGGCGGAGTGTGAGGGGGAGATTGATAAAGGTGAAGGATGACAGGCTAAAGTTGGATAGTGGAAATCAGAATTTTAAAGTAGTCACAACTCCAGGTGTCACCAAAGTCCAGAGAGTAGTCATGGGACTGGACCAACAGTCACTGGAACAAGAAGTCGGAAGTGGATTGGACCTGAAAGGCAAGAGAGTAGGAGGTCAGGAACTATCTGTCTATGACGTTAAATGGACCATCTGTAAAGGCATGAACTTTCTCATGATGGCAGGAGACGAGAAGGAAGTGGGCTGTGAGCCAGTGTCAAGGTTTTTGGACAATGAGGTGGAGGGGAGTGTGTGTAGTGAGGGGTCGTTGAATGGCATTTGCCTCAAAAGAGGAGTCTTAGCATAAGAATTAAGTGGCACAAAGCTAGATGTGGCATTGGGGATCTAGAGAACACAGACTCTGCCTTGAAGTCCTTATGTTAGGTGTGTGGAAGTGGGAGCAGAAGACTAGATGGAGGTGAAGAAGGAGCATGGAGAGGAGATGAGAGGAAAAGACGTGGGAGAAAATGAGAGGAAGGGGAGAGAGATGGGAATGCAGATGGAGGATGAAGGATACGTTTCTGATAGAAAAAGTTGTTAGGACAATTCACCAGAAAGTGGTTAATGCTATTAAAAAATCATTTCAATTGAACTATTTTGCAGAGAGGTCTGCAGAAAATGTTCATGTAATTGTCAAAATATGGATAAAAAGAGTTTCCACCTCATAAACCTGTTGAAAAACTAAATGAGATTATGCTTAGTGCAGTGCCTGGCAAATGGAAAACTGTCAATGAATGGCAGCCATTATTATTACTGTTGTTGTTGTTCCTTACTGGGTGTGTGAGTGTGGAGGGCTGGGACATCAGGCTGGAAGAGAAAGAGAGGTGAGCAAGGAGAGGCCTCCTTCCTCTTGAGGCCATGGCTGTAGAGGGTGGGGATGAAGAGGGTTGGCAGGGCAGGAAAAGGAGGGACAAGGGGCAGGAGGCACTTGGTTGGACGTGACTGGTTTTGAGTCCACTTGGTTGGATTTGACTGGGTTCAGGGAGTGACGACAAGTATAAAATTGTTTTGCCACCAGAATAGTCAGGGGTAGTCTCCTGGAAGTACCTTGGCCTAAGCAGTCTGGAGCCTAATTAGCTGGTGCTGAGGCGGCTCCTGTGTGGCCTCTAAGATGCATTTTCTGGACAAAGTTGTAGGATATTTTTAGAGTTGCAAAGAGCCTTAGACATCAATTCAGCCCCTTATTTGGCAGTTGAGGGCAACTGAGACTCAGAAATGTTGAACAATTTGCTCAGAGTCGTGAGGGATAGGCCAGGTGAAAACCTGGCATATGTTCAAGTTGACCTTGGTATTCTGGCACCGTGAACATATTTAGACATAAATAATTACTCTATGATGCATGCTTATACAAATACTTTATATGTTGCCATTTGTAGTCTATTTTTTTTAAACATTGGCAACCTCTTTAATATCTGGAGACTAGATATTACAAAATTAGGACTCATTTGTCCAGTATGTACACAATATTCACAGTATAGCAAAGTTAAATAAAATGCACATAACATATAGGGAAATACATAAGCTGAAATTTTCTAGTACACACCATCCATAGTCTTAACATGCATGAGTTGTAAAATGATTCTAATTGAATTGTTGAGATTTAAATATAACAAATTAGAATATCAAAATGTATAAAAAATTGTAAATCTCTCATTTATCACTAAACTCCAAATAATAATTAGACAAGTCATTGGTGTAATGTGTCTGCATCCTTTATAAGTAAATAAAATGTTTCCAAAGGCTATTTTACAACAAGAAAATAAACAACAATGCATTGCATACTTGAAAGTTGCTAAGAGAGTAGATTTTAAGTGTTTTCACCACAAAAAATGATACAGATTTGGGGTAATGCATGTGTTAATTACTTTGAGCCATTCCACAATGTACACATTTTTTGTCTTTTTTAAAAAACTTTTCTTCATCAAAAGAAAGCTGGGTTTTTTCCTTTAAAAATGTGTACATATTTTAAAATATCATGCTGGGTTTTTTTTTGTTTTCTTTAAAAAGTACACATATTTTAAAACATGTACAACATAAATATATACAATTTTATTTTGTTAATCTAAAAAACAAATGAAAACAACAAAAAGAAAACATGACAAACTATTTCTTTAAAAAGTATATGCTTAAATAAGTGGATTCTCCTTTTCAGCCAACATCTGTCATTAGGACCCTGGCCATCCCACGTTGCCAGCCACACTCACCCCATCTCCTTCCACCAGGGGGCAGGGCTCGTCTACATATAGATCTCACCACACGGGGCGGAACCTCCTCTCCAGCCTGGGTCACTGCTGTCCTCAGGTGGAAACGATTAAACCTCCGCAAACAAGCAGCTTCAGCATTTATTTTTGTGAAGTTACAGAGTGTGATTAGTACAAAGACATGATGGCCTTACATTGATATGCTGCTTTACAGCTTCCAAAGGGATTTCTTGTATATGATCTCATTTGAACCTTACAATGAAGCTGGAAATTAGGAAGAGAGAGGTTTCCTTTCCCTGTTTTAAAGATAAGGAAACAGAGGAACAGTTCAAAGATACACAGCGTGAAACTGGATGGACAAGGCCCAGAATGCGCCTTGCATCTCAGTGCAGTGGTCCTTTCAGTACATAAAAGTATCTTAAGGTCAGGGAGAGAAATGAAAACCAAACAATGCAAAATCTGTCTTTAATGTCTTTGTCTTCTTACAAATGCTTTGCAGAATTTTGAATTAATAGCAAAATAAAATTTTGGCCACAGTTCTGCTATCAGGTGTCATTCATTCATTCATTCATTTATTCAGTCAAGAAATATTTAACGAGTACCTATTTTTTAAAACGTTTATTTTAGGTTCAGGTATACATGTGCAGGTCTGTTATATAGGTAAACTTGTATCACAGGGGTTTGCTGTGCAGATCACTTTGTCACCCAGGTTCTAAGCCTAGTGCCCAATACTTTTTTTTTTTTTGGATCCAATGAACATCTATTTTGTACCAGGCATTGCATTAGTGGCAGGTCGTACCAAGGGGAAGAAAATAGATGCCTTCTCAACTCTCATGGAACTTATTGTTTATTGGGGAGTTGAGCTTTAAGCAAATAAGCATAAAATTATAAATCGGGTTAAAAATTAAGGAAGGAAGGAACAAGAAGCTATTAGGTGAGGACCTAATTTAGATTAAGGCAATCCTTTTGAAGAAATGACATTAAGCTGATGAGAAAGAGATTGCTAGGCAAGGGGGCGGGGGGTGGGCGAAGAGGCATTCTGGGAGGGGAAGCAAATACAAATAATTTTTTTTTCTTTTAGCTTGAGAAGGGAAGGGTATGGTGCTGTCAAGGAACTGGAAGAAAACCAGTATTGCTGGTGGTGAGTGTGCAGGGAGACAGGACTGCAGAGGGCAGCCCATGAAGAGATTTATTGGACTAGGCTAGGGATTTTGAATTTGAACCCAAGCATAAAGGGAAGCCATTGAGAAGTTTAAGTAGAGGAGTGATGGAGAATGGATGGGAGGGGAGTGAGAGTGTGTGTGGGGAAACCATTACAAAGCCAGTTGCAGTAATTCAGATGAGCCAGGGTAGTTAAGATAGAAGTGGATGGAATTGGGATAATTTTGGAGAATGTCTTTATTGCACCTGGTACTAAATAGCTGTGGTAAGGATGGGGAGGACAGAAAGAGAGAAGAATTAAAGATGATTCTTGAGACAGGCAAAATAATGCCCCTACCAAAGATGTCCATGTCCTAACCCCCAGAACCTGTGAATATATTACCTTCCATGGCAAAAGAAGCGTTACAGATGTGATTAAATTACAGATGTTAAGATGGGGAGATTATCGTGGATTATCTGGGTGGACCCAATATAATCATAAGGGTCCTTAGAAGGAGTAAGGCGTGTCAGAATCAGAAAAGGCAATGGGACAATGGAAGCAGAGACAGAGATTGGAAGATGTTACGCTGCTGGCTTTGAAGATGAAGGATGGGGCCATGAGCCAAGACATGCATGTGGCTTCTAGAAGCTAGAAAAGGCAAAGAAATGGATTGTTTCCAAATGGTGAGTGATGGTGCTAGCATTTGCAGCTGTGGTTTTTTCACTGTGTTGTGCTGTCTTCTGGGATTATGTCATCAACCATCAATACCCTACTACCAAAGGTGATCAGAAATAAAGATTCTGGGCTGGGTCCTATGGCTCATGCCTGTAATCCCAGCACTTTGGGAGGCTGAGGTGAGTGGATCAGTTGAGGTCAGGAGTTTGAGACTAGCCTGGCCAGCATGGCAAAACCCCGTCTTTACCAAAACTACAAAAATTAGTTGGGGGTGGTCACGTGTACCTGTAATCCCAGCTACTCGAGAAGCTGAGGCTGAACCCGGGAGGTGGAGGTTGTAGTGTGCCAAGATCATGCCACTACACTCCAGCCTGGGCGACAGAGTGAGACTATCATCTCAAAAAACAAACAACAAAAAATTCGCGAGGCATGGTGGCATGCATCTGTGGTGTCATTTGGGAGATGAGACAGGGAGATGAGACAGGAGAATTTCTTGAGCACAGAAGGTAGAGGCTGCAGTGAGCCGTGGCAACAGAGTGAGACTTTATCTCAAAAACAAACAACAATAACAACAAAGAAATAAAGATTCTGTAGAGATATTATATGGATCACAGTTTTGAAGTTGGGTACCTCAGTGTAGCATTTGTAACTATGCCCTCAGTTGTTCTATAGTGCTCTTCCCAACCGTTAAAAATATTTAATTTCTGCTATCCACCAAGACTCAGTTCAAGACCCACATCTTCTAGCAAACTTTCTCTGACATTCCATTCTGATTTGGATGCCATGGTGCCTTGTCCACGGTCCTTAGCCCCCGACATGTTCATTTACTATGGCATGTATCACAGGGAATGGCTGTGTCTTAACTTATTATCTCCATGGCCTAGCACATTGTCTGCCTCAATGATGTTTGTTGAATGAATGAATGAATGTATTTCACCCACTGAACTAAAGTCTCAGGGACTCCAAATCCCTACCTTTCTTCTGGTAATGTCCCGGGGATGATTGTTCTGAAAAGGGCTGGTGCACCAAGCCCTTGATGTAGTTCAGCTGCTTCATCCGTTGTTGGACACAGCTGTTTCTGCTACATCATTCCTCTGCTCTGTTCATGGTGGAGAAGGTTTTCTTTGCACCAGCATTTGCAGCTGTTATGAAGCTCCCATGGGTTACTGTTTATTTCAGTCCTTCTCTTGGTCCCTGAGAAAGAGGGGAACAAATAGCCCCAGTGAGTGAATTGGAAGGCATTTGAGTGACACTACCCAGATTTGCACTTAGAAATGTCCTCACTGGTTATGATCCAGTGTCTCAAGCCCCTAAATTACCTGCTGTGGGGGAAGTTGCTATTATTGGGGGCAGTCTTTAACTGAGTTTAGGTATTTACCATGAAGGAAGTTGTGAAGATGGAGAGCTAGAAAAGTTCCTAGCATTTGGGAGAGCCTGGATGGCATTTTTTCCATGTTTTTTTTTTATTGTTTTTAAACAATAAAAGAATTATTTTTTCCATGTTTTTAAACCCCAGCATCCCTGGATTTGCCTTGGGAGGTCTTGTAGTCCATGTACTCACTTGTAGGTGACTCACTGATTTTGCCACTGGCTTAACCAATATTTATTGAGCCTCAACTTGTGTGTTGAGAATTGTGCTAGGTGTGGGTTTACAGCTACCTATGAGTAAGGCAGACAGACCTAACCTCACTGAGATTAAAATCTAGTTTACAAAAGGACTACCCAAGGTGTTTCCAGGGACATGCTGACAAGAGTTTTTCCTACGCTCTGTCTCCCAGGCTGGAGTACAGTGGCGCGATCTCGGCTCAATGCAACCTCCACCTCCCAGGTTCAAGGGATTCGCATGCCTCATCCTTCTCAGTAGTTGGGATTATAGGTGCATGCCACCACACCTAGCTAATTTTTGTATTTTTTAGTAGAGATGGGGTTTCACTATGTTGCCCAGGCTGGTCTTGAACTCCTGGCCTCATGTGATCTGCCCACCTTGGCCTCCCAAAGTGCTGGGATTACAGACGTGAACTGCTGCATCTGGCCTCTCTGGAGACTCTTGATACACCAACAATGAAAGCCTAGTCCTCAATCTCTGTGCAAGGGGTACTGCTGCTGAGGGCATATTTTGGAAGTGTGTGTGTGTGTCTGTGTGTGTCTATGTGTGAATGTGTGCACATGTGGTCATCATAATGATAGGGGTTGTTGCTGGCATTTGGGGTCGGGGAGGGATGCTAGACATACTGAAATGCATGATACAGTCCTGGACATCAAGGAATTGTCCTGTGTTCCACATGACTTTTGAACCATGAGCTATTCATGAAAGTGAAAAACCTGTTTATAATTACCTGAATCTGGAAACAAATTCTAATTTATGTAAAAACACAAAGGTTTTTTTTTTTTTTTTTTTTTTGCAGAGTTGTAACTGAATTTTTCAGGAATGTTATCGCTTTATAAACCAAGGAAGATTGTACTTAAGCTTATTTTGCCCAGAATTTGTTCAAGAGTTGTTAAAAAAAATCCTGTCACCAACAACATTGCTACTCATTGTATTTGAGTCAGTGATGTGCCCATGTTTTATCAGTCTCTTCATTTGTACCTTTTTGCATTCACATTGATTTTGCATATAGATGCAATCATTTGACTACTTCATTACATCTTCTGGTACAATCATACTGGAACATTTCCATATTGAAATGCAAATAATTTTATTACAAGTAACTTTCCTTCTATTTTTCTTTTACATCTATCATTAACCTTTCTACACATGATAGATTATAATCGTAGATAATATAACCTTCCCATGCACAGTTTATTTTTCTTTTCTTTTCTTTTCTTCTTTCTGAGATGAGTCTTGCTCTTGTCGCCCAGGCTGGAGTGCAGTGGTGCACTCTCGGCTCACTGAAACCTCCATCTCCTAGGTTCAAGCAATTCTCCTGCCTCAGCCTCCTGAGTAGCTGGGATTACAGACGTGTGCCACCACACCTGGCTAATTTTTGTATTTTTAGTGGCGATGGAGTTTCACCATGTTGGCCAGGCTGGTCTTGAACTCGTGACCTCATGATCCACCCGCCTCAGCTTCCCAAAGTGCTAGGATTACAGGCAGGAGCCACCATGCCAGGCCAGTTTCTATATTTTTATATATATATATATGAAACACAGAAATGATAAGTATGTGTTTTATACATGTGATATTTATGTTTTATATATGTTAATATACGTTTTATACATGTGATATAGTACCCCCCCGCTCCTCCTCCATATACTAGGATAAACTGTGTGTTGGAAGGATATATTACTTACGAATTTCATTTCACAATAGTAAAGGGGGTGAATTAAAATATTTGCTTTAAAAAAAGACTGTAAGTCAGAACTACTGGCAAAATATAGGAAGGAGCAGGGCTGAGCAATACAGAGCACTGGTCTCCAAGTATGTACTTTTAGGAGATGCAGGCAACCCACTGGGTGGGAGGAAGAGGTTGTCAGAACTTCTATTTAAGTTTTAATATTAGAAAGTAAGAATTATTGGGAGGCCGAGACGGGCGGATCATGAGGTCAGGAGATCGAGACCATCCTGGCTAACACGGTGAAACCCCCGTCTCTACTAAAAAAATAGAAAAAATTAGCCGGCGTGGTGGTGGGCGCCTGTAGTCCCAGCTACCCCGGAGGCTGAGGCAGGAGAATGGCGTAAACCCGGGAGGCGGAGCTTGCAGTGAGCTGAGATCCGGCCACTGCACTCCAGCCTGGGAGACAGAGCGAGACTCCGTCTCAAAAAAAAAAAAGAAAAGAAAGTAAGAATTAAACTAAACTCTTTCATATGTGTTATAAGAATGACACTGGGATTCTGATTTTATCTTTACATCAATCTCTCTTCTCAATCAGCTCAAAAGATATTCTGAGAAAAGAATGGTCACCCCACAATGTAGAGAAGTGAATAGTGACATCTTCATTTGCTTACAATGCGCTGCGACATTGTAGTTTATGTCCATTGTATTTCAGGATTGTATCTGCTGCTTTTGATGGAGCGAATCCCCGCTCCCCACCAAAACAGATAAGTGCAAAGAAACAGCAACTGGAAGATAACAGAATCATGAAAGCATGATTGAAGAACAAAAAAATGGGAGAGCCGATACTTCCACTTCTGGTAAGAGTTCTTTGCCAGCTATATTATTGGGTAAAATATAATACAATCATCATCATAATGGTGGTATTATATTCCACAAGAAATCAGCTGATAAAATTTGGAGTTCTCAAAAAAATTATTTAAAGTAAGGATTTGGGTCTACAATCTTTGTGCTAAGTACATGTTGTGCATTGAGCTATCTGATAGTATATATATATATATACACACACACACATATATATTTTATATAATTTTAAAATAAATATGGACATCTTGGGGGTGCATACTCAAGTGTTTTTACTGTAATAAGAAATGTCTAGTAATCACTGCTGTAGAGGAAGAGCTGTAGGCTTGAAATCAGAAATCCCAGATATAAGACCTAGCTCTGCCACCTGCTATCCATGAGACCTTGGGGAAATCATTACATATTTCTGGACCCTGCATATGTCCCAGGGTTGTTCTGAAGATGATTTCTACATAGAGGTGTAAGTATATTGAGAATTGCAAAGATCTGTGCACATACACAGTGTCACACTGTTCTTCCATATTACTTCTTGACATACTTTGGTATGTCCTTACCACATAACACAGTATCGCACACATGGAGATAATTATAATTCTAAATAGTATTTATGAACAATAGAGTCTTATTTCTGTTTAAATGGCTTTCCATAATTAGAACAGAGTGGAAATTCCATTGTGCTTATTCATTTTTCCCCTCTTAACACAGTTTCCACAAATAAGTACTGTAAAGCATGGTATTCCTGCCGAGATGTGATATTGTAGTCTTTGTCCCCATTTTTGCAGAAGGTAATCAGCTCTACTGACAGGGCAGATGAAAAAACAGTGAAATAATAGAAAGTTTAATTTGAATGTGTATGTAGATTACCTGTAGACATTTTGGAAGGCATAGGTTGCTAGAGATCATCTAAATCGTACAGGGAGGACTATTGCATTGTCAAGCTCCCATGGCAACCTGGGCTTACTTCTGTGTAGCGCTTTCTACCATGTCTGTGTAGTGGTACATCTATTTCTACTTCTGAGTTCTTTGAAGGCAAGGATTGTGTTTCATTCATTATTTTGAATCCCTGTTGCCTGGCACAGAGCTTGACACTGCTGAATGAATGATCAACCAATACATATTTTAATGCATACTGTGAACCAAGGTCTATGATAGGCGTTGGGTTGATTTATATCAATTCCAGTTATTTTTTAAAGGCAGAAAATGACAGCTGGGTTTGGGGAGATGTTGGTGAAAGGGAATGGGTGATGGGCAGTAGTGAGACTGTTACTCATTCTTTTTCCAAAGAGAAAGTGGCAGATGGACTTTAGACTGGAGAAAAATCTTGACAGGGAGATCACCATGGAGTGTAGAAGGGTGAGGATACACCTAAATGAGAGGAGACATTGCTGTGGGTTTCTACATTTCTTTTGGCTTGGCATCAAGTAGCGATTACATACCAACTCCTTTTATCTCTCCCCACCATAAGCAATCCAGTTGTCCAAACATTACTCATTCACATTCCCAAACCAACTACCAAAACAACATTCCAGGAGAAGCAGGAGTTTTAAAGGTTGTGCATTATGACACCCCCATCTTTTCTTTCTAATAACAGGCTGCACAAATATAAATGTGTGATTACAGGCAGGCTATGGTTCAACTTTAATTAATCCCTTGGTTCTATAGATTAAGAATATGATTCATAAAATTTGTTCATTAAAAAATCCATTATAAGGAAATTATTTACCTGTGCTATTTTTTTTTTTTTTTGCCATAAAGACATTTTCATGCTCTTTAGTACTCAGAGTACAAGCTTTATTTTCTTGGAGCTGAAAATACAGCAGAAACTGACCACACTAGAAAATAAAAAGCTAAATGTTCAATTTTTTTTAATTTTCGTTTTTTTTTAAAGTCAGGTTTATTGAGGTTTAATGTGCATACAGTAAACTTTACCCTTTTTTGGTGTATAGTTCTATTAATTTTGACAAACAAATTCAGTTGTACAATGGCCACCATAAACAAGATAGAGAATATGAGAATACTTCCATCATTCCAAAAACTCCTCTTGTGCCTCTTTGTGGTAAACACACTCCCTTTGCCCTCTGACAATCTCTGATCTGATTTTAGCCCTCCAGTTTGACTTTTTCTTGAATGTCATATCAATGAGCTATAGCATATAGCCTTCTGAGTCTAACGTCTTTCACTTAGCATAGTGCTTTTGAGTTTCAAGATGTAATGTGGTCTGTTTCTTTTGTAGCATTTCATATATGGGTGTACCATATATTTTTCCATTCACTAGTTTATGGGCATCTGGGCTATTTTCAGATCTCACGATTATGAATAAAGCTGCTCTAAATTTTCCTCGTAGGTCTTTATGTAGATATTTTTATTTTTCTTGGATAAATGTCTATGAGTGAGATTGCTAGATTGTATATTAAGTCTATGTTTAACATGATGAGAAACTGCCAAACTATAATTTTGCATTCCCACTAGCAATCTATGAGGGTTCCAGTTGCTCAGAATCCCTACTTGCACTTGGTATTGTCCATCAAAAAAATTTCTTTGAGTCATTCTAGTAGTTGTATAGTGGTACGTTTAGAATTTGTATTTCCCTAATGACTAATGCTGTCGAGCATCTTCTTTGTGTGCTTGTTTGCCATTTGTATCTCTTGTTTGATAAAGTATCAGTTCAAATCTTTTGTCCATTTTTTAATTGGTTTGTGGTTTTTTTCCTTGTTATTGAGTTGTAGTTTTTTATGTTTATATTCTATATGGCAGTCCTTTATAAGATTCGTATTTTGTGAATTTTTCTCCCAGTCTTTGGCTTTTTAAAATTGTTTTGATGGTGACTTTCAATAGATGACACAAACAAATGGAGAAAACATCCTATGCTCATGGATTGGGTGAATAATGAGATTGGGTCAATATTGTTAAACTGACCGCACGCACACAGTGATCTACAGGTTCAATGCTATTCCTATCAAATCACCAATGTAATTTTTCACAGAATTAGAAGAAACTATTCCAACATTCATATGGAACCAATGAAGATCATGAATAGCCAAAGTAATCCTAAGCAAAAAGAACACAGTGAGATACAAATGGGCTATATAATGGTCAAAATACATGAACAGATGTTTCACCAAAGAGAGATACAGATGGTAAATAGCCACATGAAAAGCTATTCAGGCCGGACGCAGTGGCTCACGCCTGTAATCCCAAGACTTTGGGAGGCTGAAGCGGGTGGATCAGCTGAGGTCAGGAGTTCGAGACCAGCCTGGCCAACATGGTGAGATCCCATCTCTACTAAAAATACAAAAGTTAGCTGGGCATGGTGGCGCGTGCCTGTAATCCCAGCTACTCAGGAGGCTGAGGCAGGAAAATCGCTTGAACTTGGGAGGCAGAGGTTGTGGTGAGCCGAGATTGCACCACTGCACTCCAGCTTGGGCGACAGAGCAAGACTCTGTCTCAAAAAAAGAAAAAATAAAAAAAAGAAAAGCTATTCAACATCATTTTCCATTAGGGAAATGCAAATTAAAACTTTAGCGAGCTATAACTACATACCTATTAGAAAAATACTGATAATGCCAAATACTGGTGAGGATGCAGAAAAAATGGCTCTTTCATTTATTGCTGGTGGCAATATAAAGTGGTACAGCTTCTCTAGACAACAGTTTGGCAGTTTCTTACAAAACTGAACATGCACCTACCATATGACCTGGCAATTATGTGCTCGGACATATATCCCAGAGAAATGAAAACGTATGTTCACACAAAAACGTGTACATAGATGTTCAGTCTCAAAAGGTTACCTACTGTATGATTACACTTACATAGCATTCTCTAAATGGTAAAACTATAGAGATGGAGATTAGTAGTTGCCAGGGGCTAGGAACTGAGAAGGGAGTGTTGAGATATACATGTGAATACAAAAAGGTAGCATTAAGGAGTTCTTTTGTGCTTATGGAATGGTTCTGTACCTTGATTTGGGTGGTGGTTACAAAAATTGTACTTATACATGGGGTACAACTGCATAGACACACACGCACACATGCAGGTCAGGAAAAACAAAAACTGAGCAAGCTCTGTAGTTAAACAGTGATGTACCAATGCCAATTTTTAAATTTTAGATATTATACCCTAGCCTATAGAAGATGTCTCTATTTGGGGAAGGTGAGTCAAGAGTACAATGGACTCCACTATTTTTGCAACTTCCAATGAGTCTATAATTATTTCAAAATTTAAAAATGTGATTACACATTTTTTCTGCTTTTCTTTTACTGCTTATATGGATGTTTAAAACATTCATTTGGATTATTTCTGGTATGTATGTTACGGGTTTAATAGTTTATCATTCACTGAATAAACCTTACTTTCTCAGTGTTTTAGATTCTTCCTTTACCATATACTAATGTCTATTTATATATAACCATTTCCTACACTCTTAGCTCCAGTGATGAATTAAATTGTGCTTCAGTTTCTTCATCTGTAAAATGTACATAATAGTAGTATATATGTCATAGAGTTCATTCCTTCAAAAACTCTGTTTTTGGTACCTAACCTGTGTTAGTCACTGTTCTAGTGCCTCAGGATACATGAATGGACAAAGTAGATGAAGATCAATCGTTGTCTTTCTGGAGTGTACTGTCTAGCAGGGGAAAAGGATGACTAATAATAAATACATTGTATAGTAAGTTGGAAACAGTGCTGTGAAAAAAAGAAAAAGTGGAAAACCTAGGCAATACCATTCAGGATACAGGCATGGGCAAAGACTTCATGACTAAAACATCAAAAGCAATGGCAACAAAAGCCAAAATAGACAAATGGGATCTAATTAAACTAAAGAGCTTCTGCACAGCAAAAGAAACTTTCTTCAGAGTGAACAGGCAACCTACAGAATGGGAGAAAATTTTTGCAATAGACCCATCTGACAAAGGGCTAATATCCAGAATTTACAAATAACTTACACAAATTTACAAGAAAAAAACAACCCCATCAAAAAGTGGGTAAAGGATATGAACAGGCACTTCTCAAAAGAAGATGTTTATGCAATCAACAGACATATGAAAAAATGCTCATCATCACTAGTCATCAGAGAAATGCAAATTGAAACCACAATGAGACACCATCTCACACCAGTTAGAATGGCGATCATTAAAAAGTCAGGAAACAACAAATGCTGGAGAGGATGTGGAGAAATAGGAACACTTTTACATCGTTGGTGGAAGTGTAAATTAGTTAAACCATTGTGGAAGACAGGGTGGCAATTCTTCAAGGATCTAAAACTAGAAATACCATTTGACCCAGTGATCCCATTACTGGGTGTATACCCAAAGGATTATAAATCATGCTACTACAAAGACACATGCACACGTATGTTTATTGCGGCACTATTCACAATAGCAAGTCTTGGAACCAACCCAAATGTCCATCAATGATAGACTGGATTAAGAAACTGTGGCACATGTACACCATGGAATACTATGCAGCCATAAAAATGGATGAGTTCATTCCTTTTCAGGGACATGATGAAGCTGGAAAGCATCATTCTCAGCAAACTACCACAAGAACAGAAAACCACAGACAACATGTTCTCACTCATAGGTGGGAGTTGAACACTGAGAACACATGGACACAGGGCGGGGAACATCACACACCGGGGCCTGTCATGGGGTGGGAGGCTGGGGGAGGGATAGAATTAGGGGAAATACCTAATGTAAATGATGAGTTGATGGGTGCAGCAAACCAACATGGCACATGTGTAACTACGTAACAAACCTGCACGTTCTGCACATGTACCCTAGAACTTAAAGTATAATAACAGTAAAAAAAAGTGGAGCAGATAGGGGAGTTGGAGATTGGGAGGTAAAATTTTAAGCAGAAAATCCGGGTAGGTCTCAAAGAGAAGCTGACAACTGTGCAAAGGCTTGAAGGAGGTAAGGAAGACCATCTTGTTAAAGAATATTAACCAAGGTAACATCAAAAGAGAAATGGAGAGACATCAAAGAACTTTGATCAAATATAATTAGACTTACAATTTGATTGAATATAAATAATTAGACTTACCTTTTAAAAGGATAACTATGGTTCTGTGTTGAAAGTAAACTGTAGGGTAGTAGCTAAGCTTAAATGAGCTCATATAAATATTACATGTACTGCGTCTACCTACCTATCTTTATCTATCTATCTATCTATCTATCTATCTATCTATCTATCTATCATCTATTTAATCTATCCATCCACCCACCCACTTACCCACCTACCTACTTATCTATCCATCCATCATTAAATTACTCAGAACAATGCCTGCTGTGATTTAAAGGCTATTATTATCATCATTATTTTCATTGTCAAGCTTAGTGTAACCACAACTATCTCATATAAGGTAGCTATCTTTATTGTATAGATAAGTAAACAGACTCAGAAGGGTTGAAGTAACTTGTCCAAAAGTTACATAATTTGTAAATGCCAGTGCCAGGATAGGAAGTGCAGGGATCACTGTGTTTCAGATGCATGCTCATAACCATGAATAAGCTATTTCCCTAATTCCCATTCTCAAGATGCAATATAGATGAGAAATATTAGATGCACTCTATTTCATTAACCTTAATCGAGCTACTTCCCTGATAAAGATGACCCTAACAAAGCTGTTTCTTCACTCCCAAGCAAAATATGAAGCCATCACGGGCACCAAGGTTAGGGTACAAAGCTTTTAGGCCTTTCGCATCATGAGAGAACATCTTTGGGGAAACAAGCTTTTATTGTGTAGTATTTTTCCACATAGGTGCCAAATTGGCTCTGCCAATCTCATTGGGCACTACCCTACTTAAATAGCAAGATTCTGTAATGACTTTAGGATCTGTAAGAATGCATACAGAATTTTTTGATTAATGGGTACATGCAAATTTATTTGGTAAAAATAGTGCCCTGTGCTATTTAATAATTTCAAAAATAATTCTGTAATTTTTTTACTATAAATACCAATGTGCTTATTAAAGTCAAGTTGCTTGTTTAGACAGATTATCTTTATTAAACCATACTGTTGGGCACTGTAGCATGTGCCTATAATCTCAGCTATTCAGAGACTGAGGTGGTAGGATTGCTTGAGCCCAGTTCAAGACCAGCATGGGCAACACAGTGAGACTTTGTCTCATTTAAAAAAAAGAAAAAAAAAAAGCAAACAAAAAACAAACCATAGTTATCCAAGTCCTGTCAAGAAAACAGCTGTTTATCAGAGATAAAGTACTTACTTTATCAGAGAGAATATAAATAATTGTTTAAGGAGGTATTGCAAGATTGAAATGGTAAGAAGACAGGATCACGATGTATGCAGACTTTTCAGGAATGAAAGTTTGGGTCACCATCCAACCACATAGAGGACTCTGACAGCTAAGATTGTGGCTTGGGGGAGGAGAGCAGAATGGGTAGAAGAGACAAACTTAATAGCAAGCACAGCTATCTCATAGTACCATATGTGTACTTGCCTCTTATCAGTGGTATTGAATATAAAAAAATCTATTTCTTCAGAATAAGGAGAATGGTAATCTCAGATTATAAATACAATAGGTCCCAGGGATTTGGTTAACCTTATAATATATATTTTAAAAGATGGTGTTTTCTGAACAGCAGGCAGTATAGCACTATTTACACAGTAAGAGTTCAGAGTCCTTACACAGCAATATAAGGACTTCAGTGTTTCAAGGCTTTACGCAATGTAGCTTGTTGGGACTTCAATAGTGGACCTGAGAAGACTGGCCCCCAAGAAGGCTGGCTGGTACAAATATCCAGAGGCATGTGAGCATTTAGACATTTAGGCATTTAGAGGCATGGGAACTAAAATGGAGAGCCTCTGGGCTGTGCTAATAATTGGTGCTAAGTAGGTTATGAAGCCTTGACTATAGGGAAATCTATCCCATTGAAACAAGGCTCCTGCCATCAATTTGGGTTACAGATGGTAGTGTCTACACAGTGGAGTGCCAACAAATGGCAAAGGGATCAGGGCTCAGATCTGGAGCTCAAATCAAGGATACTGAGGAAAGCTGCTACTTGGTGGACATGAGTAATCCAAGAACTCACCAGAGGACACAAGGTAGTCTAAGGGACATGCCAGCTCATTCACTTCATAGGATCCTCAGTAGAGTACCAAGTAATGTTGGTTGGGTTCTTGTTGGCTGAGGAATGTGATTGGGCTGACTATGAAAGTACAAGGTCTTTAGTCCTGATCACTGGGCACAGGTGGGGAAGACGAAGACCTAGTGGTGTCCTTTTGGTTACACTGGCATCACTACTTCCTGATAGTGTTTCTCATGTTCATCTGATAGACATCAAATAATTCTGCTGGGGGTGATATGATTTTACTTGGCTGGTGTCAGAAGGTATGTCAAACTATGTAACAATTGGGAAGAAGTAATATAGTAACTGGAAGAAAGTAAGAACAGGCAAATGTGAGAAGTCAGGTAATTAGAAAATATAAAATTTCCAATTATTGTTATTTTGGGGGTTTTGACATATTCCAGAATTTCCAGGATTTAAATAATTTAAAGCCAGAGAGCTGGCAGTCTTCTACATATTGTGTATCTTAAAGAGTAATATTGGGATTTACAGACTTTTTTACTCAGCGAATTTACTGAGGGTGGTCTGAACACACATGATTACAAAACTTACTCAGAAAAGGCATGGCAATAGTTCTGTCTTCCGCATTTCTGGATACATCAACCTTCAACTGCTATGGTTTACTAATCTTTAATTTTAAAGATTATGTACTTAAGTAAAGATAAATTCTGACAAATTGGGATAGTTTGCATCAGTAAGAAAGTTTATTGAAATTCGTTAGTAAATGAGAACAGAAAGTTGTTTTTCTTTCCATTAACACTTTCTGGTAAAGTGAAAAGAAGAAAATACAGAAACCACAAAACACCTTGTAGACACCTTATTTTCAGGGAGTGAACCTGTTTCCATAGACCATTAAGACAGAAGTGTCTTCTTGGAGACTTTGTTTTCTATGCATATAATGGTCTGTGTGAAGGGAGACTTTCCTCTTGATGCAGCTCAATAGTAGTGTTTCTTGGTTTCTGATTCAACCATAGATGAAAGGACTCTACCGTCGGGTGCCACCTCTTCAATAATTGTCTTGATTACCCTGGTTTTGTTAGTATCTGTGTGAATCACGAAAAAAAAATTACACAGTCTGTAGTGATCCTTAGCAATTAACAAGCAAATACTGTAAAAAGAAGGAAATTTCAACTTTACATTGCTAAGTCCAAAAAAAATGCTTAAGGTATGACATTTTGATCATGCCATTTTTCAGTTGGTGTTAAGAGTAGTTTGTGAACAAATGCAAAGGGAACCGTCTCTAAGATTTTTAATTTTTTAAAACAACTCTAGAGCTTAAAGCGCAAAAAAACCATCACAGGAAGTTAAAACTAATTCTGATTACCCCAGCTAGTTTCTGCTGACCTTGGTCCCTTAGATGAAGACTCGCCCACGGACCCAGAAGAGGAGGACTTGTGGCCGCCGCCAGAGCTGCCGCCGCCGCCGCCGGAACTGCCTCCGTGG